>NC_136067.1:1126920465-1127269126 GCF_964261635.1 Lissotriton helveticus
AGAGCCTCCCAAGCACCTACTCCCGCTACCTCTAAGAGATCTTCGCCCGCGCAGACATCCATGCCACCTGTCAGAGGATGAATCACGTGCTCTTGCACTCTCATACACCCCTACCTCCTCCACTGCTAACCCCCTGGACCTCACGGATAACGAAATCCTAGCCATCCTTAGTGACCACAACTCTGCCCAAACCATCCCTTATCCGCATAACACGAGTCCGGCACACCCCATCAGCACGGTCTCCATTAACCCTAACAGGCCACCTACACTCCATCACAGAAGTGTGATGAAAAGCAACCTCGCGGAGGTAGCCCTATCCGTCCAGTCCCCAGCCACCCCCACAACAGAGCCCCCCATCTGGTCTTTTAATTAATTGCCGATCAGCAGTCAAGCATGCTGCGGATATTGCTGACCTCATTCTAAACAAAAACTTAGACCTAGCTATACTAACAGAATCTTGGCTCAATGAAGACTCCTCCCTTTGCCTGGACTTATTAGTCCCTCCAAACTATAACATCGCCAGACTGGACAGACGCTCCTATAAGAAAGGAGGAGGTATCGCCTGCATCTATCGTTCCTCCCTCCTCATCACTGAACTCTCGGCAGACTCCTCCGACTCCTGTGAATACCTCGCACTCGCCATTCATAGCAGCTCACTTCATCTCTGCAACTTACACATCTTCTACCACCCCCCAGGCTCCAACGACTCTCTTACAGATCACCTCTTGGAAATCATCACAACTAAGATTTCCCCCAATACCAAAGAGATTTCCTGGGTGACTTCAACCTGCACTGGAATGACAGCAAAGATCCCCACGTCAACGCTATTAAAAATCTACTAACTGACCAAGCTCTAACTCAAGCCTGCTCTCAGCCAACTCACTCAAAAGGGGCCATCCTTGACTGGATCATTTCTAAGGAATCCTCAGTCAAGCTCATTTCCATAGACCCGTGTGACTGGTCTGACCACCACTCCATCTCCTTCATCTTACCCGGGACCCGCAAGACTAAGTCACAGCAACCGGTGGTCCCCAAAAAATGGATTAGAGACACTAAAAACATTAACCTTTTGGAAATGGAGGCTCGCTGCAAATCTGACCTCCCCCTCCTCCGCATATTACCTCAGCCAGCAACCTAAATTAGCATTATTCGTCAACTGTATCGATCATTCTGGACGACCTTGCACCTCTGAAGCTAAAAAGCACACAAGTCAAAGACAGGAACCCCTGGTTCACAGGTTCCCTCAACAGGGAGAGGAGGTCCCTACGACAATGCGAAAGATTATGGAGACAACACCCCTCTGAGACTCATCTTAAACTTCTCCGCCAGGCGAGAAACTCCTACAACAAGCTCATCCTCAATTCCAAAAAAGAATACTTCAGATCTGAACTGAGCAACGCAAACTCTTTGAACTGGGCAAACACCAATCCAATAAACTAGCTAAAACACCAAAAGAATATCCTATATCTCTAATATCGTCAGAGGAATTCTCCTCTTTCTTCGCTGATAAATCCACGGCCTTAGGAATTGAACTCAGTATCGCCTCCTACTCACATCCTCTTCCGGACCAGCACCTTTTCCCCACTCCACCCCCTCTGGTCTCTCCTAAAAACCAAGCCCGCTGGTCTGACTTTGAATATTATGATGAAGCCTCCATCTCCAAAATCCTTTCCACCCTAAAACCTAACAATCATTTCAATGACCCGCTTCCTTCCAAATGCCTCACTGCTGTCTCTCAATCCATTGTTCCTTACTGGACTGCAATAATAAATGCCTCTCTATAAGAGGGATCGATCCCGGACTCCTTGAAAGCCGGCCAAGTCCTCCCTATTCTAAAGAAACCATCCCTGGATCCTTCCTCCCCAGTCAATTTCAGACCCATCTCCAATATCCCACTACTAGCCAAAGTACTTGAGAAATGTGTACAGCAACAACTAAGCCAGCACATCAATAACTTCCACCTACTTGATGACTGCCAATCTGGGTTCAGACCGGGGCACAGCACGGAAACCCCTATGTTCCACATTGTGGATGATGCCCTTCAAGCTCTAGACCAAGGCAAGACCTGCCTCTTAATCCTCCTAGATCTCTCCTCTGCATTCGACACTGTCAACCACGATAAACTTCTCGAACGCCTTAATCTCCAGGTGGGTCTGGACGGTGCCGTCTTAGAATGGTTCAGATCCTTCCTCCATAATCGTTCCCAGCGATTCCTCATCAACGGCAACCTGTCAGCTCCCACCCCGGTCACGGTTGGAGTCCCCCAAGGATCGACCCTGTCCCCCACCCTCTTTAATCTTTACCTTGAGCCTCTCGCCGAAGTTCTTCGTATCGCTAACATCTCATACCACATGTACGCGGACGATATCCAAATATACATCAAGATCTCTTCGCTCGAGGAGATCCTCTCCCTGAACGAGTCCCTGAAATTGACTATCCAATGGCTAGCCACTAACCAACTAAAACTTAACGCAAAAAAAATGAATTTGTCCTAATCTCCCCCCAAAAACCAACCCCGAGATTCAATTGTGGATCAAGGTCATTACAGCCCTAAACTGCCCGCAAACCATTGTGGACTCTGCCAAATCCCTGGGCATAATCCTAGACTGCAACTTGAACATGCGGGACCACATCAACTCAATGGCTAAAGCAGCTAGATTCCACCTGAGCTACCTCTGGAAACTGAAACCCTTCATTGAGGCTACAGACTTAAAAATGGCAGTTCAAGCTCTAGTCATCTCCAGACTAGAATATGGTTGCTCCACTCTCACTGGTTTACCCAAGATCTCCCTAGCACCCTTAAAAGCTTGTGTCAATGCAACCGCCAGACTACTCACCGGCACCTAGAAATTTGACCACATCACTCCACATTTGAAAGCACTAAATTGGCTCCCCCTAGAGGCCAGAATTCAACTGAAACTGGCATGCATCACACACAAGGCTCTTCATTCAAACTCCCCTGCTTATCTGGCACAAAAACTAGTGGTATCTGGAGGAAGTAGAAACTCCCGGTCTGCCAGCAACCTTGTACTCCAACCAGCCTTTTTTCAGAAAAAAAGAACCTACAATAGGGCATTCACCGGGGTAGCACCCAGAATCTGGAACTCTTTCCCACCCGCCATCCGAAGAATCCCTTCTTTAGCACGATTCAAGAAGGAGGCCAAAACCTTCCTCATGGGAAAATTCCTTGCCTAATAACCACCATGCCTGACCACAGATCTGATGTTTCTAAGACTATCGTTCCTCCTCAGATCACCAATCCCTCCCCGCAGAGAATCTACGGGGCTTTTCATCTCTTTACTAAATCTATTTTTTTGATTACAATATTACTTTGGTATCCCCATTATCCCATGTTCCCCACACCCCTGCCTCTCCACACCCCTTTGTATAGTTTCTGTATGCTTCTGCACATTGACTTTGTTTGTACACTGATAATTCTTGTAAAGCGCTCTGATACCCTCACGGGTCAAGTTCGCGGTCTATAAAACTCTAAAAATAAATAAATAAATAAATAAAATAAAATATACAACTCATTCCATAGTCTCTCATGTATGCAGAAACAGATTTATTTACATGTTTCTTTGCTTTCTCAATCTGTGGACAAAATTGATTGGACCAATTCAATTTTTGTCTTTGGCATATATTGGAATAGACAAAGGCAGTTTGAGGAAAAAGTGACATCGATTGTCCAAAGATGTCCTTCAATAGCATTTCCAGACCAACCCGAGTCAAAGTGCATAAGTCATTTCCACCACAGTGCACAATTATAAGGTCAGGATGTGGGAGATACATGAAGGATTTCACCAATGGTATCAATTGGTGACATCTCAATCCTCTCTGGCCAATCCATAAAATATCCACATTTGGTAAATCAAGGTTTAAAATTCCTCTGTTTGTTGCATACCTTTTAGACCAGAATACAAAACGGTGTCCTACAAACCATACTGAAGGCATCTTCAAGGCAGGTCTGGGTGTGCATTGTAGAAAAAAAAGAGGAGGACATTCACTGCACTTGAAGCTTAAGAAATGATTGGTGCTTTCTGAAATTGGAAAAGAGCATATTAGGGTGCATAGTTTTGTTTTTTAAAAGAAGCAATTCTATTGGTTCAGAAAAGGTCATTGAAAGGAACATTGCACATGATTAGCTGTTATTTTGAAAGCTCTAACAACCTTGGTGGATTCATTTGCAACAAAGTATAATGAACTTTTAAACTCTGTTCTTCCTTAGGTGGGAGTTACCATGGTGACAAGTTGAATGAGCACTAGGGGGATGGGTGAATATTATGTGAGTTTGAAATTGTGGGAATGTAGAACCGATTGAAATGTTAGTTTAGTTTTGAAATAGTGTGGGAAGAGATTTCATTGGTTAATACCTGAAATATGTGTGAAGAATGAGTCGGAAAGTGTGCCATTTCTGGTTTCAGTGTCTGAGGTGCATTTCAGAGATTCTGCTTAAGAAACTCTGCTGTGTGTTTGACACTGTTCTATATTTTTAAAAGCGATTTTAAAGGTGAGTAATATAGAGAGAGTGCTGTTTGCAGTATTGGGAAGCATAACAAGCATATTGGGCTTCATTCCTGTTGTATTTTGATTTACCATGCTAAATGTTTTTTTATAACATGTGTGGCTTAAAGATTTTTGACTAGGATCACAGTGAGTGTCTGTGTGAATTAAGGAATTTTTTTTTTTTACCTTTTTCCATAATGTTAGCTGTGTGTGCTTACAGTTTGTATTTTTTTGTTTATAAGGTAGACTTTTAAAAAAAAATGTTTTTTATGCTTGGATTCAATGCTGGTATAGAGATAGTGTAATGGTTTCATTGGACTTGTAAATATGCTCCTTTTTTAGAAGCGCCTTGTGTAACCTTTAACATGGGTGGAAGCAGTGAATGTATGGAGAGGGATAGGAATGGCAGATAGAAAACCATATGAAATGGTGTGCGAGATGCATAAAGGATTTCACTAATGGCATCAATTGAGATGGAATATAAGATCAAGAGGGGCATATTTACAAGCTGCTTGCGCATTGTTTGACATTAATGCTGGTATAGAGATAGTGTAATGGTTTCATTGGCATATTTACAAGCCGCTTGCGCAATGTTTGACATTAATGCTGGTATAGAGATAGTGTAATAGTTTCATTGGCATATTTACAAGCCCCTTGCGCAATGTTTGACATTAATGCTGGTATAGAGATAGTATAATGTTTTCATTGGCATATTTACAAGCCCCTTGCGCAATGTTTGACATTAATGCTGGTATAGAGATAGTGTAATGTTTTCATTGGCATATTTACAAGCCCCTTGCGCAATGTTTGACATTAATGCTGATACAGATATAGTGGAATGGTTTCATTGGCATATTTACAAGCCGCTTGCGCAATGTTTGACATTAATGCTGGTATAGAGATAGTGTAATGGTTTCATTGTCATATTTACAAGCCCCTTGCGCAATGTTTGACATTAATGCTGGTATAGAGACAGTGTAATGGTTTCATTGGCATATTTACAAGCCGCTTGCGCAATGTTTGACATTAATACTGGTATAGAGACACTGTAATGGTTTCAATGGCATATTTACAAGCCGCATGCGCAATGTTTGACATTAATGCTGGTATAGAGACAGTGTAATGGTTTCATTGGCATATTTACAAGCCCCTGGCGCAATGTTTGACATTAATGCTGGTATAGAGATAGTGTAATGGTTTCATTGGCATATTTACAAGCCACTTGCGCAATGTTTGACATTAATGCTCGTATAGAGCTAGTGTAATGGTTTCATTGACATATTTACAAGCCCCTTGCGCAATGTTTGACATTAATGCTGGTATAGAGATAGTGTAATGGGTTCATTGGCATATTTACAAGCCCCTTGCGCAATGTTTAACATTAATCCTGGTATAGAGATAGTGTAATGGTTTCATTGGCATATTTACAAGCCCCTTGCGCAATGTTTAACATTAATGCTGGTATAGAGATAGTCAAATGGTTTCATTGGCATATTTACAAGCCCTTTGCGCAATGTTTGATATGGGTGCCAGCAGAAAATGCATGCAGAGTAATAAAATTGGCACACAGACAAGAATATGAAATGCTTTGAGAGATCTGTAAAGGATTTTACTAATGGCATAAATTGAGATGGAATGTACAAAAAAGAGAGGCATATTTACAAGCCCCTTGCGCAATGTTTGACATGGGTGCAAGCAGAAAATGCGTGCAGAGTAATACAATTGGCACACTGATAAGAATATGAAATGCTGTGAGAGATGCGTAAAGTATTTTACTAATGGCATAAATTGAGATAGAATATACAAAAAAGAGAGGCATATTTTTACTGCTTGTACCCTTGTTAAACATTGTGCAAGGGGCTTGTAAATATGCCCCTCTTTATCTTATATTCCATCTCAATTGATGCCATTAGTGAAATCCTTTATGCAGCTTCCACACCATCTCATATTGTTTTCTATCTGCTATTCCTATCCCTCTCCATATATTCACTGCTAGCACCCTTGTTAAAGGTTGCGCAAGGCGCTTGTAAAAAAGGAGCATATTTACAAGCCAAATTAAACTATTAGCACTATCTCTGTACCAGCATTGAATTCAAGCATGAGAAACACTTTAAAAAGAAGTGTACCCTGTAAGCTAAAAGATACAAATTGTGAGCACACACAGCTAACATTATGGAAAAAGATGAAAATATAATTCCTTAATTCACATACACACTCAGTGTGTTCCTTGTCAAAAAAACTTAAAGGCAGACATTTCAACAAAAAACATTTAGTATGGTAAATCGTTTTAGTCACAGAAAGTGATATGAGACACACACACAAACAGACAGATGGTGTAGGCGGAGATTGAGATGACACACACATACAAACAGAGAGATAGTGGAAGGAGAGAGTGAGATGAGGCATGCAAAGAGGGAGATGGTGCAGGCAGAGAGTGATATAAGACACACAAAGAGAGATGTGAACTAGTGTTTATATTGTTTAGTTAATGTAATTGCTATGTGCTACATTGGTAGTGGTCTATAATATGTCATATTTTTCTTTTCAACAGATTGTAAATATCTACAGAGTCACAATAGATTATGCCTATCAAGAACCGCAAACAAAGACTCTATAAGCAATGTTTATCAATCAAGAGGACTCAATTAGAAGATTCATCCAGAAGACAATCTTCAGAGAAAAAAAAAATGCTCCTGGTAATGCACCTGTGCTTCCTGTTGCTTCAGAAGAAGTGCTGGGAGTAGAGCCCTGCTCCTCTGATCTTTTTATTACAGCTCAACTCCAATTGTTTGGGTGTATATTCCGGACATGGCATTCCATGCTATAAGTTCCAAAGCTGTACTGTTTCTGTGGATTCCCTCTTGAAAGTACTGTGTGACAGAATTTACATGTGACAAAAGGCGCATTTACCTTTTTCTCTCTTTCTGGGTTTTTTAAAAATTTCCGTACTATGGACTCTCTCTGTGTTCTAGGGGTTTTAGGAACAAACTCTTGTGTTCCTTGTGTTCAGAATGCTCTTGTCCAAAGGCTATTAGTTTCTGGCAACTAATGCATTGCATCATCAAATTGTTAAGTTCAGGTTGGATATTTGCCACTATTGATGCTTGCATTGGTGGTGCTGTTGCTTCAGAAGAAGTGCTGGGAGCAGAGCCCTGCTCCTCTGATCTTTTCATTACAGCTTTACTCCAATTGTTTGGTTGTATATTTCGGACATGGTGTTCCATGCTATAAGTTCCAAAGCTGTACTTCTTCTGTGGATCCCCTCTTGAAAGTACTGTGTCACAGATTTTACATGTGACAAAAGGCACATTCACCTTTTTCTATTTTTCTGGGTATTTAAAAAATTTCCGTACTATGGACTCTCTCTCTGTTCTAGGGGGTTCTCAGGTTCCTGCTGTTCAGCCATTTCAGTAGATTTTTCAAGAGCAAAGTGCTGGTGAAAAAAGGTGTTGCTTCCTCGAAAGCCAAAGAAGAATGATGAAGATGGGAGGGGTCTTTCAAGAATTAGAGTAGGAAGTATTATAAACCAATAAAATCTTTTGTTATAAGGTCACATGGTTGGACGTAAGCTTACGGAGTGTTTACGGAGTGTTTACGGAGTGCTCACGTAAGCTTATGTTGCGTTTACGTTTTATTTACGGAGCGCTTACGTCATCTTATGATGTGCTTACGTGGTACGCACCCTTGTGACATTTATAATTGCTTAATTAAAGTTATATATGTTGTTTAAAAGTTTAAAATAAACATGTTCTTTATTATCTCAGTTAATATGTTCCTTTATATTGTATAATGAATATGTAGATATAATGATTTAGCACCCTCGTGATATTTATAATTGTTTAAATAAAGTTATATATGTTGTTTAAAAGTTTAAAACACGTTCTTTATTTTCCCAGGTAATGTGTTCCTTTATATTGTTCAATGAATACGTAGATATAACGATTTAAAGTTTATAAAACTTTCAGAGGTAAATAATGAATTCCTGTGTACATGCATATCTGTGCATGTACATTTGTGCCATGTGGCACACATACATGTCATAAGACCATGTATGTGTGTGACATGGCACACAAGTCAGAATCAGGGGTGAAACAGGCTGTCAAAGTGACAACCTGTCCCCCTTGTCAATACGGTAATTTTACCGATTCGGTATTTACTGATTCGGTAATTGCCATTGATTCCTATTGGCCTCAAGACTTATAGGAATCAATGGCAATTACCAAATCGGTAAATACCGATTCGGTAAAATGACTGAATTATACAGATTTGGTAATTTCAAAAGAGAAATTACCTACATCCAAATTACCTACTCTTAAATATTGAAGTGGTATGATTTGGTATTTATGAGTAGGTAAATCGAGATTACGTACACCTGGCCCATTGAGTTGTAACATATTTATATACATAGGTTACGTTTCAGTGCTTTGGAAGTAGTACAGTATACTATAGGTAAACACCTTATAGGTTTATGCTGTACCACATCCTTATAGTTTTGTACTTTGACATTCAGTATGACAAACCTTTACATGCAAACATAGAAATTTAGTTCTTTTTTTAACCAGTAGAGGTAGTTGTAAAAAGAACTGTTTGGTACGCACCCTTACAAGATTTGTAGTTGCTTAAATAAAGTTATATATGTTTTTAAAAGTTGCTTAAATAAAGTTATATATGTTGTTTTTACAGTTGCTTAACTAAAGTTATATATGTTGTTTAAAAATTAAAATAAACATGTTCTTTATTTTCCCAGATAATGTGTACTTTTATATTGTACAATGAATATGTAGATATAACGATAACACTTTTGGGGGTAAATAATGAATTGCTGTGTACATGCACATCTGTGCATGTACATTTGTGCCATGTGGCACACATACATGTCATAAGACCATGTATGTGTGTGACATGGCACACAAGTCAGAATCAGGGGTGCAATAGGCTGTCAAAGTGACAAGCTGTCCCCCTTGACAATTCGGTAATTTTACCGAATCGATATTTACTGATTCAGTAATTGCCATTGATTCCTATTGGCCTCAAGGCCCATAGTAATCAATGGCAATTACCGAATTGGTAAATACCGATTCGGTAAAATGACTGAATTAAACAGATTCAGTCATTTCAAAAGAGAAATTACCTACATCCCATTTACCTACTCTTAAAAATTGAAGTGGTATGTTTTGGGACGCGATGTAGGTAGGCATTTACTGGTCTGTAACGGCTAAATTTGGCCGTTACCGACTGGTAAATGCCTTTTACTATGTAGTAGGCATTTATTTACAGATTTGGTATTTTTACCGATTCTGTATTTACCGAATCGGTAAAATTACCGAATCGGTGAATACAGACTCGGTAAACATACCAAATCTGTAAATTCTAATGTAGGTAGCACTGTTGATCGTGCTAGAGGCGTCTAAGAATTTGTTATTTACCACTCAATACAATTGGGTGGTAAATAAGGAATTCCTGTGTACATGCACATCTGTGCATGTACACCTGTGCCATGTTGCACACATACATTCCTTAAGGGCATGTATGTGTGTCACATTGCACACACGCCAAAAACAGGGGTGCTACAGGGTGTCAAAGTGACACCCTTTTCCCCCTGGCAGGATTCGGTATTTACCGATTCGGTAATTACCAAATCGGTATTTGCCATTGATTCCTATGGGCTTCAAGGCCCATAGGAACCAATGGCAAATACAGATTCGGTAATTATCGAATCGGTAATTACCAAATTTCACCGAATCTGTAATTAAATCGGTAAAAATACCTACATCCCCATTGCCAGTTCTTAAATACCGAATTGGTATGATTCGGTATTTAAGAAGTGGTATTCTGGGATTACCTACATCGGGCACTTGGTATTTATGAGTAGGTAAAACGAGATTACGTACATCTAGCCCATTGAGTTGTAACATATTTTTATACATATGTTACATTTCAGTGCTTTGGAAGTACTACAGTATACTATAGGTAAACACCCTGTAGATTTATGCTGTACCACATCCTTATAGTTTTGCACTTTTACATTTACTATAACAAACTTTTACATACAAACATAGAAATATAGTTCTTTTTTGACCAGTAGAGGTAGTTCTAAAAAGAACTGGGTTTTTTTTGTATTTTTTTTGGTTGCTAGAAAAACGGTGTAAAAAAATGGACTTTATAACCAAAACAATTGTTCAACATGAACAAACCATGAAAAATAAAGAAAAAAATTATTTGGTGCACTTGTCGCTCCTGTTTTTCTGCAAAATAACTTCTACGGACTGTTGTCCAAAGGAAATTAATTTATTGCACTGTATGCACTGCATCATTAGATTTTTCAATTCCGGCTGGATATTGGCAATCATGGAAGCTGGCATTGGTGGTGCTGTTGACGTACTAGGAGCAGAGCCCTGCTCTTCAGATCTACGCACCACAGCTCTAGCCCAATTGTTGGGGTGCATATTCTTAACATGGCGTTTCATGCTATAGGTTCCAAAAGAGTATTTTTTATTTGGATTGCCTCTTGACAATACTGTGTCACAGATGTTGCATGTGACATGCGGTGCATTGACTTTCTTCAAACCTTCTGGGAATGAAAAAAACTTCCAGACTATGGACTCTTTTTTAGATGGATGGGGGTCCTCTTCCACATATTCTTCTGAAGAAGAATGTTCTTATTCCTCACGTTCAGCCATTTCCAAACAAGCCAGGAGCTGTTGAAAGTAGATGTTGCTTCTCTGAAAGCCAAAGAATGATGAACATGGGAGGGGTCTGTCTACAATTGGAGTAGGAAGTATTATAAACCAATAAAATGTGTTGTTTTTAGGTCACATGGTTGAACGTAATCTTACGGAGCGTTTACGGAGCATTTACGTAAGCTTACTTAAGCTTACGGTGCGTTTACGTATTATTTACGGAGCGGTTACGTCATCTTACGATGCGCTTACGTAATACGCACCCTCGCGAGATTTATAATTGCTTTAATAAAGTTATATATGGTCTTTAAAAGTTTAAATTAACATGTTCTTTATTATCCCAGATAATGTGTACCTTTACATTGTGCAATGAATACGTAGATATAACGATTTAAAGTTTATAAAACTTTTGGGGGTAAGAGCTCGGAGCTTTTACGTTGCGCGGACGGAGCTCTTACGTTGCATGCACGTGCGACACACCTTCGCGAGATTTGTTACTACTTTAAAAAGTAATATACTGTTGTTAAAAGTTTAAAAAAACCATTTTCTACATTAAAGCAAATATTGTCTACCTTTAAAATCAACGTCAAAAACGTAGATATTATGTTTTAGAAATGTTTAAAAATTTGTCGGGGTAAAAGCTCCGAGCGTTTATGGTGTGCTTTCGGAGCGCTGACGGTGCGCGGACCCTGTAATCATATTGAAAAAAAGGAAACATCCTTTACAACGCAACTTTTACCACGCAGTGCCTTTACGACGCAACTTTTTAAAAAAAAATGTTTTATCCTTATTAGTGCAATGTTATTAGTAAGGAGTTGTCGGCCCCCAATCTCTCTTTAGTTCTATGCCTTCACTGTCTTATAGCGAAACGTGTTTATCTAGACAGTACCCTTGCATCGTTTAGAAGAAAGGAGGGTCCCCTTATTTTCGTTACTTAATTGAAGGATTTAGTCTGAGGGGGGGAGCTAGCCATTTTGGCTACTCATGCAGGCCTTCTCCTGACTTTCCATTGCTCACACATAATCATTGGACTATTACATAGATGGATCTGTTCCGGACCAGCCATAGGGACAATATCCCTCGAAGTTATGCTCCAATACGAATTAGCTAGATCCTAGCTGATAGTTTTCCCAGGTCTCCCAGAACTTACATTTTTTACTAGGTGCATTCCTTTTGTCTAGTTTGTATATTCTTAGTATTGATGTTAGCCATTCACTGTGAGTCGGGGGGACCGAACTCACCCATTTCACACAGATCTCTCGCCTAGCCAACAATATTAATAGGAAGAGTAGATTTTCCTGCACTTTAGAAAGTTTTTCTGGGACACTTGGATTCATTACCCCAAAAATAATTAAATCAATACTTACGTTTAGATGTCTTCCTAGTACCCCATCTAGTGTCTTACCCACATCATTCCAGAAACCGTCGAGAAGGGGGCACTGCCGAAACATATGGAGGTCGTCGGCCCTTTCCAGCCCGCACTTTGGGCAGGCTTTTACTGTCGCCACGGAGAATTTCGATAACTTTTTCGGGGTCCAGTAAGCTCTATGAGATGTGAACAAATGGTTTCTCTTTAGAGCAGCGGATGTTAAAATTTTCCAACATTTGCTCATAGATACTTGCCATTGGTTGTTTAACTCCAACGTCGGCAGATCTTTCCCCCATACTCTCTCCGGTATCTGAAATTCTTCTTCCCCTGCATGGATCAAAGCCCAATACCAAAACGAGATTTCTTTATGTATAGCATCCTTTTTCAGAATTTCTTTTTCCAGGTTTAAGTTTCCCGCTCTGATTTCTTTCAGGGATTTAGCCCAGCTAGATAGCTGATAGTACTTGAATTTTGCTACAGAGCCATTCGTTTTTAAGGATAATGTCTCCCAATCCAATGGGGTATTTTGGGACATAAGATATCCCCACTTTGTTATTCCTGCTGATTTTATTGGGAGCGCTAGTTTGTCTTTAAGACATTCTGGGTGCCAGGTGAGTCCCATATGGGGGCCAGGTCGCTGTAATAGGGGATATTTAGAGTACATCTTATGCCGAACCATGATTTGGCCGCAGACTTCAGCATCTTAAGTTTAATTTTTTTTTTTATTTGGGGTGTCCAAATTTGTATAAGAAATGGCTGGTTTTTTTAGTCATTGTTTGGAAATACGGCGGATAGTTTTCAAATGTGTTTAGGAGCTTCCTGCTTGATTTAAATTGGAATGCTCTGCAGTACTCAAAGAGATCGGGGCTAGCAATTCCCCCCTGGTATTTTTTCCTTCTTAGCTTACTCCAGGCGATTCTGGGATTTTTTGAAGACCAGATAAAACTTGAGATTTCACCCTGGATTTTTTTTATTGTTTCTCTTTTAAATTCGAGAGGTATAGCACCAAGGGCAAAAGTAAATTTCGGTAAAATTGACATTTTTATTATGTTTGATTTGCCAAGTAGAGTCAGGGTTAGACCTCCCCACACTTTCAGTAACTTCCTTTTCAATTCTTTGGATGTTGGTGTGTGTTACTTTATCTAAGTCTTTAACTAGGTCTATTCCAAGGTATCTGATTTTACCCTTATTATAGGGACTGATAAAATTGTCATTCCAGCTCATTGTTTCCGTCTTGTCTCGATTAATTTGGTAGCCAGAGAAGCTTCTGAAACTGGTCAAGGTCTCTTCAATTGTTATTAGAGATCCACTGAGGTTGTCTGTGAAAATCATCAGATCGTCTGCATAAAGGGCTATCTTCTTAGACCAGTCTCGGAAGGAGAAAGGGGATATGGAAGGATCTATTCTGAGACGCTCTGCCATGGGTTCAATGTAGAAATTGAAAAGTAAGGGGGAAAGGGGACATCCCTGCCTTGTTCCTCTCTTTATCTGGATATTTGTGGTGAGGTTGCCGTTAATTAGGATTTGTGCTCTGGGGGAGGTATATATTTTTGCCACCATATTCAGGATATTTGTCCCCAGGTTGAATTTTTTTAGGACTTCACTTAGATATACCCAATTGACTCTATCGAACGCTTTTGCGGCGTCGATAGTGAATATTGATAGAGGTAATTTCTCATTGGAAGCTATATCTATGGAAGCAAACAGTTCTTGCGTTAGATCCTGTAATTGTCTTCCGGGTATAAAGCCCTTCTGGTTGTTATTTATTAATAGCCCCGCTATTTTCCCCAATCTCTTAGCCATAATCTGTGTAAATAATCACAGTTCAGGATTGAAATTGGGCGGTACGATTCACATTTTTTGGGACTTTTACCCTGTTTTAAAAGGATAGTAATTGTGGCTTCATTCCAGGAGTCTGGAAGATCACATTTTTCCAGGAAGATTTTATTCAGCAGAGTTGTTAAGGGGTAAAGCAATGCCTCTTTTAGTTTTGTATAGAATTCGTTTGGCAAAGCGTCCGGACCAGCTGCTTTGCCTTTCTTGAGGTTTTTTAATACTTCATCTACTTCCTGAGTTAAGTTTTCCGCGTTTAGTTCCTCTCTCAATTCTGGTGTTAATGTTGGAAGATTTAGGGGATCTAAGAAGTGTTTTATTTCTCCGATTTCTGGGTTACAATCTTGCTTGTACAGATCTGAGAAGAAAGCAAGAAAATCTTGTTTTATTACAGCTTCTTCTGATCCATTCGCAGCTGGATTTCGAGGGTCGATACAAGCAACTTTGTTCCTGGTTTGATCTGTCCTGATTTGCCGCATCCCTCACCATATTCATAATGGGCGAGTTTGCTGGCCTCCCATTTTTCTCTAACTTTATTTTCCAAGATCTCTACTAGATTTTGACTTGATCTATCTGCCTCCAGTTGCTCTGTACGAGAGGGAGAAGTTGCTGCGGCTATTTGTAGATCAAAATTTTTGATCTTATCTTCCAATGTTTGGATCGTTTGTTTTATTCCCTTTGATTTGTGTGCCGCTAGGCTAAGGATGTGTCCCCTAATCACCGCTTTGTATGCGTCCCAGGTGGTCTGAATTGAGGTACCTTCCTTATTATCTTCAAAGAAGAGCTCCGTCTGTCTTTTAAGCTGGTCAATAATTTGAGAGTCCAGGAGGGTTGTTCGATCCAAGGTCCATCTTGTGGAGAAAATATGGCGGCCGGTCAGTGAGCCCGGTCGGGAGCTCTGTGCCGTATATGCCGTAAATGACCTAAATACTCTGCAATAGGAAACTAACGATCACCAAAAGACTTCTGTAGTGATTGTTAGCTATGGGAGTTGCAAACTCGACAGAATCCTCTCGACCATAGGGATATTCCACAACGAACGACGGACTGTCGGTGAAAACTTAATCCGGAGTGTAGAAATCACTTGGAGCTTCCGCCCCTGCCCGCCGCTCCTACTCCCTCCCAAGTGATATATACTCGCCTAGAGATCCTAGCACAAAGGAGAATGCTAAAGGAATGCCCAAAAAAATAACTTCAATCTTATCCGGAGTCTACGTCCTGCATCGGCAACAGGCGTCGTGTTCCGTGTATCAGGCACTTGCCGGGCGGTGGGAGGCGGCCTCCAAAGCAAACAGGAACTGCTGGCGGGTCGCACAGAGGATCTCCGTCTTCTTCCGGGGCAAGGGAGGTAGGGACGGCAATTACAGCAAACAGAGGGAGTGCTGCATACCCAAAACGCACGACGGAGTAAACGGAGAAGAAGGAGCAAACGGGGAGAAAGCACCATATCCTGAGGCTGCTGTGGGCCCGAAGAAGGAGCACAAAACTGAATCGCAGAGCCGAATAGGAGATTTGGGGGCAGAGGAGCCCATTCAAATCTCCCAAATAGAAGTCTCCAGAGGACATAAAGTTTGGTACATGAACCGGGTAAGCCAGGGACAAAGTCGGGAGGTGGAGGTGGAGGAGGGAGGGCTGAGGTCGTGGGGAGGAAGGCTGAAAAGCAGCAACAACAAAGGCAACAACAACAGGATAATTACCTTAGAACAGATCCCTGCGAAAAAGAGGGGGTTATTGCAGCTGGGGGGCCAGAAAAACCGGGGGAGTCAGGTCAGACCCCAGAGTCCAAGGGGAGGTCCACATACTGTTTAAGGAACAGACAGTTTTTTAAGGCAAACCAGCTTCCAGCTACTAAACACCCCGTCCCACCTCGAAGCACTAAAAGAAAATCTAAGAAAACCCCTAAGGTTCAAGCGAAGGCAGGAAAAACATTAAAAAATTCAGGTGGCTTAGTAGATGTGCGGGAAGGGACGGATAGTGTAAAGATTAAAATAACTCCCTCGTTAAGATCCTTTTTTAAGCTACAAGAGCAAAGCCAGGAAAAGAAGTGGGAGCAAGATTTAAAATCAAAAGTACCTGGTCCTGAGCAGAAGAGGTCACGGGATCCCACTATCTCACCAAATACTTTAACCAGACCCACGACTAGCCTGGTTATGTCAGTATCAGGGGAAGCAGAACTATCCACTCAAGCTCACGGCCTGAGTCAGACCGAGACCCCAACCCCTCCAGTAGATCCAACACCAAGTCAGATGAGAACTTCCACTGATATACTCCTAGAGAAAATGATGGAAGAAATCAAGTCGAGATTCGAAATATCAGAAGGAAACCAAAGTAAGATCCAGGAGGCATGCAAACTTTTAGACACAAAACTAAATGCCTTAGGAGAAAGGGTAACAGCTGTAGAAGCAGAAGTGGTCTCACTAAGTAGAAGAGTGGAGTCTAATCAGAGAGAAATCAGAACATTGAGAGAAACAGATAAAATAATCATCGACATCTAGAAACGTTAGAAAACCACTCTAGACGAAGTAATCTTAGGGTTCTAAATGTACCGGAAGGCAAGGAAGGCTCGGACATTAAGAAATACATTGTTTCCCTGCTAGAGGAGTTCTTCCCTTGGAGCAAAGACCTCGGACTAGAAGACGACATACAGAGGGTGCACAGGGACCCATTCGGAAAAAGTAAGGAAAGGAAGAACCCAAGGAAAATCTTGGTCAATTTTCGAACATATTCTCTCAAGGAAAGACTCCTAAGTGAAGCCTTGAAAACTGGTTCATACAATAAAGATGATTGGTCCTTCAGGATCCGTTCGGACATATCCAAAGCTACACAACACAGGCAGTGGGAATTGGGGCAGATGATGCCTGAGTTGAAAGCGCTTGGCGCTACTGTCCAGATGAAATTCCCGGCCTCCCTCCGGATAATGTAGAGAAATAAAATGCACAATATCAGAGACCCTAAGGAAGTCGAAAATTTCTTAGAACAATTACGTGATCAAACGTGGAAATAGATTTCACGGAATAACTGCAGAAAAATTTGCGTCAGAATATTTCTAGCTTAAAAGATTTAAGGCACGGAGCTCAAAGAGGGCTATCAACAAAGCCCAAAAGAAGAAAAAGGGAGGTCTCTCCAGGGTAGGGGGGACTTTTAACTCTTCTTTTTTTTGTGCACTACAAAATAAAAAAGAAACAAGAAAAAAAAAAACAGAAAAACAATGCACGGGAGATGGGAGCAAGTTAGGGGAAAAAAAAAACGTCCTCAGCAACAATCAGAAAAAAGAGAAGGAGTATTCGGAGGCCCGCAAACAAAAAAAAAAAGACAAATACATAGAAAAAAAATGATGATGATGAAAAAAGATAAAACGCAGGTGAAAATAATCTCCTGGAACGTTAATGGTTTAAGAGTCAAGAGTAGAAGAAGAAGAATATTAGAATACTTAAAAACAGCAGACAGTGATATCATAATCCTCCAGGAAACACATCTTCTAAAAAAAGAGTGGGAAGACATCGTGAAAAAACTACATTGGGTAGACTCTTATATCTGCACTGACTAGGAGTGTATTGTTAAAGGCATCGCTATCCTCTTTAAAAAGTCTCTAAATGCAAGAGTGGAAGCATCAGAAACCGACCCAAAGGGGAGATGGGCATTGGCCAAAGTAAGGATACGAAACAACGCCCTAACAGTGGCAGGCTATTATGGTCCAAACATGGACG
This sequence comes from Lissotriton helveticus, assembly GCF_964261635.1. Classification (NCBI taxonomy): domain Eukaryota; kingdom Metazoa; phylum Chordata; class Amphibia; order Caudata; family Salamandridae; genus Lissotriton; species Lissotriton helveticus. The sequence goes on from NC_136067.1 coordinate 1,126,938,561, forward strand.
ACCCGGCCCCGTTGCAAACTTTGTATTCGCAATTACTCTCGGTCTCATCACCTATCATGCTAGGAGGAGACTTTAATATCATACCTGATCCAAAAACAGACCGTCTCCCCAGTAGAAGACAAACAACCCTGCCAAAAATGAGAGACTGGCTGGGGGTGTACAAAAGGGATCTGTGCTTAGTGGACATATGGAAAGAAAAGGGTGATAGACAAAACAACTTTACCTTCAAAAATAAAAAACTCAGAATCCAATCAAGAATAGACTTCTTCCTCTTAGATCAAGGGCTAGTCGAAAAAACTGTAAAAGTAGAACATATTCCTGCCCATCTTTCAGATCACTCGGCGGTTTTGATCACCTTGAAAGTGGAACGACGCAACTTTTACAACGCAAACCATTACAATGCATTGCGCTGGGGGCGCTCTAGGATAGGGAATAGGTTTAATTTACTATCCAACACCTTCCCTACTATCCACGGGGACTGGAGTTGGAATAGTAAATTAAACTATTCACTATCCAGCGCCCCAAAGCACTATGCGTTGTAAAAGCATGCGTTGTAAAAACAGCGTTGTAAAGGCATGCGATGTAAAAGCATGCGTTGTAATGTCATACATCCCCAAAAAAAACTTGAAAATAAAAAAATATATATACTGAAAAAACTATAGGTTTGAAGCCTTACATAGTTAGGTATTAGCAATTAAAAAACCTTGCAAATTCACTGAAAAAAACATAGGTTTCAGGTCATATATAGTTAGGTATTAGCATTTAAAAAACGTTGGAAATTCACTGAAAAAACCATAGGTTTCACACATGTTATAGTTAGGAATTAGCATTTAAAAAAACGTGCAAATTCACTGAAAAAAACATAGGTTTCACACATGTTATAGTTAGCTGGGCATTTCACTCATAAAAAACCATTGAAATTCCCCCTTTATAGTTAGTTCAGCTAACTATAACTCGCACGCCCGCATGCACTGCTGATGACGTCACATATAACATCACTCATGACATGGTAAGTGACATCACTGGTGACATCACTGATGACATATCAAATGACATCACTCATGACATCACTGATGACATCATCCGGTGAATGTGTGTCTTTCGGAAAAATAAATATTTTTTTCAGTGAATATATATATATATATATATATATATATATATATATATATATATATATATGAAAAAAAGTTTACCCTAACCGTTGAGTTGCACTCGTTGGCGGTGTTGCCCTGTCTCCGACATACTGCCCAAGCGCGGACACAGCCATCCACAATTGTGCTGACGCTTTTCAGGCTTTTTGCCTTTCTTCTGAGGCAGAACTCCTCATAAGCGGCAAGGAAAAGACCACAAGGAAAGTCCCTTCATTATTTTTATTGGGTTGCCAATCCCGCTCTGGGGAGTGTAAAAACAAAGCATCATGGGTCTTGTGGTCCGAATTAATCCTCAAGTGGGTCTTCGCCGTTCTGAGGAAATTAAAACAAATTCACAGGTACTCTGTAATGTCCCACTCATGCCTTCTTGTATGGGATGCAGCATCCGCTGTCTCACTCATGACTGTCCCAGTGGGCAGAGAACTAACCCCAAGGATATCGGGGTGGTGCAGCTCGTGACCTGGGCAGGTCACCATATTTGAAAAAAAGGTTACCCTAACCGTTGAGTTGCACTCATTGGCGGTGTTGCGCTGTTTCCGACAAACAGCCCAAGCGCGGACACAGTCATCCACAATTGTGCCGGCGCGTTTCAGGCTTTTCGCCCTTCTTCCAAGGCAGAACTCCTCATGAACGGCAAGGAAAAGACCACAAGGAAAGTCCATTCATTATTTTTATTGGGTTGCCAATTCCACTCAGGTGAGTGTAAAAACAAAGCATCATGGGTCTTGTGGTCCGAATTAATCCCCAAGTGGGTCTTCGCCGTTCTGAGGAAATTTGCAGGTACGCTGTAATGTCCCACTCATGCCTGCTTGTATAGGATGCAGCATCCGCTGTCTCACTCATGACTGTCCCAGTGAGCAGAGAAGGACCCCCAAGGATATCGGGGTGGTGCAGCTCGTGACCTGGGCAGGCCACCATATTTGAAAAAAGGTTACCCTAACCGTTGAGTTGTACTTGTTCGCGGTTTTGCGCTGACTCCGACAAACAGCCCAAGCGCGGACACAGCATCCACAATTGTGCTGACGGAAACGCGTCGGCACAATTATCACATTATCCCAGTCTCAGCTAAGACCAGGAAGACTGAGGTACTAGGCGGGAGGCAGGATGACAGCTACAGGTAAGTTTTATTTTTTTTAATTATTAGTATTAAAGTCCCTCCCCCAGTGCTCCCCTTCCATGCCCCTCCATCCTCCCCTATCCCACGCTCACCACTTTTTATTTGTGGAGGTCGCCACTGCAGGGAGAGGATCACTCACTTACATATAATCGTCAAACAACTATTTCAGTTAACTCAGAGCTCCATGACCTAATAAGAATTCTTGAGGACAGATATAATAGACTTTTGAGCAATGCAATGGAGCAATGCAACTTGCTGCATTGCTTCGTGTAAAAGGGAGAGGGCAGAAATGTTCTATATTTACAAAGATATGGAGAATGTCTGCTCTCCCACTGTGTTGGCGCATCGTGTGCTACCTAGCATCAACGCAGCCACGCTTGCACCATAGTGCAAGGATGACCGCGTTACTGGCAAGATTACTTTTGTGCAGGAAGGGACACCTTCCTGTGCAAAAGCAATACTTAAAGGCATATTCATCAGTGCACAAAAGCAATCCATAGAGGCATATTCTTCTTTCTGTGTGTGCTGCAGAATGCAGCACATGTAGAAAGAGGAATTAACCAGGAGAACTAAAGATATTTCTTAAAATTCTTCCCTTTATGCGTCTTTCAGGTAGGGATTTTGGTGCAAAACCAGGTTTAAAAGTCTTTGTAAATATGGGTTTGCATCAAAATAGATGGGTGGATGCACGGAAATGCCCATGCTCCATCCAATTAAAGCCTACCCAACGTAAAGTAACGCAAGGCAGAGCTTACTAAACAACGCAATGTCGTTTTGTGTAGCTTAGTAAATCACAGATAAGGACTTACCATGCTTTGGACAACTTTCGTCACGCAAGGGCATCGCAAGTCCTCAGTAAATCTGACGCTTGGTCCCCACCTGTGTGTGTCTATACAGCAATAGAACACCTCAGTGACTTGTGGTATGCACAATTAGGGGGCAGTTTACATCATTTTACATCATTTTATGTGAATGGAACACTGTCCCATATACATGAATAACATTCAAGTTATTTTTTATAAATCTTCACTACACTCCCTCATATTATGATTACAAGGTCTCTCTCAGAGTAGTCTGGCAGCACTCATCTGCTATTAGCAAATGTAATGAAAGTGACATGTTCTCAGAGAATGAATACATTCCAGAAAAAGAAATGCCATGTTTTCGTCATTACTATTTATTTTCTCTCTCATCTAAACCGACCTTGTAAATTCATAAACTCTTTTAAAAAATGGGCAACTTGGCAAAGTCCTTGTTTTCTCTTCTTCACTAAAGGATATCCACTCTAGCAGGCACAGAAATGGCTCTTAGCCTCATGGCTATATCAATGTTTGTTTTGTTTTTTGCTAGTTTTAGTAGCTTCATTTTTGGGTGAGCTTCTGGGCACTCACTTGTATGAAAAAACACATTGGCTCAGAGCAGATAGCACGCATTGCCATAGAAGTACTTGGCACTAAAGTGAATTACTTCAACTCACCGTGAAGTTAGCAAATATCTGAAGTGGCATGACCCATTGCCCCACACAGTATGCTCTAAGGGGTGGAAGAAAAATGTGAATGATACCCCTGATCAATAGATGAAGAGGGCTGACGTAAAGTATAAGTATATTTCAACATAAAATGTAATTTAAATCAAAATGTGTTTTATAAAACAAAACCTGAAAAACAAACGGGGACACCGAAGCATTACACACTTAAACAACAGGTCAAGTAAGCTCCGAAAGTAGGTCGGTCCGGTAGGGCATTTGGTGGTCCTGTTTCAATAAGGTACTTAGAAGGAGATCATACACAGGTAAGCTTATCTATTACAGGACTAAAAGTGACACATTTCACATTTGTTGTGAATTCTTGCTGTCTTTGTCTGTCTGACTGGAGTTAAATGCAGGTTATATTTTGTAAGTGAAAACCAAAAGACCATACATCTTGATGAAAACAAAGGGTTGAATTTAGAGTTACAGATATTAGATGAATTATTACAGCTCAACCTAGTATAAAATCCAACGTTTTTCATAAAGCAGCATATGCAAATTACTAGCCAAATTACATCTAATTTCTTCACCTGCACCACGAAAACATTGGCACATGCTTATTTTCACTCATCGCTACACATCTCACGATGCACTGGTAATGTCAATTTTTTAATTAATATGTATTTTCTCATATGTTTTTTTCCAAAACAGCAACAATGCCTTGGAAGACCAGAATTCAGTCAGACGCCGTTCGGACGCTGTGTTCACTGACAATTATAGCACCCTTCTGCGTGAAATTTATGCAAAGAAGTATTTAAATTCCGTGCTTAAAGGAAAACGAAGGTAGTGGAGCATTATAGCAATGAATACACATTGTTTTTAATGAAACAGATATTTACCAAAGTTAACATGTTCATTCTGATTACATATTACATTTGTGCTCACTGGAAGTCCATGAAATGTATTTATTTATGCATGTTTTTTTATTTAATCATTCTCGTTTGTCAACAGAACACAAGAGTGCCTTGAGCAGGGGCGCCGCCACCGTTTGAACGGCAGAGCATCGCCCCACAAGCCCCATAGCTGAGGAATAAAACGGTAATAAAGTGTATTTATTATCGCTTTATTTTTTAGCTACCCTACACTACACTAAGGGGTCTATTAGGATGTCAGACGGATCGCCACCACCCGCATGGCGGTGGCGATCCGCCTGACATTATCTTGCGCCCGCTTCCCATTTCCCCATGCCATATTATGATGGCTGGGGCTACCGTGGTGGATGGGAAGACCATCCGCCGCTTTGGGCGGAAAAGGGTCGAATATGATGGTGTTGTCTGCTAGACATCACCAGCCATATTACAGTGCATGCGGGACGCAGCCTTTACGTGGCGTTGTTGCCGCCACAGAAAAGCAGGCGGTTTTCGCAGTAGGGGGCATGTTGTGGGACCCCAAGATGTTGGGGGTGGGGTGCACAAGGGGTACCCCCTGCATTTACATGCACAACATGGCAAGCACACCGCGGTGCCCGCCAAGTTGTGCATGCAAATGCACAAATGCCTTTATTGCATTGCCGCAGGAGCTGCTGACAGCACCGCCCGCCGCAATGTAAAAAATGCAGGATGCGCCTGCTAGTGTGGCAGGCGCATCCTAATTGTGTATGCGGGACCGCCGCACACATATCGGCCGGTCCCATTTTACAATGCGATGGCGGGCGGACTTTTTCCGCCCGCCATCGTAATAGACCCCTAAGTGTCAGGACGGGGCAGGGCCAGCTCTACAGTGTGGCAGCAGCAGGGAGCTGCACACTTTAAAATGCACATTTCTTCTTGGCAGGCCGTCTTGGGATGGCCAGTCAGACGTATGCATTTTAAAGCTGACTAACCTAGCTGTCTTACACAGCTGGGTTACAGAAAGCACAGGCCTCCTGTGCCCTTAGAAGTGCTGGGAGAGCCTGCTCGATCCAATCCTGGTGCTTCTTTCATACTGTGAAAGCAGTGAATGTGAGTAAACATGCATAAATCACTGTGCTTACTGTTTTTTCTTTTTGCTATTTTTAATGACATTTGTTATTGTGTGGTAATAGCCTGTATTGACGAAGTCAACGTATTGCCAAGCCTTACTATGGGCCATTTGTAATGAGGAACTCAGAGATTGCACAAAAACTGGGAATGATCACCAGTCTCTGTCATGCACGGCAAGGGACTTGCTACAAACTTTTTTCTGCGGAGCATAACGATTGAATGGATTGGTTCCAAGACAGTTTCCCTATGAAAATTTTAAGAAAAATGCATTCATATTTAGAGCTGCATCAGTACCCAGGCAACTGCATTTTGGATGTGTTATAGATGTCAGAGAAGACACTTCCCAGGCCTAGGTGAAATGAGAAGTTCCTGTCAGATCTGGACCAAATAAAAACATGAGTTTTTCATTTGTTCTAAATGGAGAGTCAAGTGGGCACAGGAAGCCATACACTAACCAAAGATGAAGGAAAGCAGCTGATGTGTGCAAGCAGTGTCTTCTGAGATACTGTGTATTAAACCTGTCAGCCTAAAGATGGTCTTCCCCAAACCTTTTGCCTCACCACCTCTATTTTGTTGCTGCATTTGTTTTTGTTGGCCTGAGGACTTTGTGCACTGTACCACTGCAAACCAGTGCTAAAGTGCTTGTGCCCCTTCCCTCAAAATATGATTAGATTGTCTTATACCCAACCGGCATATTTAATGTACTTGTAAGCATCTTGTAGAGTGGTGTACCGTGTATGCAGGGCCGGTAAATTTAATGCTACTGATTGGGCCTGCAGCACTGATCGTGCCACCCACTTAAGTAGCACTCTAAAACATGTCCCAGGTCTGCCACTGAAGCCTGAATAAAGTTTTAAACTGCAATTTCCAGTTGGCATATAAACCCACTTACCAAGTCTTAAACTCCCCTTTGATTACATAAAAGATATCCCTTGGGCATGCCTCAGGCAGCCCTTTGGGCAGGGTGCTGTGTGATTAAAATGTTGGACATACATATTTTTATTTGATCAAATTTATTTTATTGAGTTCAACCATGCAATACATAATAGCATTTGGACCGATATAACATTGCAGGTGACCTCCATTCCCAGTCGCTACATATGCGTTAGATATCTGAGCATTGGGGACGGATGCCATGTGTCCATGTGAGCTCATGAGATAGAAAACTGTCAAGACAATGCAAACTAGAACTCCTGTACCCATACCTCCCTCGTGGCCCTCCCTAACCCCAACTGCCTCCCACCTCTGGTGCCCTCCCTCCTTCTTCCCCCCTCCCTCCGGTGTGTTCTGATGAGTCGTCGGTGGGTGACTGAACGGACCTGATTTAGACAGTGCGCCCCGTATCGTCCGTCGTTTTGTGGAATTCATCTGCTAATCTAAGGACCCTTAGGTATTTTGGGCATGTAAGCTCGTTAAATTCTTGGTTAGCAGGGAGACTAATGGCAGCCATGTTTCTTTAAAAGTATCTGATGTTTGTGTGAGTGAGGCTTGTATCATCTCCATCCCCATTATGTACCACAGCCGGTGAAGCCACCCTGTGTGTGTAGGCTTTCGTGAGGTGCCCCAGAGTGAGAGGATGTGTTGCGTTGCTGCCCCTATCGCCAGTCCTATCTGTTTCCCCCGTAGTGATTTGAGCGGGAACGTGAGTTTGTTAGGGAGACCCAGGATCGTGTATGCCGGGAAAATGGGGATCTCCGTCTCAAAGTATACGTCTATGTCACGGAGCACCACCTCCCAGTATTCCTGTACCTCTGCGCATTCCCAAAGTATGTGGAGCATGGTCCCTGTGTGTCCGCATCCCCTCCATCATGTGGGGTCTCTATGTGGGTTACTCTGGTGCAAACGCTCCGGTGTCAGGTGCCAGTAATAGGCCACCTTTACCGCCGATTCTCTACTGGCTGTATTTCTAGCGGTGTGGTGCGCCCGATAGAAGATGTCTTGCCATTCTTTGTCCGAGAGCGTGCGTCCCAGTTCTCGCTTCCATCGTCTTTGACCTCCTGACCGCGTCGTGGGGGGGGGAGTAGGCAGTTTATATAATTCTGTGATTGTCCGTGAATCTGTGGATTTGGTAAAAAGCCATTTCTCATACGGGGTGAGGGGGCGGCCCACGTGAGGTACAATGTCCTTGTACGTAAGCCAGTGCCTGAGCTGAAAGTACTGAAAGCGTTGCGGTTTGTCAATCGCATACATGTCCCTTACTGTGTCCAATGTCATGAGGCCCTGTAGATCGAATAGGTGCCCCGCTGAGCGACACTCTGTCTGCCGCCACTGTGGGAAGGAGCCTGGGAACGACACAGGCGGGAATGCCGGGTTATCCAGTAGGGGTGTCATCGGTGATGGAAAGGATGTAAGACCCTTAGGGACCGCCACTGCATCCTATACCTGGAGAAGCGTCCTGGTAATGGGTGATTTTTTGATGTAGGCCGGCCTATCTCGATGTGCCAGGAATGGGACTCTCCAGAGTGGCATGCCCGCCATGGCCCTGTCTTGGAACAGCCAGTGTTTCTCCGAAAGTGGCCGGGACCATTCTAAAAGGTATCGCAGCGGCGAAGCCTGGAAGTAGCGCTGTAGGTATGGCACGCCTAGCCCCCCCCCGTCCGCCGTCACCCGTGTGATCAAATCACGCCTCAGTCGAGGGCGTTTACCGGCCCAGATGTATTGTTTCGTGGTGTCTTGCAACTTCTTGATCATGCCTAGAGGAGGGGTGACCGGGATGGTCTGGAAAAGGTAAAGCACCCCTGGCAATAGGGACATTTTGACAGCAGCCACCCGTCCTAACCACGAGAGCGGTTGTTGTCGCCATCTCAAAATATCCCCTTGGATGCGCGTCAGAAGTTTTGAGTAGTTTAGTTCAACTGTCTGGGCTGTTGTGGGTGTCAGCTCAATCCCCAGGTACTGCAGTGCCATTTGTACGGCTAGCCCCCCCATCTGTAACAATCCCCTGTTGGCCTGACGAGTGTTGCTTCCCAGGGGAAGAATTACAGACTTCCCTACATTCATTTTGAAGCCCGATACCTTCCCGAACATCTCCATCTCCTTCAGAAATGCTGGTATCGATACCCAAGAATGTCGTCCGCGTAGAGGCTGATGGGCTGTTCCTCACCCCCAAATTTAATGCCCGTGATGTCTCGGTTGTCTCGAATGTGTTGGGCGAAGGGTTCGATGTAGATGGCGAACAGCAGCGGCAAGAGCGGGCAGCCCTGCCTCGTGCCTCGTCTAATGTCGAACGGCTTGGAGCTCATCCCATTCACTTTGATCGTCACCTGGGGTGACGCATAACAGCTGGCCACCCAGGCTCGGAACCTGTCCCTCATGCCAAACCTCGCGAGCGTTTTATCCAGATGTTTCCAATCAACCCTGTCGACCGCTTTTTCGGCGTTGACTGATAGCAGGGGCGCATCTGAGGCATTTAAGTGTGCCTTGTCAATTACATGCATCAGGCGTTTGCTGTTGTCTGCACACTGCAAGGAGGGTACAAAGCCCGCTTGGTCTGGTTCTATTATGCCTGGAAGACATGGGCCCAACCGCGCAGCCAGAATCCCTGTAAATAACTTTAAGTCTAGGTTGAGGAGCGACATCGGCCTATAGGCCGCACATAGTGTCAGGTCTTTGCCTGGCTTCGGTAGGACTATGACGTCAGCCTCCAGCATCTCCAGTGGGATTAAGCCTGGGCCCCGGAAGGAATTGAACAATTTTGTTAGTAACGGCGCCAGGAGGGGGCAAAACGTTTTATAAAAGCCCGCGGAGAATCTGTCTGGGCCCGGTGCCTTCAGCTGTTTGAGTCTGGCAATCGCCGAAATCACCTCTTCCAGGCATATGGGGGCACCTAAAGCTAGGGCATTTGCTTCATTGAGGGCTGTGACGTCCACGGCATCTAGGTACGTTGTCCCCGCCTCTTCATCCAATGCCGGGTCAGCCGCGTATAGCTTGGCATAAAATGCCCTAAAAGTTTCCGAAATGCGGTCGTCTTCTCGAATGTCTTCTCCCCCTTCTGCGCGGATGACCGGGATTTTGGAACGGACAGCTTTTGCTTTGAGCTTACCTGCCAGCAGGCGGCCAGTTTTGTTCCCCCCCACGTAGTACGCATGACGAAGGCGCAGTGCCGCATATTCTGCCCGATCCGAATCCAGGCTCACGAGCTGCGCTCTGACCGCCTTCAACTTGCACCATATTCTGGGGGCCCCTGTCCGACAGTGAACCCTCTCCAACTCTAGCACCTGATCCGCCAGCTCTTGGCGCCGTTCTTTCCGTTCTCTATTGTCTGCTGCCGCGACGCCAGTAGTTCTCCTCGGACAACCGCCTTGAGCGCCCCCCAAACCGCCGTCAAGGCCACCTCCCCAGTGTCATTTCGGCTTAAATAATCTGTGATGCTCTGGGAAAGTTGCTGTGTGACCCCCTTGCGGGAAAGCAAATTCTCTCTGAGGCGCCATTCACCCCTATGCGACTGTGTACGTGGGACCATCAAGTGGAGGACCACCGCGTCATGGTCCGACAGGGCCGCTGGGGCGACTTCTACGTCTCGGACCATGGGGGTCAGTTCTGCGGAGCCAATAAAGTGATCTATCCTGGCGTACCTGGGGTGCACATGGGAATAAAAAGTGTACCCTGGGGTGTTGTGATGAATCTCTCTCCATGAGTCTACAAACCCCCTATCGGCCAGCCATTGCTTCCCTGCAGTGGAGAGAGCCCTTGAATCGCCAAACCTCTGCCCTGATCTATCTCACTCATTGTCTATGACCAAATGTATGTCCCCCCCCCTATCAAGATATGTCTCGCTTCGTTACCCATCACATCCGATAGCGCCCCTTTGAGGAAGGCCTCTTGTTTAGTGTTGGGAGCGTAAAAAGACCCCACTGTGAACGACAGATTTCCAATAAAAATAGTGTGAGCCAGGAGTCTGCCTTTGATTTCTGCCACCTTATCTCCCACCCGTCCTTTGAAGTGTCTGGCTAATAAAAGGGCCACCCCTGCCTTCTTCTCTGTGGTGGAGGAATAAAATTGATTCGGGAAGGCTCTGGATTTCATGCGGTGCCAATCTTAAGCCAGTAGGTGTGTCTCCTGGAGGAGACATATGGCCGCCCCGCAGTTTTCTAAGAAGGAGAGCACTGCCCTCCTCTTGACTGGGTTGTTGAGCCCTTTTACGTTAAGGGTAAGTACCTGGATGGGCTCGTCATCCATACGGTGGTGTGTGCCCTGCCCCTCTATGTCTCGGTCCGATGCCACCTCTCCCCCTCGTGCCTACTGCCCGAACGAACTGAACACACCGGAACCCTCCCCCCACCTCTGTCCCCAACTCCTTCTCCTGAACCCCAACAACGCTGACCTCAAAGGACATCCCCTTACCTGCTCCCTCCAGCCCCTCCCACCCCTCTCCAACCCCAACTATGAATCCCCAACTGGTGAACATTGTCCCAGGCCTATGCAACAGCAGTCCAGGCCTGTGGTGGAGTTTTGAGTGAAGGGAAAAGTGGCAGTGGAGGCCTCAAGGCCCCCCGTCCGGCCACCCCAACTCATCGCTGTGCCCATGCATAATAACACCCCCTCTTATGTTCTCTCATGACCCGTCGCTTGTGTCTTAGAAACTTCTTCTATCACTGCTGCATGTTCTTGCGCCATGGTCTCAGGGTCCGGTTTAAGGCCTTTTCTAGACGGGCGTCCACGCCTCACTTTCTGCCAGCCATCTCTTATTGTCGGCGGGGATTTCGATTGGGAGGGACGGGCCCCCGAGTCATTGCTTGTTGTGTCCCCTTCCAGGGGAATGCCTAGCAGGTCGCAAGTGTCTCGCAGGGACCGAAGCTGGTGGAGGGCCACTTTCCATTTGAAAATAAGTCAAAATGGGTGCCCCCAGGAATACGGGATCCCATTGTCTCGTAGGAAGGTGGTAGCCACTTTGAATGTCCGTCGTTTCTGTAGGGTGATGGCCGACAAGTCTTGAAAAAATTCCACAGTGTGGCCTTTAAAGTTAATGGGTTGCTTTTGGTGTGCCGCCTTCAGAATGCGCTCCTTAAGGAGGTAATTGGGTAAGAAGGCTTAAATGTCAGGGGGGAGCTGGCGCTCGTCTTGCTATGCCCACTCTGTGGGCCCTGTCGATTCAGATCACATAGCCCTCGTCCTCCCCCAAGATGTCTTGGAATAAGTCCTGTAGGTAGGCCGTGACGTCTTCTCCTTCCGCCTTAGATGGCACATTTCTGACCCGAATGTTGTTACGTCTTGAGCGATTCTCCGGATCTTCTATGTGTGCCTGCAAATCTGTTTGCTGTGCATGGAGCCTGATAATTTCCTGCTGCAGGAGTTCCACCTCCTAGCTTCTGGCGTGCCCGATGTTCTCAACCTATGCCACTCGTTCACCTAGGACATCTATGTCTCAGCGCAGCTCTTTGTACCCTCCCGCCATGTCTTGCTTGAGGGTTTGAATGTCCTCTCAAAGGGAGTTGAATAAGGCCTCCATGAACGATTTTGTAGCTGGGGCCTCTCCTTCATCCCGTCCCTTCTCTTTAAGTTGAGTCGATGGCGTTGACTTATCGGGGCTCTTTTCCCCCTTAGTTGCGCCCTTTACCAGCATTTCTGGGATGGTGCGGCCGCCTCGGCGATGATTGGAGGATATGTCACACCTCCCGTTCCGTTTCGGCGATGCCCCATACGTATGTTATGACTCACGGTATATCCCTGGACTTTGGCTGGTCTAAAAGGGGGGGCTGAGTGCCAGCGATATGTGACTCATTGTGATTCGGCGGGCCCCTCGGTCCACCGGCCTGAGATTCGTAGTTGGGCTATCTGGCAACTTTCTGGTCCGGCCACTATCCGTGCTGGGCCCGTAGATATACCCGTCTGACTGGCTCGCCGCCTGTCCGTTGATTGGTGTACCTCCGGTCGCCGGGGGCTCGATAGGTGCCCCCCGAGCATATGCCCTTGGCCCTCTGGCCTGCTTAGTGTCCGCCCTGCGATGTTACTCCCTTCCAGCCCGGGTATGGCCTTGTGGGCGTGCAGTGTGTGCCAGGCCCCGGACATGCCTCTCGGTGCTGCCTGCGGTCGCGCGGTTTGGCGTTAATGGGTCTCAACTTCGGGGTCCGGACCGGTTGCACGCCGGGGGCTCGATTACCCGCCCCGAGTTCCGTGTCCTGGGTGCCTCTCTGGCCCGCTCCTCACCTCTGCGCGGGGGTGCTGTCTGCCTCCCAAAGTGGGCTTGTCCTCACCGGCTGGGCAGGCCCAAGCCAGGGCCTCGAGTAGTGCCGGGCCCCGGACCTGCCTAGCGGTGCTGTCCTTGGTTGGGGGGTCTAGCGCAAGAGAGCCTCAACCCCTAGGCCCTGACCCCGTTTCTCGCCGGGGGCTCAAGTACCTGCCCCCCGAGTGCTGTCCTCTGGGTGCCTCTCCGGCCCACTCCTCACCTCTGCGCGGGGGTGCTGACTGCCTCCCGAAGCGGACTATTCTTCTCCGGCTGTGTAGGCCCAAGCCGGGGCCTCGAGTAATGCTGGGCCCCGGGCCTGCCTCGTGGTGTTGCCTTTGGTTGCAGGGCTTTGCGCAAGGGAGCCCCAACACCTAGGCCCGGTCCTGCTTCTTGTCTGGGCCCGAGCACCTGCCCCCCTAGCGCTGTCCCCAGGGTGCGTTACTGGCCTGCTTCTCAACTCAGCGCAGAGCGCCGCCTGCTTCCCGAGGGTCGCTTCTTCTTCGGACGTGGAGGACCAAGCCGGGGCCTCGAGTGGGGCCTGTCGCCGTCCGGGCCGTCTCTTTGTCCCGCGGACCTCTCCGGGGCCGGTCAGCTGCCGAGCCTTTGCTTCTTTTGTCCTGTCCCCACTCCCAGGGATGCGGGTCGACTGTGCTGAGGCGACGCTGGTCAATCCGTCGCAGAGAGCCCCACCGGCCGCTATCGCCTGAAGGGCCGGGCCGCTCTGATCCTTTCCGGGGCCGGGGACAGCCTTCTCTGCCGCCGCAGGACCCGCACCTCTACGGCCAGTGCATGTAGGATCGTCTGGGCCCCTGGCAAACAGCCCTCTTAAAGCGGACCGCAGGTGGAGCGTTTCAGGGGGTGAAATGTATTGCGTTAATGGTGCGTTGGGGGTTTGGGACGAGGAGCCTCTTCAAGACTTCTTCCTCTCAGGCCGCCATCTTATCCACGCCCCCTGGACATATATTTTTTAAGTTTTACATGTCCTAATAGTGAAAAAAACCTAAATTATTTTGTCCCTACTGTGAAGCCTACCCCTCCAATAGTATTACATTGGTGATTTGTTATTACATTTAATAAGCTAGAACATCTAATTGGGGCTGGTAGCTATGTCATGTTTGATGTCTTTAGAACTGTAGTGAAGTACCCTTTTTAATGTTAGAGTTGGATGTTTGATCACTTTTAGAAAGTTGCCATTTTTCTGCGACTACAGCAGCTTCGACGGCAGTGTGCTTCTCGGGGATGCGAGGCGCTTTTCTTCGATGCAGTGTGACAGGTCCAGCGGCGACACCCTCCTTTGGAGTTGCGACGGCAGGCACAGCGACGGCAACATGCTCCGACTTCGTTGCGAGACTCTTCTCTCGATGCGGTGCAATACGACAGCTACAGCTGCGACACCCTCCTTCGGAGTTGCGACGACAGCAGCAGCGACGGCGACAAGCTTACTCTTCATTGCGAGACGCATCTCTCGATGCGGTGCAATGCGACAGCTACAGCGCCGACATTCAGGACGCGACAGCAGCAGAAGCTAAAGCGACACGCTTCTTCTTCGATGAGTCGTGCTTCCAGCTGCTTCCGACACGCAGTTCCTCAGAAGGCCCAATACAACAGCAGGCACTTCCACAATAACTCTGGGTAGCTGGGGTTTGAAGTCTGTTGTCCCTGAGATTTCAGCAGGAGGAAAGCTCTTTTCCAAGCCCTTGGAGATCTTTCACAAGTTGAAAGCAAAGTACATTAAATTCCTTTCTCCTTCCTTTGGCAGTAAGGCAACCACTGCAGGCCAATCCCCCAAGCAGTACTTCAGCTTGGGAATAGCCTCTCCTCAGTTTCTTCAGGTTCCTTGCCTCAGTAAAGGTTTCTTCTTGTAGTACAAAGTGATCTAATTTCTTGGGATCAGGGTCCCAATATTTATACCCCAAAATACTTTGTTCTCTGAGGGGAGATGGGCCTTTGCCCAGTCCAAACCAGTTCTGAAGCACTCTGATTACCACAGTGCAGGGCAGGAACATCAGACGCCCCACAGGAGGTGGAGCCAGCATTGTGGAAGGCAAGTGCAGTCCTGGAGCACTTTGTTTACAGGACTCTTTCTCTTCTTTCAGTGTGCAGGGCAGAGACATCAGCCACACTCCAGGAGGTGGAGCCAGCATTGTGGAAGGCAAGCACAGCCCTAATCAAGGTTCAGGTGCAACTCCTCCATCCCATCTAGATGCAGATCTCTCTATTCACCACTGGGCTGACTCATCCTGTCTCTTGGAATCCCCCAGCACTGTCACTCACAAAACCAGACAAAGGAGTACACAACCTAGCAGAGGCAGGCTTGAAAGGTTAGGCAAACAAATACCTACTATCTAAAAGTGGTATTTGCAAACACAGAATGTTAAAACCAACTTCACTAAAAGATGTATTTTATCATTCTGAGTTCAGGCATACTTAACTTAAGTGTCTACCATGTTCTCTGAGTCA
This sequence comes from Lissotriton helveticus, assembly GCF_964261635.1. NCBI lineage: Eukaryota > Metazoa > Chordata > Amphibia > Caudata > Salamandridae > Lissotriton > Lissotriton helveticus. The sequence goes on from NC_136067.1 coordinate 1,126,953,943, forward strand.
GTTAGGATTATAAAATGTAATAATTCTAACAGTCCATTCTGGCCTATGTAGAACAGGTAGCCTTGCAAAAGTGAAAAACGAAAATGGCTGTAATTCACTATTAGGACATGCCACACACACCAGCGCATGTCCTACCTTATACTTACAATGTACCCTGCCCTTGGGCCTACCATAGGGGTGACTGATATGAAGAAAAGGGAAGATTTAGGGACTGGCAAGTGGGTGCACTCGCCCAGTCAGCATGGCAGTACCAGACTGCACACAGGCTCTGCAATAGCAGACCTTAGACACATTCTACAAGGCTGCTTCTGTGGGTGGCACAACCAGTTCTGTAAGCCCTCCAGCAGCATTTGGATTTACACACCCTGGGCACACTCAGTGCACTGTACTAGGGTCTGACAAGTAAACCAAATAGCCAACCATGGAACCATTGATTAATACATCAATTTACAATAGGGAGCACTTGCACTGTGGCACTGGACAGCAGTGGCACAGTGCCCAAAGCATCTAACACCAGCAAAAATACATGAGGCAACAGAAAAAATGGAAGGGAGACCCATGCCAATGGTGCCAGGTCTAACACTCCCCATCCTCCTACGGCAGACCCAGGACCTGCTAACCTTCAGAAAACTCCTCAAGACCTGGCTATTCGAGCAGTAGCAGCATCCCCCCCCCAGCGCCTTGAGACCCTCACGGGTAAGTAGTGCACTTTTCAAATGTCCTGATTGATTGATTGAGGTGTATCGCCAGTCACATTGGCTTTGCGGCTTCTTTTGCTACGTTCTTCTCCACAGCAGCAAATCCATTTCAACTGTCCTTTGCCAAAGGTGTATACGACCTCATGGAACTATCTTCAGCTTAAGCCATCTGCCTTGTCCCAGTGGAGATTGTCGAGTTTCATTTCGATGACTAAGTCCGAACTTAGAAATCTTCACTGCACCTTCAACTGAAGGCTACCCTGCAACAACGCCCCCTCATCGGACATGTTCTGCAGCCTTGTTCTTCTGAATTTTACATTCTAAGATAATTTTTCTCAGCAATTTTTTTAAAACTGATGGTAGCGCTCACCAGGCCCAATCCACTTCTTGTAACCAAACTGCGCTCTATTGTGGCCAAACATATTTTTTTTACTTTGACCTGTACTCTCATCACTAGATGTCTGTGGCTGGTGGCTTGATCTTTTAAGTGCTTTTTTTTAGTATAAAATTAAAAAATGCATAACTCCAATTCTACTGATTGGATTCTTGTTGTTTTGATAACAAATAATTAATTAAAATGTACCCTATTTGTCTAAATTTGTTTGGGCTATTTTGTGTGCCGTGTTTCTACATTATTACTGTTTGTGGGCTGCATTAATACTTTACACATTGTCTAAAGTTAAGCCTGACTTCTTTTTGTGCCAAGCTATCCAGGGTTAAGCACAGGTTAATTTAGTGACTTTTTGTGAATCACCTTGCGCACAACCCAGTAAACCAATTACTCGCTTTCTAACACAGCGTTCAGCATGTTTCTTAGGATCCATATTGTATGGTCTGTTCTGAGGTTTTCTGTTCTAGTAGTCAACCTCAGGGGTGCACCACAAGTTATTAATGTGCAGAAAAGGACTAGCAGGGATTTAGACTTCTGGAGGTTGCTGCTTGGGCAAATATGTTAAACTTGGACAACTTCTTTGTTAACGAAGTAGATGCATGACTTTCAGATTGGGACATGAGCACGACTTTTAATCTACCCTGCTTTGGATCGTATGTTAACTGATCTTTTCTATACAAGGTGAAGCAGAAATTTTTCATGTCTGAAGCATATATAATGAGGCTCTTCTGGAGAAAGATGCATTGCAATGCATTTCCTCCCTTGCTTTAATCTTTGTTCCTAATTTTAGTTGCTCCCAGTTTGGTCTAATACTAGATTCTACCTCTGGATTCTGAAAGCTCTTTTCTCTTTCCTGAAGCCAGCAGAACTTTTGATGTAGAGCTAATATCTTCATTATCATGCTGTAACTTCAATCAAGACTTATAACATTGCTTAGAGGGTTTGTAGGAGAGTAGGGTCTGCCCCATTTGGTCACCCCACTTTTTGCTGTGATTCTCTGGTTTTTCGACTTTAATGTGGCTGTGGGCCTGCTAATCAGACCCACAGCCCAGCTGTTCTCTCTCTAAATTGATACCATGCACTTTAGGTGCATACCAGATTAGTTACTGGGTCACCCTTGTGAGCCCCTGTATAGTGTACCATAGGTACCCAGGGCATAGGTGCACCCTAGGCCTACGAGGGGCTGCAGCATGTATTGTGCCACCCCTGGTTTGCCTTCCAAACTGACACCACAGGTCTGTTCACACAGCCTGGGTAAGGTGGTGTAATCACTCCTTACTTAGATATAGTATATCTATATCTACCTTTACATATAGACACATATACACCTATAAGCCACGCCTATGGTAGGCCTCAACAATCCTGGAAGCAGAGTGCTTGGTTTTATGTGAGAGGGTGCTCTGGCATGAGCTTAGCCCCTCTGCAGCTTTCTGAACATCTGCTTATAGCTGTTCTATGATATAGCCATACCATATACTCTTAAGTGCATTATAATCCTCGAGGTTAATGCTAACTTTGGTTTTGCTTTATCAAAACATGTCGTGTAACGTGTCAAACACTTTGGAATACTACCCCCCTGCCAATTATGGTGGCGGGAGTTGCATTTCACCCGGTTAAAGTAAAACAGAGCCTCAGCATCACAAAATGGATGCTGCTGCCACAGACACAAGTCTGACCTCCTGCTGCTGGACGAAACTCTGGCAAGGGCAGCCTGAACAATAGGTTTCCTGTCCGGGGAGGTACCAGCACCTCCCCAGACAGGGGTTTTGTGTATTGGTGCAGGGAGGGCTGCATTCAGTGAATGCATCTAGACACTGCCCGGGGCGCACAAGGTGCTCTATGCATAGCCCGGTTCAAAGCAGTTGCTGGGGCACTCCAGCCCCAGCTCTGGCATGACACTGGACAAAGGGAAAGGGGTGTAACCACCCTCTTCTCAGGTCCACCCATAGGAGAGACCTAGTCAGGTAATCCAGGCCCCTTTCTTAGTAAAAGTATAGGAGCTGTGTCCCCAGGACTTTAGATTATCCTGGATGAATCTTTGAAAAACATATCTTGGACCTTCAACATTCCATTCTGTCTGGAAGATGGAAGACATCTCCTTTGTGGTCAAGGAGTGACCACCCTGTGCAAACAGGCACCAACAGCAACTTTGCCGGTCTACAGTTTCAAGGCTCCTGTTGGAACCTGAAGACTCCGCGACTCAAGAACTGAACTTGCAGACTTCTCTTTCCCCGATCCACATCCACAGCAAAGCTGAAACCAGTAGCCAGCACGAGAGATGTGGGACCAGACATCTTGGACATCCTGCATTTTGCTACCTGCACTCCTTTCCAGAAGTCTCTGTAAGTTGTGCATTGGGGTACAAGAAGCCCTAGCTCCGTGCACAATCTGCACTGAAGCTCAGGCCCCCACACTCCACGAGTATCCTATGGGCCCAACCTTTAAATTTGCACTCAATGCGTCTTCCCAGTTCCTTGTCCATTGGCTAGTGAGCCCCTGGAAGACTCCATTTTAAAACTAACTCACTTTCCTGGTTGCTCCAGGCTTGCTCCAGCTTCCCTACAAATAAGAAGTGCCACAGACCTTGCTGGTCTGCAACAGAGCCAATCTTGACATCCTGTGTGGGTTGCAGTTGCCAAGGCTTGTTGGGTCCAATCCGGATACCAACATAGCAGTCATCCAGATCCATCATGGGAAAGCTTGTATCCAGTGCCTGGTCATTTTCGATGCCTCCTGGACCTCGTGGCTGAAAAGACAAGCTCACCTTCTTCACCTGCAAAGTACCCGACATTGCCTGGTACCTTCCTGGTTCCTTCCTGGTCACTGGCTAGTGACCCAGACTCTGTCCCCCCTGCTTTCAGGTTCTTCACATCTCTGATCCACCCTTGGATCCACCCGGACACTTTTCCTCTGGTCATCTGCAGCACTTCTTTGCAGCTCTCCATAGAAAACGACGACGAAACCCGAGACGAAAAGACACCTATGCACTTGGCTTCCCTGGGTGAGGTAACATGAGTACTCTGGTGCTCCCGTGGGTCTTGACTCTTGAAGTGTTCTAGGTTAAAAGGGTTCCATCCTAGTCCATCCAGAGGTATCTTTAAATTGTAACTTTGTAACTTTTACGATCGCTATAGAAAGTCAATGAGAACCCGCGCCTCTGTTTAGACACTGCACGCGGCTCCCGTGGGCCTCCTACTTCCTAACCTTTGGTTACTTAGTGTAGCCCCAGCAATTCTACAGGCCTTAGCCTTGCTTTCTAACTCTCATCTGGTACTTATACCACTTTCTTAGTATATGGTTTGTGAGGCCCCTAGGGGAGAAGGTATACTGTGCAACTTATCGTATATTAACTGTGTGACTTGTATTGTATTTTTACCTCTGACCTCATAAAGAGTGCAGAGGGGTTGTGTTTAGATTAAATACATATATATATGATATATATACCTTGTGTGGTGTCGTTTCATTTGGTATGCAAGGGATTATATATGGTAAAACAACTTGCTTAACTCGCCTACTGAAGTTTTAGCCTGAAGACTACTGGTTCATGCGACCACTAGGATAGCTTTCTATAAGTTTGACTTTACAACCACCATCAATAAGGGTCGATTAGACTGGTGCAAGGTGCCCACTACAACTAGTGGACATCATATGCCAGGCTAACTTCTCACAGGGTTTTATCACCCTTTGTGGATTTTGCTGTCCTAACTCTGACCCTCTTAAAAAGACACTTAACACGTTTCATTGACATAATTCTATGTAGGTTCACATAATGGCTACTGAGAGGAGTTGCCCTATCTTAAGGCAATCCAGGATTGGACTCTTCACACCACCCTTCAATCCTTGACTGTTAGGCAACTCTATATCATATGGATGTCAAGGAAATTGTAATATTCTTGACATTTTTAAATGTAAGATACATGAACTGCATAATGCCTGTATCTGAGGTACTAAAGACTGCATTATCAAACTAGATATCCTGTCAATTTCTACTCCATCAGTTCTTCACAAGGACTTCACTGTCTCTGGTATGATCCATGGGAACATTGGGTGATAGGAAATTTGTAGATCCTTATAGATTCCGGGAAAAGTTCTCACAAAGGTTTAGATTTGCAAATCTATATGGGTTAAAAAAAAGCCATGACAAATGTGGAAGTCAAACCACTCTTGACTCCCCGGGTGTCTAGTATATAGAAATATATTTGTTTGTTGGGTTTCCCTGGGTGGCACCTGCGTCCCCATTTTGCAGCTAAGCTCAACACCAAACTGTGTCCTATTTTGCTTAAATGTTATGTTTCTTATGTTGTGCTTTTGGGCGTTTTGTGTTGCGGGCGCTGGTCATGTCTACACAAGTTGGGTACCGTTTTTATGGAAACAAGTGTGACAATGCTGGCTGGTAGAAATTTTTCAGATCACTGGCGCTTCCACAGCATTCCTCACACAAATATGAGGAAAATTTGTGTTTTTAGCAAAAGTTTGAGGTTTGCTCGGCCTTATGTGTAAGAAACCTTCATCACAGCCATACAGGGCACACCACATTGGACTTTTCTTTTTTAGTTTCCAAAAAAAGTCAGAGTTTTGTAGGGTGACGGCTGAGCTTGGGCCCAAATTCTGAAGCAACCCACATTGTAAAAAAACATTGATTTGCTGGGTGAAATCCAATGTCTCCAGGTTGTGTTTTGAGGTGCAAGAAAGAACACATTTTGCAAAGTGCCCTTTGCATCTGATACACATGATAGCAGGGATAACACTAAATTCAAAGGGGTACAAATAACCACTGTTCCTAAACTCAGTCTCTTGTGCACATTTCAGAAATACATAGGTTTCTTTCATACCCATTTTTCGTTCATTTAGTTTTAGCATATGCATTGCTGCATGGCCAGTACACAATGAAAAAATTTGGAAAATTTCAATTACCTCTTGAAATAATGCGAAACCTGTTATAAAAAAAAGTGTTTTTTAATACAACTCTGCTTGTGCTTGAAATCTAGAAATATGGTGATCCTAGTGCAGCAAGCCTTTTGTTGATGCCATTTTTAGAAACACACATGCTCTATAGCACAGCACATTTCTGATTTTTCCCATAAAAACAAAATGTACCTACATTTTTGCGGTTCCCTCTTGCAGAATCTAAGAACCTTGAATACTTTTAGAATCCCCAAGATATTGGAAAAAATTATGCCAATTTGGAGTACATACCTTTTGTGGACACAAGTTAAAAAGGTTTAAACACCAGCTACACCAAGCATAAAATAATGGCTTATCATTAGGTGGGGGGCATAATGCCCAGCAGTCAAGATGTTAGCAGAGGCCAGAAATTGTGAATACACAAATACTTTTGGAAATATCCTTTTTTGGGTGACAAAGCCATACTGTACAAGTGTACCAGGGAACCACTTTCATATTAGAGAATAGAAGTGTTTGTGGATTTGACTTCCTCTCTGAACAACAAACAGATGATGTCTGTAGCATGAAACTCAGCATTGTATGAAAAAGAGACAAGTGATAACATGTTAATCAGTCAATCAATCAGGGGATTTGTAAGCATGCTACTCACCTGTGAGGGTCTCAAGGCACTGGGTGCTGGGTAAGCATCTCCGTTCAGTCCGAGAAGCAGGTCTTGAGCATCTTCCTGAAAATGTTCAAGGAGGGGACATCTCTGATGTAGATCAGGAGCTTGTTCCAGGTCTTGTCCGCTATGTAGGAGTAGGTTCTTCAACCAGTTCTGGCTTTGCAAATGCGTGGGGTTTCGGTGAGGACTAGGTTGGCGGATCAGAGGTTTCCCTTGGGTATGTGGAAGGAGATTCTCTCGTTAAGGTATTGGGGTCCGGTGTTGTGGAGGCATTTGTAGGTGTGGGTGCACTTCTTGAAAGTGACTCTCTGCTCAATGGGGAGCCAGTGGAGATTACGTAGGTGTTGGGTGGTGTGTTCATGTCAGAAATGCTGAGAACGAGTCTGTCTGCGATGTTCTGTATGGTCTGGATCTTGCGGAGCAGAGACTTGTTGATCCTGGCGTGGAGGGCGTTTTTGTAGTTCAGTCTGCTGGTTATGAGTGCGTGGGTAAAGTCCCTCCTTGATTCGGGGGGATCCACTTCAATGTCTTTTGGAGGATTTGGAGGGTGTTGAAGCAGCTGGCTGTGACGGCGTTGACCTGTTGGGTCATGTAGAGGGCTGAGTCGAGTATGATGCCGAGGTTTCAAGCATGGTTCATGGGGGTGAGTGGGCTGCTGAGGGCGGTGGGCCACCAAGTGTTGTCCCATGCCGAGGGGGCGGATCTAAGAACGAGGACTTCTGTCTTCTCCAAGTTGAAATTCAGGCAGTTTCTTTGGCGGCGAGGGAAGCAATGTAGATCTTGAAGAGCATAGGGCTGAGCGATGATCCTTGGGGGACTCCGCAGTTGATTTCCGTGGGTTCGGAGTGGAATGGTGGCAGTCTGATTCTTTGGTTTCTGCCGTGAGGAACAGGCAGATCCAGTCGAGGGCGGTTCCTTGTATGCCGGCGTCATGGAGTCTGGCGGTGAGTGTGCGGTGGGAGTCAGTGTTTACAATGCTGCAGAGAGGTCGAGTAGGATAAGGGCCGCGGAGTGTCCTTGTTCGAGGAGGGTGTGGATGTTGTCTGTGGCGGTGAGTCAAGCTGTCTTCGTGCTGTGGTTACTGAGGAATCCGGATTGGGAGGGGTCAAGGATGGAGTTTTTCTTCAATGAATTAGTTTAGTTGTGCATTGACAGTCTTCTCAGTGACTTTGGCCTTGAAGGGGAGGAGGAAGATGGGTCGGTAGTTCTTGAGGTCGGTGGGGTCTGCTGAGGGTTTCTTGAGCAGGGGTCTGACTTCTGCGCATTTCCAGTCATTGGGAAATATGCCGATCTTGAAGGTGGTGTTGATTGTGCATCGTAGTTCGGGAGCGATGGTGGTTCTGTGGAAAATGTGTGGGGGCAGGGGTCAGTGGGGGCCCTGAGTGTATGCCATTCATGGTCAAAGTGGTGTCTTCAGTGGTGACTGGAGTCCAGGAGGAGATGGTGGGCTAGATGCCGTTGCTGGAGAAGGAAGTAGTTTCGGAGTTGGGTGTCTGGTCGTTGAAGTTGTCTTAGAGTCCCCTGATTTTTAGATGGAAGTAGGATCCAAGCTTGTTGCTGAGTTCCTGGGAAAGGGTGATGTCTGTGGTTTCGCTGGGAGGCTTGGAAAATTCCTGGTGATGCTGAAGAGTTGCTTGGAGTTGCAGGCCTTGGCAAGGATCTTGTTTTGAATGAAGGTCCTTTTTGTGGATCTGATGCGTTGGTGGTATTCCGTCATGGCGTTTTTGTAGGTGGTGTGATCTTTTGAAATCCACGAATCCAGGTGCATCTGGATTCTTGGAGGTCGGCGGAGAACCAGGTGGCTTTCCTGGGGCGCTGTCTGTCGGGGTTGCACAGGGGTGCAAGCTTGTCTGCGCAGTTGGAGATCTACCTGTGGAGTCCTTTGGCTGTGGAGTTGGCATCGGTCGAGGTGGTGGGGGCATCGCGGTTGAGAGTGGAGTTGAGTTGTTCCTCAGTGACTTTGCTCCAGTTCCTTCTTGCAGGACGCGGTGCCAGTTTGGGCAGCGTGAATTTGTCAACATGGAAGTGTACGCAGTGGTGGTCTGTCCATGGGGGTGGCGTGGTGTAGTTGAAGTGGAAGTTGTTAACTCCTACAAAGATGGGGTCGAGGGTGTGTCCTGCCTTGTGGGTGGGTGTGGTGACAAGCTATTTCAGTCCGATGTTGGCGAGATTGTCCAGGAGGGTGGTGGAGTTGGGGCCGCTGGGGTTGTCAAGGTGGAAGTTCAGGTCTACGATGAATATGTAGTCCATGGAGGCGAAGGAGTGCGGTGTGATGAGGTTGGCCACAGTAGTGGCAAACGCAGCGCGGGGTCCAGGGGGTCTTTAGGCGAGGGTGCCGCAGAGTGGGGTTGTAGGGCTGGTCTAGATCTGGAAGTGAAGGTGTTCGGTGGTGGGTAAGGAGTCCTTCATGGTGGAGTTGGAGAGTCGTAGGAAGCTCTTGTGTACGATGGCAAGTCTTCCTCCTGGGCGGTTGGGGCAGTCCTTCCTCTGCAGGAAGGACTGCCTGCAGAAGACTGCCTATCGGGGATGGCAGTGGCGATGTTGGGGGCGAAGGAGGCATTGATCCAGGTTTCTGTAAAGAAGGCAACATCTGGCAAAAGGGTGTTGAGGAGTTCCCAGATCTCTATCGCGTGTCTGTGCAGGGAACGCACATTGAGGAGGATGCACCTCAGGGCTTTAGAGGTGTTGGCGTTTGGTGCAGTCAGAGGTGAAGGATTGGCAGCAGTGACAACAGGAGAACTGGCCGTGTGTGATGTTCAGCGTTGACAGCTGGCAGTTGTTGTTTCTTCCGGGGTTGAGTGCGAGGAGGGCAGCGGAGTTGTAGCGGTGGGAGGGCACAGATCCAGTGTTCCTGGCTGGCCGTGGTCAGGGACTAGCGCAGACTAGCTTGCCTTTGACATGCCTACAGGAAGCCGTAGGCGGAAGTGCATAGTTAAACAGAGGCACAGGTACAATACCAAGACAGGCACAATAACAAGACAGTGAAAAGGCAAGAAGGAAGACAAAAACAAGCACAGAAAGACAGAAAATGGCACAAACACAAAGACAGACAACAGACAACAGCAGAAGAGCAAGGCTTTCCCACTCGACCACCAGGGATAAGGTGCAGGCAGGAGCCTGCGGGTGGAGGAGGGTCTTGAACACTTACCTGCATAGAGGCAGTGGCAGCAGCACAACCGCAGAGTTGAGCAGGAGGTCAGAGGTCTAGTTCTGGATGTTACTGCTATCTACTGATAAAACAAATAGTGTATGTGAACATTTTGCAAACTGCAAGCTTCTATAGCAAGTTAAAATAATGCAGTTTAAATGAACAGGAACAGGTATGCATTACAAAACTAAGGCTATGACACAGGAAAGCTTGCCTCACTTTAAAAAAGAAGCCATAAAAATTTGCAGCAATATGGGTTTTGTATTTACCTCAGTTGATGGAGCGTGATGATTCTGCACTACCTGATCCCACAAAAGGAACACATTTTTGTTAGCCCCTTTTCTGTCTTTCTTAACCTAGAGAATTGCTGCGGAACTTCCTGGAGTAGGCCAAAAACATTCTCTCTGAAGAAACCGTGAAACATTGATTGATTTGTCAATTTTAAAGAGAAAGTGTAGGGTATTTAATCAATCAGTGTGTTGCCTTTAACCACAAACTGCAAATAGGCTGAAACCACAAAAAGTAGGAAAACTTGACTATCTCTCAAGCAAATTCAAAAAATGTGGAAAAAAGTTGTTTTTTGATACAACTCAGCTTGTTCCTGAAAGCTGGGAAGAAAGTGAGCATAGCACAGCAAACCTTTAGTTCATACTGTTTTTAGAAGAAAAAAAATACACTTTCTTGTATAGCACTTTCACCCATTGTTCCCCAAAAAAACAAATATAGTTTTCTCAGTACCCTGCAGGGGAATCCTCAAACCCTAGGGACCTTTGGAATCCCCAGGATGTTGGGAAAAAATGAAGTGAAATTACCTTTTGTGGAAACAAGTTATGATGGTATAATCTTGTAGTAAGCTAAATATCAAAACAAGCATTGGCAATGCCAATAGGTCTAGCTTTAAAGGAATATTGCATAGTAATGTAAAGCATTCCAAGTAGATAGCATGTGGATGGATGTATATTTGTGTGGAAGCAAAGTACTGTTGAATAATATTGGTGTAGCTAAAAGGTCAGATGACAGTTGCACTGTCAAGCCAGTTCTAAAAATTCATGTAGGTTAATGACTGCCCTCCTCCCATCTGTGCTGCTGCCAGAGAAAACGTAATAAATTGACGAGTTATTTAAGACACTTTAATAGCTGTACAATGTCATGTGTGAGCCTCTGAAAATAAATTCAAGCTGGGACAGCAGCATAAATCAACAAAAGGATTACATCTCTTTGGAGGGCAAGCACGTTTTTGGAAGCACACAACTCCTGCCCAATCAAATCACATACTCCAAGCTCTGAACATGTGGATAGATCCACAGCCCTTCTCCTAGTGATTCTCACATAATTTTCTGGAGAAAGCTACTCCCTCAATTCAGACCACAAAAAAGGCTCAATCTCGGGGTAGAAAGCCTCTGCAGCTAAGGGGTTAAGCAAGACCTTGAGTTTGCATTTCGTGCTCAGTGCTTATTCCTTTGTGTCCTGGCTGCCACTGTTCTTCAGGGCCACCTTATCATGTTTTTAAGAAAATGTCAATTTTTGCATGGTCACTCCCATTTTTTGCTGAATTTTGTTTTCTAGTTTTTAGACTCTGCACACTGGGGCACTGATGAACCTTGCCCAGTGTATGTGCTCTGAGCCCTAAAACTGTAGGCTTTGGCTCTTCCCTGTTTGGTGTATTTAACTCTCATATAGGGCCACAATATATGTTGTATAAACTACCCCCACAGCATGGATAGTTAAATGTTACTTCTGGATATTTAGCACTTACTGTGCCATACACTATTGCAACAAGGAGACAAGGACAGCTTGGCTTCATTGTAGTTTGACTTCTACGATTTCAACCTGCCTTATTATCTGTGAAAATAATCCTTTTTATCAGACATAAACCACCCTTTTTAATATTGCATGGTAATCGAAAGTAGGAAGTGTAGAAAATGTATGTTAACATGTTCCTACAGTGACATGGCCCTAAAAGTTATTTTCATTGTAGCAGGCCTAGATGTCCTATGTAGAAAACTAGAGTACAGATTTCAATACTAATATGATACGTAGATTAGTACCACCTGAAAAAATAATGAAACCACTATTTTAATCGTTATTAAAAAAAAAAACTCAATGATGAAGGCTGACTTTTACTAAATATTAAGGAAAAGTAACTTTTAGAAAGTAACCCTTTGCCGTATGGGGTTCCAGAACGGGTAATTAGCATGAGCCTCTGTCAATTTTAAGCATGGGCGAAATCTGCGGAATCGCGGTCCGCGAAATCGTGCGAAAGCGAATTTGCGATCTGCATAATCGCGAATTTGTGCGAAATTGCGAATTTTTAGTTTTTGGCGTGTTCGCGGGGCATTTTGCGTGTTCGCGGGCTGCTTGCATGGCGAAGTTACCCATGCGGTCGTGTATGGGCACAGCACCCTCTGGTTCATCACTGCCACCCTCTGGTTCTTCACTGCCACCCTCTGGTTCATCACAGCACCCTCTCGTTCACCACTGCCACCCTCTGGTTCACCAATGACACCCTCTGGTTCATCACTGCCACCCTCTGGTTCACCCCTGCCACCCTCAGGTTCAGCACTAACTACTGCCACCCTCTGGTTCATCACAGCACCCTCTGGTTCACCCCTGCTGCCACCCTCTGGTTCAGCACTCACCACTGCCACCCTCTGGTTCATCACAGCACCCTCTGGTTCATCACTGCCACCCTCTGGTTCATCACTGCCACCCTCTGGTTCACCCCTGCCACCCTCAGGTTCAGTACTAACTACTGCCACCCTCTTTCAGCACAAGGAGGAAAGTAGCGTATTTACCGGAGTGACCCTGAGTCCTTGAGTGGACACTGCGCCTGTTCTACAAGAGGGAAGGACGCCAAGCACCGCCACCAACCGCGCCGCCGCCTCGGGACTCCAAATCCCGATAGGCTCAGCGGCGGCGCGTTCCCCGACGCGTCATACGCGCCGGGAGGGGCAGCATAAAGCAGGAAGCCCTCGGTGGAGCGGGGGAGCCCTCTTTCAGCACAAGGAGGAAAGTAGCGTATTTACCGGAGTGACCCTGAGTCCTTGAGTGGACACTGCGCCTGTTCTACAAGAGGGAAGGACGCCAAGCACCGCCACCAGCCGCGCCGCCGCCTCGGGACTCCAAATCCCGATAGGCTCAGCGGCGGCGCGTTCCCCGACGCGTCATACGCGCCGGGAGGGGCAGCATAAAGCAGGAAGCCCTCGGTGGAGCGGGGGAGCCCTCTTTCAGCACAAGGAGGAAAGTAGCGTATTTACCGGAGTGACCCTGAGTCCTTGAGTGGACACTGCGCCTGTTCTACAAGAGGGAAGGACGCCAAGCACCGCCACCAGCCGCGCCGCCGCCTCGGGACTCCAAATCCCGATAGGCTCAGCGGCGGCGCGTTCCCCGACGCGTCATACGCGCCGGGAGGGGCAGCATAAAGCAGGAAGCCCTCGGTGGAGCGGGGGAGCCCTCTTTCAGCACAAGGAGGAAAGTAGCGTATTTACCGGAGTGACCCTGAGTCCTTGAGTGGACACTGCGCCTGTTCTACAAGAGGGAAGGACGCCAAGCACCGCCACCAGCCGCGCCGCCGCCTCGGGACTCCAAATCCCGATAGGCTCAGCGGCGGCGCGTTCCCCGACGCGTCATACGCGCCGGGAGGGGCAGCATAAAGCAGGAAGCCCTCGGTGGAGCGGGGGAGCCCTCTTTCAGCACAAGGAGGAAAGTAGCGTATTTACCGGAGTGACCCTGAGTCCTTGAGTGGACACTGCGCCTGTTCTACAAGAGGGAAGGACGCCAAGCACCGCCACCAGCCGCGCCGCCGCCTCGGGACTCCAAATCCCGATAGGCTCAGCGGCGGCGCGTTCCCCGACGCGTCATACGCGCCGGGAGGGGCAGCATAAAGCAGGAAGCCCTCGGTGGAGCGGGGGAGCCCTCTTTCAGCACAAGGAGGAAAGTAGCGTATTTACCGGAGTGACCCTGAGTCCTTGAGTGGACACTGCGCCTGTTCTACAAGAGGGAAGGACGCCAAGCACCGCCACCAGCCGCGCCGCCGCCTCGGGACTCCAAATCCCGATAGGCTCAGCGGCGGCGCGTTCCCCGACGCGTCATACGCGCCGGGAGGGGCAGCATAAAGCAGGAAGCCCTCGGTGGAGCGGGGGAGCCCTCTTTCAGCACAAGGAGGAAAGTAGCGTATTTACCGGAGTGACCCTGAGTCCTTGAGTGGACACTGCGCCTGTTCTACAAGAGGGAAGGACGCCAAGCACCGCCACCAGCCGCGCCGCCGCCTCGGGACTCCAAATCCCGATAGGCTCAGCGGCGGCGCGTTCCCCGACGCGTCATACGCGCCGGGAGGGGCAGCATAAAGCAGGAAGCCCTCGGTGGAGCGGGGGAGCCCTCTTTCAGCACAAGGAGGAAAGTTGCGTATTTACCGGAGTGACCCTGAGTCCTTGAGTGGACACTGCGCCTGTTCTACAAGAGGGAAGGACGCCAAGCACCGCCACCAGCCGCGCCGCCGCCTCGGGACTCCAAATCCCGATAGGCTCAGCGGCGGCGCGTTCCCCGACGCGTCATACGCGCCGGGAGGGGCAGCATAAAGCAGGAAGCCCTCGGTGGAGCGGGGGAGCCCTCTTTCAGCACAAGGAGGAAAGTAGCGTATTTACCGGAGTGACCCTGAGTCCTTGAGTGGACACTGCGCCTGTTCTACAAGAGGGCAGGACGCCAAGCACCGCCACCAGCCGCGCCGCCGCCTCGGGACTCCAAATCCCGATAGGCTCAGCGGCGGCGCGTTCCCCGACGCGTCATACGCGCCGGGAGGGGCAGCATAAAGCAGGAAGCCCTCGGTGGAGCGGGGGAGCCCTCTTTCAGCACAAGGAGGAAAGTAGCGTATTTACCGGAGTGACCCTGAGTCCTTGAGTGGACACTGCGCCTGTTCTACAAGAGGGAAGGACGCCAAGCACCGCCACCAGCCGCGCCGCCGCCTCGGGACTCCAAATCCCGATAGGCTCAGCGGCGGCGCGTTCCCCGACGCGTCATACGCGCCGGGAGGGGCAGCATAAAGCAGGAAGCCCTCAGCGTCGCGGGACGCGAGCGGGACGCCCGGGGCTAAGCCCGGGCAAAGGGCGGGCCCTCTACGGCCCTCCAAGGCCTGAACAGGCCGGGCTGGGCCACCCCTATATTCTGCGTCCTCGCCCAAAAGACATACAATTATGGCGAAAGCTGGATGCGAAGCTCAACCTATGGGTGAAGGGAGCTTAATTTTCGGCCCTCTGGACAAATTCTTCACCAAAGTTAATGGCGATATTGATAGAGACCTGACCTTGGCAGAGAGGCGCATTGCTAGGAGACAATCAATAGAGCAACTTAAAAATAACGTTCTTATACCTGTTCCCTCACCTACTCCTGAGCCCAGCCCACTTAATTCCACCTTAAAAACCACGGTAGAGGATTTAATGAATACTGATAATGTGCCCTCAGTTTTTCAATCCTACTTCCCGCCAAATAATGGATCTTTGCTCCCATCCCCTTTAAAAATTGTTAATTTTACAACCACGGCATCCGCCGACCTCATAGACTTGGTCACTCCAAACCTGCCAAAGACTGCAGAGTTTGTTGGGCCTGATATAATAGAAATTCCTTCCTCCCAGGCCACACAAAAGATGTCCATGTTCCACCCTTCCCCAGTGGTAGTAAAGTCAGATAAAGTGTCTCAAATGAAAAAGAAACCCAAAAAGAACCAGGCTATTATTCGATCCCCACCCAAAAAACGGCGAAAAAAACTACCAACAAAAAATACCCCTAAAACTCAAACCTCGGCTAAGGACATACTCACTAAAGAACTGCTACAAATTGTAGAGGGAATACCAAAACCTCCACGGGAAACATTAATTTCCTGTGTCCCTCCCACAATTAAAGACTTTGTGGATGCCATGGAACATCTTGTGAAGGCATTATTAACACCAATACTCGAGAGAGTGAAAAGAATAGCTACTGAACTGCACACTCTCTCTGAGACCCTGACCCAAACCCAAGTAGCAAATCCTGACTCCATGTCAAAATCTGGTGATAAATCTGAACAGGAAGCAAAAACTACAACCATCACAATAAATCCCACCACTACGAAAATCGGGGGGGGGGAAAACTAGTTGTGAAAAATCGATCAAAGACCAGATTTCTATGAAGCAAACCCCGGAATCAAACCAGAATAAAACCCAACCGTCAGTCTCTACAAAGAAGTCACTAACCACTCAAAAACCAGCTCCCCCTCCAAAAGCGCCTCCTAACACGCAGGCAAATTCGACACAAATTAACTCTCTCATTGCTTCGGCAAAAATGGGTAATGCCCCTCCTACCCGGGAAAAAATCTACCCTGCCGCACTACACGATAAACGGCTAGGTAAAAGATATGTCGACCTACCCCCGACTGCATCACAAAACGTTATCATACTAACGGGGGTCGCACCATTATCAAGTTCAGGAGGATACGAAAATCATCACAGTTTAAAAAACAAGGTGATTTTCTGGCTCAGGGAAAATAGGCCTCTACCCCCTCATATAAATGGTGACATAATAATGGTGAGAAGAACCGACTGGGTTGGTATTCGCCCCAAAGACATAGAAGGGGATGTAGTTATTGTTACCTTTAAAGATCCGAGGGTTATTTCACATATTACAGACTGGTTCTCGGGCCTCCACAGGGGACCAATTCTGCCAAAACCTTTAGCCTACTTTTACCCTGAAGAGTTAATGTCTTCTAAGCCACACAAATTTCACTTTCCTAAACATTCATTTGCGCAGTATGGAAAAAATCACTTTACCCAGGGAGTAAGAGATCAGATATCTTTCCCCTCAAACGATCTCTTTCTACTGCCGACTTCACAGTTTTACCCACAGGGCCATGTCAAACCCCTCTCTTTATTCCACTCAAACTGGAACTCACCCTGTTATAACTTCTTCGAGCCACTCTGCGGTATGGAGGACGTAGAATGACTCATTCAAGAGAAGCAAGTAAATGACGGCAGTGGGAGATCTGAGAGTACCACCGTTTACCTCAATCATACGCAGGTCAATCCTGAAAAGGGCCCAAATAAAAACTCCCCACTTAATGGGGCAAATAATAGAGTCCAAACTACTGACAGGGGCAAAGAAAAAAGTCTAAGTTGTCTTCCCATTAGTACAAATGCCAATTTATACTCTAACAATAAGGCAGACAAGAAAGAAACTGGCAATTTACAGTTCCTCTCGTGGAATCTAGCAGGACTTTCATCTAAAACTATTTTACCGGATTGAATAAAGGTGGTAAATCAGTATTCCATCCTGTGCTTCCAGGAAACTTGGGCGATCTCACCTATCCACCTTCAAGGCTTTCAGACATTCCATTCACCGGCTGCCGCGACTAAACAGGGCAGACACAAGGGGGGTCTATGCACCTATATTAGTGTATCAGTCGGTCAGAGGATTAGGAAAACACTATTGAAAGATTCCTTCCAGATAATTGCACTGGATATCGCCCCGTCATTGTCATTGCTAATTATCAATATTTACAATAACCTGCCTGTAGACCAATTGGAGAAAGCCATGGATAATTTACATCAAGCCCTGCTCACGATTAAAGAAACCTCGGGCGGAGAGTGTGCAATTCTTCTTGCGGGCGATCTAAACTGCCATATCTGTTCAAACACAGTAAGAGATGGTTGTGACATTTATGATACATATGCCTCAGACCCTGGTTTTCCCACCTTCAGCCATTTTTTGCATACAAAGTCAGGGGATCTTTTTAACACCTTTGTTACCTCTTTTAACCTACATTTGGCAAATGAGCTCCTACAGACCCCATGCCCCCCCAAACCAACCTTTCATGGCAGAGGCAGGAACACCATCATAGACTTCTTATTATTTTCAAAAGCACATGCATTGTTAATACGAGATTGGGACACACTCGACCATCCACACAGTGACCACTATCCTCTCTCCATGACCATAGACCTACCGGGACCACCGCAGAGCCGGAACTCACATAAAGATACTTACGAACAACCAATTATGCTGGGAGCCAAAAACGGATATTGTGTCAAATGGGATAAAATCAACCCAAAAAACCTCCTCAAGAACTTAGTCAACAAAAGGAGGGAGGAGATTTATATCTGCCTTTCTAATAAGGACAATCCCGATGATATCTGTAATGCTTTCATTAAAATTCAGGGAACCTTGAAAGAACTCATGACGAGACAGTACAAAACTGGTACCATTGCTCAAAATGGGTGGTTCGATTCAAAATGTACGAAGGCACTGAATTCCCTAAAGAACTTGCTGCGTGTCCTACCCAAACCTCAATTAGAAATACGTCAGGCCAGAAATCAATATCGTCTAGCCATAAAACAGAGAAAAAAGGAACTGAAACAGGAAGCATGGCAGAAATTGGTGGAAACATCGGAGATGGGCGATATGTCAGCTTTTTGGAGACTTATCAATTCCCCCTTGCCATGGGTAAAAATGCCCGAGAGGAACTTGGACATGGCAATAAATGGAGAGATGTGGGCGGCGCATTTCCAGAAGCTCTACACCAAACCTGCATGTTTAAATAACCTCAACCCGGATCCATTAACCATAAACTCAACCCGGGATAGTCCATGCCAAATCCTTTTTTCACTTGAGGAGGTGGAATCAGCCATCAAAGAAAGCCCGCCTGGGAAGGCCCCTGGACCGGATGCAATCCCTGCAGATGTGTATAAGGCAGAGATGGAATTCTGGGTTCCCCTACTGACCTCTGTCCTTAACTCTATAAACATCACAAAGCTCCTGCCAACTTGGGGAGAGGCTATAGTAATACCAATCTTTAAAAAAGGAGACAGGCACTTGCCATCGTGCTACAGGCCCATATCCCTCCTCGACACCTTAATGAAAATTGTTGGACGCATAATCCTGAAAAGATTAACCACCTGGATAGAGGAGAAAGATATACTCTCGAAACTACAATATGGTTTCCGGTCTGGCAGAGGTACAATTGAACAGGTCCTCAATTTACATCTAATCAAGTCAAAATACATCGACACCAAAAGGCACAGTCTCTATATAACATACATAGATCTCACTTCAGCATTCGACTGTGTCCTGCATGACCAACTATGGGACATCTTAAACCATTTCGGGATGGATCCGTCAATCCTTCTTTTCATTAGGGCCTTGTACCGTGAAGCAGGAGCCAGAGTGAGATACGGACTGAGGGGAGAGTGCTCGCCACGATTTAACATCAATAGAGGGGTTAGACAGGGGTGCATTCTGGCTCCCCTGCTTTTCTCCCTTTATATAAACGCGATCGGCGAGCATCTCAAAACCATCGAGTGTGACTTCCCTAAAATAGGAGGTCAACCGATTCCAATCCTGCTTTATGCAGATGACGCTGCAATTCTATCCCGGACCAGAATGGGCCTACAAAAGGCAGTATCAGCTTTCACGACTTTCATGAATGACAGGGGCCTCAAAGTGAACATAGCAAAATCGTACACCATGCTATGTAACAAAAGACAAAAAAAAACCCATGCCCCATCTTTATTGAGGACCAAAGATTGGAGACAGTGGAGGCCTTTACATATTTGGGAATCTGTCTACACAGAAAGCTATCCTGGAAAGCGGCAATAGAGAAGAGGAAACTTGCTTTTAGGAGAGCGATTGGAGGTCTCCGGGATTTTGCAGGAAAGATAGGGGGCAGACCGGTTAAACAACTACTAACTATATATAAAGCTAAATGTGCATCTACCGCTATCTACGGGGCTGGCCTCTGGGGCGTAGACAAAAATATCTCACAGATACAAACTCTGGAAAATTAATTTTTAAGGTATCTTCTCGCCGCCTCAAAGGCAACCTCTGTATATAAAATGCACATCGAACTGGATCTCCCGTACATAACAGATACTATAAAAACTGAACCCCCCCTTCTCTGGCATAAAATTTGGACTACCCCTGAGACTGCTTTTAATAGAGAGGTGCTACAAGACATTTTTAACTTGGAAGGGGCTAAACATTTCAATCAATCTAATTGGCTGAATTATGTGAGAAATTTCTTCTTTGAGATTGGGCACCAAGAGTGGTTCATAGATCCCTCGTCACTAGAAAATATCTCGCGAAAACACCTGAGAAAGAATTTAATGGCCCATCTGGAAACAGTCAGATGGAACAAACAAAAACTTTCTGACACCATCCTGGCATATCAAAGGGTGACACCTCACAAGGGGCTCCAACCATATCTATCATCAGATTTTCCGTGCTACTCAAGGATGTTACTCACCAGATTTAGAATGGGCTCTTTTTATCGATACGTAACATTCCCAAAATGCAATGACTGGTCACGGATCACCTCTTTCTGTCCCTGTGACACTACCTCACAACAATCTAATATTCACACCATCCTCTTCTGCAAGTTTTACCGGATTTTGAGAAAAGCCCTATTATTACCCTTACTAAAGAGATGGAATATCAGGACATGTAAAACTGCTTTCGAGCATCTACAGGAACTTGAAGATAAGGAGGTGACAACCAAAATGGAACAGTTCTTAAAATTAGTGATAAAATTTAGGAAAACTTTAGATTGAAATTGGAGATAGTGATTACTCCTATTTGTTTTTTATCTGTTTTTTACGTAGACTTTTTAACTTTCCCTGAATCTTTGTATGAAATTTTTAATTGAAATATACTTAATCATTTGTTATATAAATGCATTTTTTTAACTATGTATATTAAGGTATGCTTATATGATATTTGTCTAAATATCGAATAAAGCTTATTTTGAACTTACTGCCACCCTCTGTCTCATCACAGCACCCTCTGGTTCACCCCTGCTGCCACCCTCTGGTTCAGCACTCACCACTGCCACCCTCTGGTTCATCACAGCACCCTCTGGTTCATCACTGCCACCCTCTGGTTCATCACTGCCACCCTCTGGTTCACCCCTGCCACCCTCAGGTTCAGTACTAACTACTGCCACCCTCTGTCTCATCACAGCACCCTCTGGTTCACCCCTGCTGCCACCCTCTGGTTCAGCACTCACCACTGCCACCCTCTGGTTCACCACTGTCACCCTCTTGTTCACCACTACCACCCTCTTGTTCACCACGGCCACCCTCTGGTTCATCACTGCCACCCTCTGGTTCATTACTGCCACCCTCTGGTTCGCCAGTGCCACCCTCAGGATCATCACTGCCACCCTCTGGTTTATCACTGCAACCCTGTGGTTCACCACTGCATCCCTCTGGTTCACCACTGCCACCCTCTGGTTCATCACAGCACCCTCTGGTTCACCACTGACAACCTCTGGTTCACCCCTGCCACCCTCAGGTTCAGCACTCACTACTGCCACCCTCTGGTTCATCACAGCACCCTCTGGTTCACCCCTGCTGCTACCCTCTGGTTCAGCACTCACCACTGCCACCCTCTGGTTCATCACAGCACCCTCTGGTTCACCAGTGCCACCCTCTGGTTCATCACAGCACCCTCTGGTTCACCCCTGCTGCCACCCTCTGGTTCAGCACTCACCACTGCCACCCTCTGGTTCATCACAGCACCCTCTGGTTCACCACTGTAGATTATGGGGGGAAAGCACACCTGCCCAACTGAGATGAATTAATTTGGGGCTGGTTAATGAGTCACTGAATTTGAGCTTCAAGTCTGGCACCTGCTTCCTTAGCTGTAAGTGCTTCCTGTTGCAGTTTAATTTTTTTTACAGGAGCATTGTGCCATACTTGTAACTATTCTCTGACCCTGCTTTGAGGGTCAGAGCAGGGTCAGAGAATAGTTGCAAGTAGGCAACTGAACTCTGGAGGGGCCCCTCAGGAAGCACTACAGGGAATGGTTACAAATTACCTTGAACTTTTGCACCTGCTAAGTGCTTTCAGTTTTCCAAAATTCGTTTTTCTGCCATTTCGCGCGATTCGCGGGTCGCCAATTAGTGCGAAATCGAACTTGCAATCCGCAAATTTGTGCGAATTTGCTGATTTCTTTTTTTTGCGTGTTCGGGCGTTTTTTTGCTTATTCGCGGACCGCTTGCTGTGCACCGACCCCGAGGTTGCCCATGCGGTCGTGTATGGGCGCCGCCATCTTGTTTGCGTGACGTGTTTCCGTTTCCGGACGCTCGTTGCATGCTCGCGTCGTATGCGGCGCGCGATTACGTGTTCGTGGGCGTTTTGCGTGCTCGCGGGGGAAATATCGCGCAAACTTACCCACGCGGTCCTCTATGGGCGCGGCCATCTTGTTTTTCATTCACTGCTATGGTTTTGGGCATGCTACCTTTCTATCCACCTTACATCTTTATAATCCTATGTTTTTCTGAACTTTTTTTCGTTTTTTTTTGCTTATTATCTCTCTCTTCAATTTCCTACATCTATATTTTGTGTTTTTTAAAAACTTTTTGTTACTTTATTACCTACTTTATTTCTTTCGATTTCTCTCTTATTTTTTTCACACCTATTCTTCTTTCCTTCTTCTTGTGCCCAGGACCATGGCTAATGGAGCGACAAGGGCAAGGGGAAGGGCCCAGCACCCCGTACCCGGCTCCCTTGCGGGCGTTTGAGGGGGGAGGAAGTCCAGGCCAGGGAGATCTTCTCTGCGGGGGAGGTGGCCGCCATGATGGTTTTCGTCCAAGTCCACCTCCCTAAGACCGCGGAAGCAGATGGGCGGATTGCTTCCGGTTACATCCTCCGGGAGCGTCGCCAGCTGTGGGAGAAGGTGTGCAGGCGCATGTATAAGGAGTCTGGGGTCCAGCGCACCTACCACCAAGTGACGCACCGGTGGAGTGACATCTTGGACCGGGAGCATGACATGCTCGACCTGCTCGGTGTGGAGATCCCTGGCCTTGGTAAGTGGCTATTTAATAACTACTTTTTTTCCTTCTGCTCTGTTATATTGCTAATCTATTTTTTTCCTGAAGAGTACGAATGCTGCTGATTCGATTACATTGCAGGTAAATTAATGTTTAAATAGCTTCTGTCATTGCAGGTGCTCGCCTGGTTATTGGCGTTGCTACTATGCTTACTTGTTTGCAAGTTTTTAGTCATTTGAGAGCATTACTACGTAATGCTAGAGACAGTAGACTCAAGTCTAGTCCTTCTTTGTACTCCTGCTGCTGCCACTTTGAAGAGATAGTGGTGGATTGATACGTTGAGTATATTATTTATTACTTGTTATAGGACATTTGTTAGTGGTCTGCAATCATGATGACGGACTGTGTCTGTCACGCGACGTCTCGTGCTGCTGAGTGATGGCAGTCGTAGAAGAACCTTTTTGTTGTTGATGTAGTTAGTGAATTACATAACTTTCCTATTAGACGGTCTGCGAATCCTGCAATACTGTACTACTATCCTCTGAATTGACCAGATCAGATGCAATTGATGTTAATTTGTTTCCCCAACATAATTTTGGATTGAGTACAAAGAAATCAAATATTTCCCAAAAAACAATCATCCATGTTGTGTTTCTTTATTTCATGATTACCAGCACCTCCCAGGGGCAAGGCGCCGGCGGCGACAGAGACTCCGGTGGCTGCAGGTGGAAAGGAGCAGTCCTTTGCAGGCTCTTCTGCTGGCCCCAGTAAGTTGTTCCATTGTTATATTAATACTTATACTTCCCTAACTTTTACAGCTCCTATTCATTACAAACTGGTTCCTAATAATTCTATGTTTTACATCTTCTTCTAATGTAGACTACTTTCTACATTCTTATCCTGCCTCTATCATCACTCTCTGTGCTACTACTATTTACAATTATGAGTCGGTCTGTGTAGGTAGCTAAGCTTGCCCATTCGGCAAACGGTGTGTAACGAAACTCTGATACAGCAATAGCTCTAGGCACTGAGTGCAGTCCTCTGGGTTGCCCTTGCTGTCTATTCCAGTCTTCTTAATGTAAGTGCTTTGACAATTTCCAACAACAAAATGTCATTGTTTATACCAAGTAAAAGGTAGCAGTTGCCTTTTTGATTTGAGAGGAGCACATCCCATACCGCTAGTGTTTCAGGGACTAATCTGTACACAAAGAAGTATGGACAAGATGATAGGTGCAGTTCGACTTTCGACATACCTCAGTCCATACAGAAGTTGAACCCCCGATCACCTGATCGACTATCTAGAATGTCTGACCAATGATTTTACGACCCAGAAGAACAGAAGAAGACTACCTCCGAGTCCCGGCCTATCTGAGTCACTGAAACATGACTGCCAAGTGCAGTAGTTCAAACCTTTCCGCTCACTCACTCGTAAACAAAAACCACACAGTGTTTGTTAGTTTTAAAGTTTTATTTTCAATTAAGAAATGAAAACATTATTTCTTTATTTTTAATAACGTAGTATTTTGATGGATGAAGATGACGTTAAGGTTTAACAACATTCCCAATAATGAAATTAGTATGACTCAAACTTAATAATAGTTAACAGACACATGAAATTATTAGAATAACTGTGCGGGAGCCCTCACCTTCTTTAACCCCTTCGACGCTCATGACGAGCTCAGCTCGTCAAGAGTTACGCCTGTTGCACGCTCATGACGAGCTGAGCTCGTCATGTAACGCGGGTTTTTAAAAAACTCAGCGCACAGCGGGAAAACCGCTAGCGCGCATGGGGTTAAAGTACCTAAAGTACTGCTGGTGATGACTTTGTGGTAGTTGGTGAATCGTCTGGCAGAAGGGCAATGGAATCTTCTTTCTGTAATGAGAAAAATGGTGCACGTTAAGCAAGCATTCATCAGTTGTCATAAGAAGAAGTGTAGCATTTAATGGAATAATCATATAAAAGGTGAACACCCTCCCCAAAACCGTTACTTTTTTTCAATCCCAGTAATAAAAAATGTGTTATGTAACATTTTCTTCCATTACGAGACAAAATAGGGGGTTGTGTATGGCATCTGAAAATATGACATGTTTTTCCTAGACATCACAACATCTGATGCGGCACAGATGACCACCAGTGCCGGGGCCAGCAGTGCGAAGGGGTCCACTCTGGATGCGGCGGCGCCAACAGGAGGAGCTGGGGGGAAGACTCAGCGGCGGTGGACGGTGGTAAGTTATTATACTCCTTACTTATTTAAATTTTTTTGAGTAGGCTCGCAAAGGAGTGTATGATGTACTGTACAGTAGTACACAGTACACTAGTATAAGTACACTGTACTGTCAAGAACATTTACTAATTTAGAACTACTTTTTGGGCTATCCCGGAGCAGACAGTCAACCTTGACTTTTAATAGCATTAGCGGCGGTACTTCTCTGGTAACCAATGGCCCCCTCTATTTTACTTCAACTCAGCTGGCAAATTTTTATTGTGAAGCCAAGTCATATCAGATGTAGTTTAGGGATGTGAAGAACGAAAAGTTAAAGAAGGGTGAAATGAAGAACGAGCGAGTCTTAATATTTATGACTGTAAAGAATGGTTTTGTTGAATGCAATTCAACAGAAGAAAGAAGACGGCGGTTTCCAAAATATAATGAAAAGGGTGTTAGTTGGTTGTTGACAAAAATACATTTTGGTACATTTGAGACATTAAGAAGAATCATAGACGTACTTTGGAAGCCTGGATGTTATCTTCTTTATCCTCCCCGTTGATAGCAGAGGTGTATGATGTAGTAGAGCAGACGCTGAGTGGATGAAGTATGGCCAGTGGCAGTGCCACCCCTATAGAAAAGTAAGACATTCAGATCCCCACTTGCATGTACTGCTTAAAGTATTGCGAGTCTGAATCATCATGGCCTGTGTCTATATTTCTTGGGTGAAAGCTGAGTGAGCTGCCCTTATGGCGGCTACCACAAGTTCACGTACCAGTAATTTCTTTTGCAACACAAGAGAAAAAAAGTAAAAAAGGCCTTTTTTTAGTACTCTCTGACTATGTATGTAGTAGTGAGTCCACCCATAGTGCTGCTAGTGGAATTCCTGAAACTCCCAGTAATGTCACAGGCTTACAAAGACGGCGGAAAGATACATGCCAAAATGTTATACTGTTACAACAGGTATCTGTGCACACGTCGCCTTTTACAGAGTAAATGCTGTAGGTAATCAAACAACACAACCAATAGACAAACAATGTGGAAGTAGTCTTGATAGAAGTTTTGCTTCAATTCAGATTTTATCCACCACGCCCAGCCAACATGTGTTTCGTCAGGGCTAGTAGCCCACCACTTCATCAGGGCTCCCGCGGGCAGCGGTTCCAAAGCTATTGCCACAATGGCTATGTGCTCTCAGCCGCTTCTAATTCCGACCCGGCTACCGGGTACTGGGGAGGTTCTCGCTGATCCGTCTCAGCCGTCCGTGTGATGGTTAATACCAAAGATGCGACACACCATAGGAGTATCCGTGTGAGCGGCAGGTTAAGCCGTACTGCTTTCCAGCGTCTCCGCGTGTAAATGCGGAAGTCATTTACACGCGGAGACGCTGGAAAGCTGAGACGGCTGAGACGAATCAGCAAGAACCTCCACAGTACCCGGTAGCCTGGTCGGAATTAGAAGCGGCTGAGAGCACATAGCCATTGTGGCAATAGCTTTGGAACCACTGCCCGCGGGAGCCCTGATGAAGTCGTGGGCTACTAGCCCTGACGAAACACATGTTGGCTAGGCGTGGTGAATAAAATATGAATTGAAGAAAAACTTCCATCAAGACTACTTCCACATTGTTTGTCTATTGGTTGTGTTGTTTGATTACCTACAGCATTTACTCTGTAAAAGGCGACGTGTGCACAGATACCTGTTGTATCAATTATGTTTGGATCTTGATCCTAATTGGAGGTTTAGGTTCTTCCTCCTATCTGGTGCACCCTGAAAATAGTGGTTAGAAATGATAAATAACGTCACACACGGAGGCGCCAGTTGTGGATCGACAATCAAAAAAAACCTGGTTTATACTGTGTTTGCTACTTGCTGGTGTTACTGATGCTGGTGTTACTGAGTGTCAACTTTCTGTTGAATTATTTTGACTTTATGTTAAAGACTATTGGGTACAGTATTTT
The DNA here is from genome assembly GCF_964261635.1 of Lissotriton helveticus. Classification (NCBI taxonomy): domain Eukaryota; kingdom Metazoa; phylum Chordata; class Amphibia; order Caudata; family Salamandridae; genus Lissotriton; species Lissotriton helveticus. Next base: position 1,126,980,698 of record NC_136067.1, read on the forward strand.
TCTTTCTTTCTTCATAGATGCTACTCCAAAAAAGCTCACCCGTAAGGAGATGGCTGTCCGGGAGAGGCCCCGTAAGCTGGAGGCTATTTGTGCCGAGTATCGCCGGTTGTGGGCTCGGGAGCATGAGGACACTACAACAACCAGTACATCCTCCTCCACTGCCCCCGTTCCACCAGCCACAAGCCTCCAGCCAAACGGAGCCGTGGCTCGACAACCTCCCGCCACCGCCGCACAGCAGCAACAACAATTGCCCCCCCCCCCCAGAGCCTGGATGGCACGTGTGCGCCGCCTCCGAAAGCGAGTGGACTACCTGGAGCGGTTGTGCGAAAAACACCAGCGCCAGGTCTGGGACCTCCGCAAAGAGCAGTGGGACATGCAGCAACAGCTTGCCAAACTACGCCACCGGAGGAAGTGAATGTCCCTTGCCCCTTTTTTAAAGACTGGTGGGGGTTGGGAATTGGGTGTTTGTGAAAGGGGACTTTTGGACTTTTTGACATTGGTTGGGTTCGGGAGGGGGGTGAGTTCGGGGAATTTATTTTATTATTGTTGTGCTGAAAACAACACGAATATATATTTTTTAATAATTATCTTTCTTACAAAAACACAGTATACGCGTTCATATATTATTTTGTGTGGGGGTTGGCGGTGGTTACTGGACGTTTGTTTTCTTCAAACTTAACAGCATGAATGAAACATCTAGTCCTGAAATGTACCAAAATGCAAGTAACCGAGTTAGTAAATTTAGTAGCCCTACTACTGTAATTTACTAGTAGTACTGTCAGTCTCTGCTCTCCTCCCAACTTAGTCCTCCTAGCCCATTATTCTACTACCTCTCCAATATGCTTATCTTACCTGTGATTTGTGTTTGAGAATGAGGGTAGCCCCAGGGCTGGCTGCATTGCAAATGGTGATTAAGGTTGGTTGTTGACTTGAATCCTCGACGGATGCAATATCATTGTTGTACTGGTAGCAGTAGTGATACACACTGGCACTATCACCATATGAAAAAAAGAGGAAATAAAACATTGAGTGGCCTGAGCGTAGCATTAGAAACAGTACAATAGATAGTACGGTACAGAACAGTGCCCTAAAGTGTAGCCTAAGCAGTCCCAACGTAAGGTAAGCATTAAGCATTTGATTGTTCACATCGTGTAGGAGGAGGATGTTCTTATCAATCCACAATGACGCACATGAACTTCTGGTTGCTTTGACCTTATCCTCCCCAGCAAGTGTGTGGAATTTATTGTTTTTGTCAGTCACACCTCAATGAAATACCACACAGCTCGGGGGAAGAGGGTTAGGGTTTGAAAATTGAATGGGAATGGGGTTTTTTGGGAAAGTTTGGTAGAGAGGAAAAAAAACATAGCATAGACAGTCAAACAACAAATGAAGAGAAACAAATCTTTGGATTTGAAGATATTGATAAATCTTTAAAGGGACATAAAGGAAGTGCACTACTGCATGCCAGAAGTTGTTTACTAAAAGGTTACTGAAAAGTAGTACTAATACTACTTACTGCAACTTACTAGTAACTACGAAGAAACAAGTTGACAGTACAGGGCTGCAGTCATTACGCAATTTCACTTGCCTCTCTGCCCTCAGAGAGAATAAACACTTAGAACATTAAATAAGTGTTAAACATGGCAAAGACGTATCAAATAGCTGGAGGGATGAATTTGATGCAGAGATCAAAAAGCAAAGAGTCATACTCGTAGAAGTAAGTTCAAGTTCATAAAAATATCATTTAAAAGATAGGGAGAATTTTGGATACTGTTACTGTTTTTGTAGTTGTCCCGTTGAATTTGTGAAGTTGATGCATCCAGCCATTCCTCTTATTCGCGGTACTCCTTCATTCCATCGGATGCTCCGTCGATCAATCTTGGTGACCAGACACACTGACTGTCCACTGCCTACCTGATGCGGATTTGCGGATCGCTAATTGTAAGCCTGAGTAGTACATCGATGGCACAGGGTAAAAGCCTGCCTGTAATTGATGATGGATAAACGCAACAGTAAGTGTTAAAGACACCTCGGAGAAAAAAATATATAAGGCACGCTGTGTAGTGCAAAAATTATACTGTCACTTTCAGAGATGACAATCCCCAAAATCAAGAACACCCCACATTACCCTCCCAAAAACGTGCAGAATACTGGTTCCACCTCGCAGAGGCCTAATTTCAAATCGTGCCAAAACGCACTCAGAAAGTATGGCCAAAACCCCCCTTTTCCACCATGGATTTTCTTCAAACCACTTGCAATCAAAATTAGACATTCCAACAAGTGTTCCAAGACCCCACCCAGTCGTAAAAATCTAGAACCCCCGCCCAAACACATGCAATACAATACTGCTAACCTTAAAGTTAAGAATAGTGGCAAACGCTTTCTTTAACTGGGCCAAATCCCCCCTTTTCCACCATGGATTTTCTTCAAACCACTTGCAACCAAAATTACACATTCCCACGAGTGCTCTAAGACCCCAGAACCCAGTTGCAAAAATCTAGAACACTCTCAAACACATGCAATACTGCTGCCAGTGCTAACCCTAACGAGCCCTAAGTTAAAAAACGTGCCAAAACGCTTTTCAGCATGGATTTTCTCCAAACCACTTTTATCCGGTATTAGTCTATAGACCTTCCCAGCAATGCCCCAGGACCCGCCAACCCACCCGGAAAAATTTGAAGACCCCCAAACAGGCAAAAAGCAAAAATGGAAAATCTCATACTTAGAATCGGCCTTCTTTCAATTCTGTCCAAACGCGCTGTGCAGCTAGGCCATAACTCCCGTTTTCCACCATGGATTTCCTGAAAAACAAATGCAATCAAAATTAGACTGTGCCAGCAGTGCTCCCAGACCCCAAAACCCACCCCCAAACACCAGGAACCCCCCCAAAGAGCACCCCAAAGACAAGCAAGTGAGCAAAAACGCAAAACAAAATTCAACTCCGATTTTCTCCAAAACACTTTTATTAGATATTAGACCTTCCCAGCAATGGCCCAGACCCGTCAACCCAGACAGAAACAAGTAGAAGACCCCCAAACAGGCAAAAAGCAAATATACAAAAGTGGGGACTTAGAAATTTTCGGGCAAATTTCCAAAATCACTCCGCGCGCGCTCTGCAGCTATGCCCTAACTCCCCTTTGCCACAATAGATTTGCTTCAAACCTCTTGCAATCAAAATTATCCATACCCAGCGTTGCTCCAAGACCCCAAAACCCACCCCCAAACACCAGGAACCCCCCAAGCAGGCCCCGAAAATATTAAACTGAGCAAAAACGCTAAAAAGTGAAAAACTTTTTAACCATGTATTTTATCCGAAACACTTTTATCCGGTATTAGACCTTCCGAGCAATGGCCCCATACCCGTCAACCCAGGCGGAAACAAGTAGAAGACCTCCAAACAGCCAAAAAGCAAAACCGGAAAAGCTCACACAGAAATATTTGGCCTCATTCCAAAATCGCTTCAAGCGCGCTGTGCAGCTAGGCCATAACTCCCGTTTTCCACCATGGATTTCCTGAAAAACAAATGCAATCAAAACTAGACTGTGCCAGCAGTGCTCCCAGACCCCAAAACCCACCCCCAAACACCAGGAACCCCCCCAAAAAGCACCCCAAAGACAAGCAAGTGAGCAAAAACGCAAAAAGAATTTCAAATCCGATTTTCTCCAAAACACTTTTATCCGGTATTATACCTTCCCAGCAATGGCCCCAGACCCGTCAACCCAGGTGGAAACAAGTAGAAGACCCCCAAACAGACAAAAAGCAAATATACAAAAGTGGGGACAGACATTTTCAGGCAAATTTCCAAAATCACTCCGCGCGCGCTCTGCAACTAGGCCCTAACTCCCCTTTGCCACCATGGATTTGCTTCAAACCTCTTGCAATCAAAAGTATCCATACCCAGCGTTGCTCCAAGACCCCAAAACCCACCCCCAAACACCAGGAACCCCCCCAAGCAGGCCCCCAAAAACACGAAAGTGAGAGAAAACGCTAACAAGTGAAAAACTTTTTAACCATGTATTTTATCCAAAACACTTTTATCCGGTATTAGACCTTCGCAGCAATGGCCCCAGACCCGTCAACCCAGGTGGAAACAAGTAGAAGACCCCCAAACAGGCAAAAAGCAAATCCGGAAAAGTTCACACAGAAATATTTAGGCCTCATTCCAAAATCACTTCAAGCGCGCAGTGCAGCTAGGCCAAAATTCCCGTTTTCCACCATGGATTTCCTGAAAAACAAATGCAATCAAAATTAGACTGTGCCAGCAGTGCTCCCAGACCCCAAAATCCACACCCAAACACCAGGAACCCCCCCAAGCAGGCCCCCGAAAACACGAAAGTGAGAGAAAACGCTAACAAGTGAAAAACTTTTTAAACATGAATTTTATCCAAAACACTTTTATCCGGTATTAGACCTTTCCAGCAATGGCCCCAGACCCGTCAACCCAGGTGGAAACAAGTAGAAGACCCCCAAACAGGCAAAAAGCAAATCTGGAAAAGCTCACACAGAAATATTTAGGCCTCATTCCAAAATCACTTCAAGCGCGCAGTGCAGCTAGGCCATAAGTCCCGTTTTCCACCATGGATTTCCTGAAAAACAAATGCAATCAAAATTAGACTGTGCCAGCAGTGCTCCCAGACCCCAAAACCCACCCCCAAACACCAGGAACCCCCCCAAGCAGGTCCCCGAAAACACAAAAGTGAGAGAAAACACTAACAAGTGAAAAACTTTTTAACTATGTATTTTATCCAAAACACTTTTGTTCGGTTTTAGACCTTCCCAGCAGTGGCCCAAGACTCGTCAACCCAGGCAGAAACAAGTAGAAGGCCCCCAAACAGGCAAAAATCAAATATACAAAAGTGGGGACTTAGAAACTTTCAGGCAAATTTCCAAAATCACTCAGCGCGCGCTCTGCAGCTAGGCCCTAACTCCCCGTTGCCACCATGGATTTGCTTCAAACCTCTTGCAATCAAAAATATCCATACCCAGCATTGCTCCAAGACCCCAAAACCCACCCCCAAACACCAGGAACCCCCCCAAGCAGGCCCCCGAAAACATGAAACTGAGCAAAAACGCTAAAAAGTGAAAAACTTTTTAACCATGTATTTTATCCAAAACACTTTTATCCGGTATTAGACCTTCCCAGCAATGACCCCATACCCGTCAACCCAGGCGGAAACAAGTAGAAGACCTCCAAACAGCCAAAAAGCAAAACCGGAAAAGCTCACACAGAAATATGTAGGGCTCATTCCAAAATCACTTCAAGCGCGCTGTGCAGCTAGGCTATAACTCCCGTTTTCCACCATGGAGTTCCTGAAAAACAAATGCAATCAAAACTAGACTGTGCCAGCAGTGCTCCCAGACCCCAAAACCCACCCCAAACACCAGGAACCCCCCCCAAACAGCACCCCAAAGACAAGCAAGTGAGCAAAAGCGCAAAAATAATTTTCAACTCCGATTTTCTCCAAAACACTTTTATCCGGTATTAGACCTTCCCAGCAATGGCCCCATACCCGTCAACCCAGGCGGAAACAAGTAGAAGACCTCCAAACAGCCAAAAAGCAAAACCGGAAAAGCTCACACAGAAATATGTAGGGCTCATTCCAAAATCACTTTAAGCGCGCTGTGCAGCTAGGCTATAACTCCCGTTTTCCACCATGGAGTTCCTGAAAAACAAATGTAATCAAAACTAGACTGTGCCAGCAGTGCTCCCAGACCCCAAAACCCACCCCAAACACCAGGAACCCCCCCAAACAGCACCCCAAAGACAAGCAAGTGAGCAAAAACGCAAAAATAATTTCAACTCCGATTTTCTCCAAAACACTTTTATCCGGTATTATACCTTCCCAGCAATGGCCCCAGACCCGTCAACCCAGGCGTAAACAAGTAGAAGACCCCCAAACAGGCAAAAAGCAAATATACAAAAGTGGGGACTTAGACATTTTCAGGCAAATTTCCAAAATCACTCCGCGCGCGCTCTGCAGCTAGGCCCTAACTCTCCTTTGCCACCATGGATTTGCTTCAAATCTCTTGCAATCAAAAGTATCCATACCCAGCATTGATCCAAGACCCCAAAACCCACCCCCAAACACCAGGAACCCCCCCAAGCAGGCCCCCGGAAAACACGAAAGTGAGAGAAAACGCTAACAAGTGAAAAACTTTTTAAACATGAATTTTATCCAAAACACTTTTATCCGGTATTAGACCTTTCCAGCAATGGCCCCAGACCCGTCAACCCAGGTGGAAACAAGTAGAAGACCCCCAAACAGGCAAAAATCAAATCTGGAAAAGCTCACACAGAAATATTTAGGCCTCATTCCAAAATCACTTCAAGCGCGCGATGCAGCTAGGCCATAAGTCCCGTTTTCCACCATGGATTTCCTGAAAAACAAATGCAATCAAAATTAGACTGTGCCAGCAGTGATCCCAGACCCCAAAACCCACCCCCAAACACCAGGAACCCCCCCAAGCAGGTCCCCGAAAACACAAAAGTGAGAGAAAACACTAACAAGTGAAAAACTTTTTAACTATGTATTTTATCCAAAACACTTTTATTCGGTTTTAGACCTTCCCAGCAATGGCCCAAGACTCGTCAACCCAGGCAGAAACAAGTAGAAGGCCCCCAAACAGGCAAAAATCAAATATACAAAAGTGGGGACTTAGAAATTTTTAGGCAAATTTCCAAAATCACTCAGCGCGCGCTCTGCAGCTAGGCCCTAACTCCCCGTTGCCACCATGGATTTGCTTCAAACCTCTTGCAATCAAAAGTATCCATACCCAGCATTGCTCCAAGACCCCAAAACCCACCCCCAAACACCAGGAACCCCCCCAAGCAGGCCCCCGAAAACACGAAAGTGAGAGAAAACGCTAACAAGTGAAAAACGTTTTAACCATGTATTTTATCCAAAACACTTTTATCCGGTATTAGACCTTCCCAGCAATGGCCCCAGACCCGTCAACCCAGGTGGAAACAAGTAGAAGACCCCTAAACAGGCAAATCCGGAAAAGCTCACACTTAGAAATATTTAGGCCTCATTCCAAAATCAGTGCAGCTAGGCCATAACTCCCGTTTTCCACCATGGATTTCCTGAAAAACAAATGCAATCAAAATTAGACTGTGCCAGCAGTGCTCCCAGACTCCCCGACCCAGCACCGCAAATCTAGAACACCCCCAAATAAACCCCCAAAAACCTGCAATACTGGTATATTGAAAACATGGCAAATTGCGCTGTTCACAAAAAACAAACAGCAATTGGTTTCAACAGAGACAGACAGCCATTGCTGTCCACTTCATGCCATCTTCTCATTATTCATTACCTGTTCTACTTTATGTCCGCATCTTCTTCGGAAAGTGAGGGCCCACAGGGCAGCCTATCCTGTAAATTTCAGAAGTAGGTCTGTCAACAATCAGCAAGCATGTAGTTAGTCAGTTATTTCAGTCCCACTTGAGGGGACTCGTCTACGAAGACAAAGTTTGTTTTTTCTCCATAATCCATCCATCTGCCTTGAGGGAAATGGATATGGGGAGTCTGGAGGAGGAGGATAGAGGAGCATGATTGAGTTGTGAACTTGTGAACATCTGAATGCAGACTGCGGCACCTTCAAATCAATACGGAAAATAAGATGAAGACAGTGCTGGTGATGGACTTATTGTGATTAGTTGATTAGAGTTTTGTTGTGGTAAAAGTAGCAAAACAAAGAAAGACACACAGGAATAAAAGTGAATAAGTACGGAAAAAAAGGAAGTAATTTTCAGTCCTCGTTGTCAGGGAAGCAGACCTCGTCCTCCAAGTCTATGAATTTAGACGGGAGTAGGTCTGGTGACCGAGAAGAACTTCCATCGCCGTCGTCACCTAAGTCGGTGTCCTCTTCTTCCTGCGTGCATTCACGTATTTTGTAATCGGGTGGTATGAAGTGCTGATTCATCTTGATTATTGTTAACCTCTCCACATTTTTTGGGCAAAAGGCGGGTCCTTTTTCAAGTAACAATGGCACCAGCAGCACTGAAAACACGTTCCGAAGACACGCTTGCAAGTGGGCAAGACAAATAATTTAGAGCCAGGTTGGTGATCAGTCGCCATTTTGAGCTTTTCGTATACCACTATCCCAATGGGTTCTCATTATGACAGACCCCTGTTGGGTCATCCAGATAGGCCTGCACCACCGACTCAAGGTTCTCCAGGGTTGATCCACTTTGCGTACCATCTGCAACCTTTTCATCAGTGGACCGAGCTAACCCTTGCTGAGTTAGCCAATCCCCTTCCGACAATATTGGTTTGCGGCCTGGTGCAGGTGAGGATGATGATATGGTTGCTGGTGTCGTTAACGGCTGTGAGGGAAAGTGACTCCCTTCGGCCATGGATTGAGAAGTGGAACTTGACGCCTGATGGCCTGCTGATTCAGTCGTGCTTGTGCTGCCCCCTTGAAGGTTCTGCCGGTCTTTTTCGAACCGAGTGGCTGACACAGCTAGCCTATGTTCTTACTTTGAAACTTCTGCTTCAGAAAAAGGAAAGAAAGTATTGGTGGGCAGTGCCTTTTTGTACCGTGGATCAAGAATAGTGGCATAAATGTAATGTTGTTCTGTATGTATCTTTTTAAGCCTTTCATTGTCAAGGAGGCGCCATAATAACTTCTGCGCCAAACCATATGCTTCTCGCTTTTCACCATCATCTCGGAACGTTGAAGACACCTCCTTCAGTTGGTGCTCTAGCATGCGCAACAATGGGATAGCTTTGGCTTACGCATGGGCATTTCAGCTATCTCATGCTCGTATGCTTTTAAAAGCGCCTAAAGGAGAGGGCATTGGTAGTTTGTTTGAAGCACTGTTGAAGGGTGAAGGAATTGGGCAGTTTGGATTTTTTTTAATTTTGGAGATCCCAAATTTTTCAAAAAGGTGAAACTGAAGGTTCTACAGGGCCTGGCAAGAACTTGGGCAAAGATAAGATCCTTAACCAAACTGGGGTACCATTCTAGCAGAGCCCCAATATGGGATCTTCCGGTGGCCCCAGGATTGTTGGGCGACACACTTGCTGTACCACTTAGAGAAGTTGGGATAGTGGCTTGGGGGGACCTCTTCGTGGAAGGGATTTTGCTCCCCTGGGAGGACTTAGTCCGCAAAGTTGGGCCCAACTTTTCAAGATTTAAATATATACAAGTAGCTAGCTGGGCCCATGCACTAACATCACAAGCCTCACATTTTAACAATTCGCCAATAGGGGGAGGCAGTTATCTGGAATCCCTTTTAGTAGATCAACCACCTGTAAAAAAGAGGTTTCTTTATGGTACTCATTAATAATGGACAAAATGGATGGAGAATTCTGTCTCCCAGAACAACTGTGGGGTACCCTGATGCCTGACTTCAATGTAAATGATCTCTGGACTATGTCTTACAAGGTGTTGTGGGACCTAGTTAAGCCTGCATGGCTTCGCAGGAACCACCTGTTTACCCTGCATAGGGCATACTACTCTCCACAAAAGCTCTCCAAGTTTTCTGCAGGGGGCCCTGTGGCGTGTGCAAGGTGCGGTCTCACAGAGGCCTCGGACTTGCATATGTTTTTTGAATGCCCCCAGTTAACTCCATTTTGGGACTCAATAAGCAGCAAGCTCTCGACCATCTTGGGATGCGCAGTAGTTATGGACCTGTGGTTAGTAATTTTTGGAATAGAGGATCAGACCCGTACCACGGCAGGGAACCTCCTGTTCTATTCCATCCTGGTGGCCCATAGAGAAATATGCAAACGTTGGAAAGAGCCCTCTCCACCCACATTCCACAACTGGTACACAGCGCTTTTACAGATTTCAAAACTCGATCTAGCCAGGGCTGCGAAACAAGACAAGAGAAACTTTTGGCACCTACTTGATTGGTCTCATTGAGTGTGGTGTTTTTTTTTTTTTCCCCCCAGTTCCGATGATTATGTTGCCTTGGTACAACCTCACTGCTATTTCACTGGGCCGCTTTTCCCCCCCCTACTCGGCACACGGTCGGCTGATAGCATCTGGGGCATCCTGAGATTGGTTAACATCTGCTAACTGGACAGTGGGGGTTGGATTGGGAGGGTGCCCGCTGCTGCTGTTGGGATCTCGTGCAGATAAGGTATTTATTTCCCTACCAGTCTTGGCTGTGGCAGCGCGGCGGCACCCCCCATCGTCCTTGCCTTAAGTTGTTAGTAGTTTGGAACCATGGCAGTAAATGAGGAATTAAAAATAACAACAAAAAAAACAAAAAACAATGGGATAGCTTTGGTCAAAGAACAGTCCTCCCTGCTGACTTCACGCGTGAAGAGCTCAAAAGGACGAAGCATGTCTGTCAGGCTTGCAATTAGCTTCCATTCCTCCAACTCTAGCATCAAGTCTTTGTGAGCAGCACCCAGTTTAAAGACAAACTCATGTATTACCTCCCACTGCTCAGACAGACGCTCAAGCATGTAAAAGGTTGAGTTCCAACGTGTTGCCTCCTCCTGGATTAGTCCTTTGACTGGCAGTTTACGTTCATATTGAAGGCTCCTCAGCTGCTTCCGGGCCTTAAAAGAATGGTTGAAATGGGTGCATATTTTTCGGCAGGTGGTCAGTACTTTGACGACTGGCTCTTCTGCTTTCAAGAAGGCTTGCACCACGATGTTAATACTGTGCGCCAAACACGGCACTCTGAAATAGCCACCGTTGTTCATGGCCTTAACTATATTACTGCCATTATCCGTGGAAACATAACCAACTGTGCGGTTTCTTGGATGTAGCCATTCTTTGACCTTCCTGTTAAACTCATCCAAAAGGTTAGGTGCAGTGTGAGATTTCTCCATGGCAAACATGCCTACTATTGCATGTTTGCGAGTAGCTTGAAAAACTTCCTCCGTGTCAACATCTTTGTGTTTTAACTGTTTTTTTACCCCTGCAAAAGAGACCCAGTGTGCAATGATGCACATGTAATCAAGGGCTTGGCAACTGGTCCACATGTCTGTTGTCATGTGGATAGTGTGAACAGCACTCTTCAGAATAGCTGCGCCAATCACCTCCAGCACATCTTGATGTAGTGCTGGAACAGCAACCCTTGCAAAATAGTACCAGCTAGGAACCTTCCATTTAGGTCAGACTGTTGCCACCAATTCACGAAAACACACCCCTTCCACGAAAGAGAAAGGGAGAAGGTCCAGCGCTAGCATTTTACCCAGCTTTGCGTTATAGAGACGCACCGTTGGGTGGTTGCGTTCAAATGGCGGATCCGACCAAAACATGCTGCTAATGGTGCGCTGGACCGTTTTACGTGATGATGATGATGATGATGCAGACTTCAAACCAGTTAGGCTCACTGATTTACTTTTTTGCATTGGTGTCTCTCCCAGACTCTTAGTGTGCCTCATACATGTTGCAGGGGTAGAGGGTGTGGGCGCTACCACTGCAGTGCTGCTGCCAGGGGTACTGGGTATACCAGAAAAATGACTGTCGCTTCTTCACTTCCCCCCTGCACGATCAGCCTCTCATCATCATCAGATGCAATATCATGGGATACATTTGGATTTGTTTTGGCTTCATCGATGTCACTTAGGTGCTCATACCACTGGATAGGGTGGTGTTTTTTGAGATGACCTCTCTGGCCTCCGGTACCATAGTTGGTACCAAGCTTACCCCGACTAACTGATACTTTACAAATCGAACAAACAACCATGTTTTCTGCCTTTTGCTAACTGCTAACAGTAAAGAAGTCCCAAACTGGGGACTGGAAATGTCTGGTGATGGTGCAGGAGCTACTTTGACTTCCAATGCCAGATGAAGTGTAGGATGGGCGTGGCTGAATTTGTTTCTGTAGATGACTTACAGCACCACTACTTGAGGTAATGGGGGTCGACCTGGATGGAGGTCCCTGCCGGCCCTTCTGACGAGAAAATATGGAAGCTGTAGGTCGTGTTGGTGTTGTAGTTAACTGCGTTGGTGGTGGTACCACCAGTGCCGCGCCGCCCACATCCTGCTCAGCAGCCATTCGGGCTAGGGTTAAAATGTTTGTTTGCTGCATGCCCACTGTGGCTGGAGTGACGTCTGTGGTGACTGGGTAATCGTCAGACTCTTCATCAGCAGCAGAAGGCACCACTTCTTGTTCATCGTCAGGAACCATAAGTTGAAGCCTTGCGGGAACCTTTCTTTTAGGCTTAGCTACCTTTGTCGGCTCATGGCGTGCCTCACTGTCAGACTGCATTGGTGGGTTCCAATCAAGATCAAGGTCATCAGAATGAAGGGGGCTTGAAGAAGAACTTGTAGTATTAGCAGCCCTCCTTAACCTTTTTCTTGCTGGGGATCTGGAAAGCAATGGATTATCCTCAAGATCAGTGGATTCCTGGGATGATTCTTCCACTTGAATATCAATTTCCTGATGTGCCCCTACTTCTGGAGGAACAAGCGTTGTAGGCAGTTGTGCCACTCCATGAACCTCTAGTGGCACCTCTCCATGCACCTCTACTTGCGCCTCTACTTGTGCATGTACTTGCGCCTCTCCTTGCCCATTTTCTTGTGCCTCTTCGTCCCCATGTACTTGTGCCTCTCCTTGGCCATGTACTTGCGCCTCTCCTTGCCCATGTACTTGCGCCTCTCCTTGCCCATGTACTTGCGCTTGTACTAGTTGCACTTGTGGTTGTCGTTGCAGCTGTGATTGTTGAACACTCGCCAGCTGAGTTACACCCGGCGTTGATTGGATGATACTTTCTTGTGATGAGCCAACATCACTGGTCGATGGCGATTGAACAACCAAAGTGGCTGCCTTTGCGGCACTCATGGGCTTGGGCCTAACTTGGCGTGGTGGCACTGACCCCAATGAGGCGAAGGTGCTGCTTCCAGCTTGGTCCCCGGCGGACACCGCTGTTGCTGCAGGCGTAGTTTTTTTTCCCCAAAAAAGGTGTCGGTGGGCACACACGTCTCCTTGGCCACTTGCTTCTTCTGATCCTTCTTACTGGCAGTGGCACTGGCAACTTTCTTCGCTGAGGCACTACGGCCACCTTTCTTTGGGCCCATCTTCTTCAGATGTCAGAACAGCAGGCCGCAGTTGCACGAATTGCAGAGTTGTCTTGTCTGTGGCCAAACGTGACGTCGCGTGACGTTACGCTGCACACACCGCTGCAGAACTTTGTCCTGGCACTGGTGGTTCTCTTGTGCACCTAAAAGCAATGGAAGACAGAGGAACATCAGTTATACACCCCAAAAAGTCGAAAAACACATAAGAATCACCGCAGGCCTGAGAACACTGCCTGCCTTCAAAATGGCCCCTTGCACCCCAGCACATGGCCAGGCCCTGCCTGTACCAGCACTCACAATGGCCCCACCCACATGCCCAGTCCCCAACAACACCCCCAAAAATCGAAAAAGACATACAAATCACCACAATCCCATGCCATCCATGCCCTCAATGATGTTTAAATTCAAGACACCCCACAGAAAGTCTAGGCCCATGCACCACTGAGTACCCCTGGGCATAATGGATGAAAGCTAGGCAAAATGGGTGCAGGCCTGAGAACACTGCCTGCCTTCAAAATGGCCCCTTGCCCCCCAGCACATGGCCAGGCCCTGCCTGTACCAGCACTCAAAATGGCCCCCACCCACATGGCCAGTTCCCAACAACACCCCCAAAAATCGAAAAACACATAAAAATCACCACAATCCCATGCTATCCATGCCCTCAAATGATGTTTAAATTCAAGACACCCCACAGAAAGACTAGGCCCATGCACCACTGAGTACCCCTGGGCATAATGGATGAAAGCTAGGCAAAATGGGTGCAGGCCTGAGAACACTGCCTGCCTTCAAAATGGCCCCTTGCCCCCCAGCACATGGCCAGGCCCTGCATGTACCAGCACTCAAAATGGCCCCCACCCACATGGCCAGTCCCCAACAACACCCCCAAAAATCGAAAAGCACATAAAAATCACCACAATCCCATGCCATCCATGCCCTCAATTATGTTTAAATTCAAGACATCCCACAGAAAGACTAGGCCCATGCACCACTGAGTACCCTTGGGCATAATGGATGAAAGCTAGGCAAAATGGGTGCAGGCCTGAGAACACTGCCTGCCTTCAAAATGGCCCCTTGCCCCCCAGCACATGGCCAGGCCCTGCCTGTACCAGCACTCAAAATGGCCCCCACACACATGCCCAATCCCCAACAACACCCCCAAAAATCGAAAAACACATAAAAATCACCACAATCCTATGCCATCTATGCCCTCAATGATGTTTAAATTTAAGGCACCCCACAGAAAGACTAGGCCCATGCACCACTGAGTACCCCTGGGCATAATGGATGAAAGCTAGGCAAAATGGGTGCAGGCCTGAGAACACTGCCTGCCTTCAAAATGGCCCCTTGCCCCCCAGCACATGGCCAGGCCCTGCCTGTCCCAGCACTCAAAATGTCCCCCACCCACATGGCCAGTCCCCAACAACACTCCCAAAAATCGAAAAACACATACAAATCACCACAATCCCATGCCATCCATGCCCTCAATGATGTTTAAATTCAAGACACCCCACAGAAAGACTAGGCCCATGCACCACTGAGTATTCCTGGGCATAATGGATGAAAGCTAGGCAAAATGGGTGCAGGCCTGAGAACACTGCCTGCCTTCAAAATGGCCCCTTGCCCCCCAGCACATAGCCAGGCCCTGCCTGTACCAGCACTCAAAATGGCCCCCACCAACATACCCAGTCCCCAACAACACCCCCAAAAATTGAAAAACACATAAAAATCACCACAATCCCATGCCATCTATGCCCTCAATGATGTTTAAATTCAAGAGACCCCAGAGAAAGACTAGGCCCATGCACCACTGAGTATTCCTGGGCATTATGGATGAAAGCTAGGCAAAATGGGTGCAGGCCTGAGAACACTGCCTGCCTTCAAAATGGCCCCTTGCCCCCCAGCACATGGCCAGGCCCTGACTGTACCAGCACTCAAAATGGCCCCCACCCACATGGCCAGTCCCGAACAACAACCCCAAAAATCGAAAAACACATACAAATCACCACAATCCCATGCCATCCATGCCCTCAATGATGTTTAAATTCAAGACACCCCAGAGAAATACCAGGCCCATGCACCACTGAGTATTCCTGGGCATAATGGATGAAAGCTAGGCAAAATGGGTACAGGCCTGAGAACACTGCCTGCCTTCAAAATGGCCCCTTGCCCCCCAGCACATGGCCAGGCCCTGCCTGTACCAGCATTCAAAATGGCCCCCACCCACATGCCCAGTCCCCAACAACACCCAACGAATCGAAAAACACATAAAAATCACCACAATCCCATGCCATCCATGCCCTCAATGATGTTTAAATTCAAGACACCCCAGAGAAAGACTAGGCCCATGCTCCACTGAGTATTCTTGGGCATAATGGATGAAAGCTAGGCAAAATGGGTGCAGGCCTGAGAACACTGCCTGCCTTCAAAATGGCCCCTTGCCCCCGAGCACATGGCCAGGCCCCGCCTGTACCAGCCCTCAAAATGGCCCCCACCCACAGGCCCAGTCCCCAACAACACCCCCAAAAATCGAAAAACACATAAAAATCACCACAATCCCATGCCATCCATGCCCTCAATGATATTTAAATTCTAGACACCCCACAGAAAGACTAGGCCATGCACCACTGAGTACCCCTGGGCATAATGGATGAAAGCTAGGCAAAATGGGTGCAGGCCTGAGAACACTGCCTGCCTTCAAAATGGCCCCTTGCCCCCCAGCACATGGCCAGGCCCTGCCTGTACCAGCACTCACAATGCCCCCCACCCACATGCCCAGTCCCCAACAACACCCCCAAAAATCGAAAAACACATAAAAATCACCACAATCCCATGCCATCCATGCCCTCAATGATGTTTAAATTCAAGACACCCCACAGAAAGACTAGGCCCATGCACCACTGAGTACCCCTGGGCATAATGGATGAAAGCTAGGCAAAATGGGTGCAGGCCTGAGAACACTGCATGCCTTCAAAATGGCCCCTTGCCCCCCAGCACATGGCCAGGCCCTGCCTGTACCAGCACTCAAAATGGCCCCCACCCACATGCCCAGTCCCCAACAACACCCCCAAAAATCGAAAAACACATAAAAATCACCACAATCCCATGCCACCCATGCCCTCAATGATGTTTAAATTCAAGACACCCCACAGAAAGACTAGGCCCATGCACCACTGAGTACCCCTGGGCATAATGGATGAAAGCTAGGCAAAATGGGAGCAGGCCTGAGAACACTGCCTGCCTTCAAAATGGCCCCTTGCCCCCTAGCACATGGCCAGGCCCTGCCTGAACCAGCACTCAAAATGGCCCCCACCCACATGCCCAGTCCCCAACAACACCCCCAAAAATCGAAAAACACATATAAATCACCACACTCCCATGCCATCCATGCCCTCAATGATGTTTAAATTCAAGACACCTCACAGAAAGACTAGGCCCATGCACCACTGAGTACCCCTGGGCATAATGGATGAAAGCTAGGCAAAATGGTTGCAGGCCTGAGAACACTTCCTGCCTTCAAAATGGCCCCTTGCCCCCCAGCACATGGCCAGGCCCTGCTTGTACCAGCACTCAAAATGGCCCCCACTCACATGCCCAGTCCCCAACAACACCCCCAAAAATCGAAAAACACATACAAATCACCACAATCCCATGCCATCCATGCCCTCAATGATGTTTAAATTCAAGACACCCCAAAGAAAGACTAGGCCCATGCACCACTGAGTATCCCTGGGCATAATGGATGAAAGCTAGGCAAAATGGGTGCAGGCCTGAGAACATGGCCTGCCTTCAAAATGGCCCCTTGCCCACCAGCACATGGCCAGGCCCTGCTTGTACCAGCACTCAAAATGGCCCCCACCCACATGCCCAGTCCCCAACAACCCCCAAAAATCAAAAAACGCATAAAAATCACCACAATTCCATGCCATCCATGCCCTCAATGATGTTTAAATTTAAGACACCCCACAGAAAGACTAGGCCCATGCACCACTGAGTACCCCTGGGCATAATGGATGAAAGCTAGGCAAAATGGGTGCAGGCCTGAGAACACTGCCTGCCTTCAAAATGGCCCCTTACCCCCCAGCACATGGCCAGGTCCTGCTTGTACCAGCACTCGAAATGGCCCCCACCCACATGCCCAGTCCCCAACAACACCCCCAAAAATCGAAAAACACATAAAAATCACCACAATCCCATGCCACCCATGCCCTCAATGATGTTTAAATTCAAGACACCCCACAGAAAGACTAGGCCCATGCACCACTGAGTACCCCTGGGCATAATGGATGAAAGCTAGGCAAAATGGGAGCAGGCCTGAGAACACTGCCTGCCTTCAAAATGGCCCCTTGCCCCCTAGCACATGGCCAGGCCCTGCCTGAACCAGCACTCAAAATGGCCCCCACCCACATGCCCAGTCCCCAACAACACCCCCAAAAATCGAAAAACACATATAAATCACCACAATCCCATGCCATCCATGCCCTCAATGATGTTTAAATTCAAGACACCCCACAGAAAGCCTAGGCCCATGCACCCCTGAGTACCCCTGGGCATAATGGATGAACGCTAGGCAAAATGGGTGCAGGCCTGAGAACACTGCCTGCCTTCAAAATGGCCCCTTGCCCCCCAGCACATGGCCAGGCCCTGCCTGTACCAGCACTCAAAATTGCCCCCACCCACATGGCCAGTCCCCAACAACACCCCCAAAAATCGAAAAACACATAAAAATCACCACAATCCCATGCCATCCATGTCCTCAATGATGTTTAAATTCAAGACACCCCACAGAAAGACTTGGTCCATGCACCACTCACTACCCCTGGGCCTACTGGCTAGTGAGGCTTTACAGGCACCCCAAAATAAAAAAATAAAAACATATAACAATGAGCTAAAATTCCATGACATAAATGAGAATTAAGTTTAAAAAAAATCTGAGAAACAGTTGTATCATGCACCCATGACTAACCCTGGGCCTACTGGATACTGTGGCTAGCTAGCCACCACAATCTATATGTTGTTAAAATTGTGAAAAAAGTTTTAGAACTGGAGTTGCCTCAACTGCAATGCCCCAAACAAACAACACCAACTTACTTGTAAAATCTCAAGTCCAAAAGTGATCCAAACTCCAAAGTCCAAAAAGTCCTCAAATACAAATATCCACCAGCAGCAAGAAAAAGTAATCCTTCCAGCTCAACAACCAAATGAAAAGTGGCCAGTACATGGACAAAGCACTGGGAGGAGCCTGCTGGACAGGAACAGGAAGTTGGAGACTCTGAGGCACTCCCTTCCTCCCACCCCACCCCAAAAAATTGACTCCTGCATCACAAAAGGCAGCCAAATGTCAATCTGAGGAGTTATTCTGATCAAAATCATCATTGTCACAAGGTTTATGCTTCCTGTGGTGGATTTCTTGTGCAGAATTGCAATTTTTGCAATTTCGGGAACTCGAGCTGTTCAAACCTCCCGCCGGAAGTCAGCTGCACGCCGTCGCGGGCATTTATGACGTACTCGCGTTGTCAAACTCTCGCCGTGCAAGATGGCAAGCCGCGATGACATAATTGCGTTCGAAAAACTCTCCCGCGATCACGCAGCAAGATCAAAAATGGCGCAGCACACGCAAAACCGGGAGAAAAACAACTCGGCAGGCTTAGAGTCAACGCCGCGCGCGCGATATTGTATTTTTTAAGTGCGACCAAGCAAAATAATTCGTAGCTTGCGAACTTGCGGATTATTGGGTAAATTTGCGCGATTCGCGGATCGCAAAATCGTCAAAAATCCGCCCGCGAAACGGATTTTTCGCCCACCCTTAGTCAATTTCCAGCCTGTGCTCAGCCCAGGAAGTGGTGTGAAAGAAGTCTGAATTTCCTTACAGGAGCATCAAATAGGCTGGCCTGACTGGGCAGAGTTTACCCCTCTGAGCTTAGTAGAATATGTAGGGTGGGGTCAGTTGGCGTTCTGTTGACACCACAGTATCAAATTCTGCCTGACAGGTCTAGTGAGCCACACTTGAGAGGGATAGACCAGGATCCCAGGACAATTTGTATGTTTCCTGTGCCTGGTTGCTGAGAGACTCTGCTTTTGTCCTACCAATTTTCTGTCTCTGGGCTTGTTGTGAGAAGAGTGCCTGCTTCAAACTGGATTTTAATGTTAGATGTAGGAGGACACTAGGATTGCTATAGCATGCTTCCCACTCACACCTCCAGCCTTGGACCCCAGGTTTAGTGAGGTGTAGTGGGGCTGAAGACCTTCACCCTCTTAGATTTGTTTGCAGTACAGCAAACAGTAACCACAGCAAAAGTGGGTCGGTCAATGCCTGGGAGTCTTTACTCCATTGGTTAGAGAAGAACTAGGAGTGTTGGAGCGTGTCCCCCACCCATAGGCATGTAAGCCCTGCAAAGTTAAACCCTCACCCATCCTACCTCTGATGACTGCTGGACTTGTGAAGGGATACCTAATGGACTGAACCTCCTGCACATGGGAACTGTAAGAAGAACCTGAGGAGGTTGGACCCATTTCCACTTGAAATCCAAGGTCAGAATGATCTCCAAGGATCATAAGGCAGATCCCATGTGTGGCTCCAGGAACATAAAAAAAAGTGAGAGGACATTCTCGTAAAGAATTCCAGGTGACTGGAAGCAACCGGACCTGGTTTTTGCTGTTGCCTACAGCCTTGCATCATGAACGCCACTAAGTGCTCCCCCCATGAGGACCTGGGGGCCTTTGAAGAATACTGCTATATCTAAAGAAATTTGAGAACTTTTTCCTTCATGTCTTGAAGGGGACAGACCCCAAAAGTATCTGATTGGCAGTAGCATGGCATGAGATTGAGTTTCAGTTTTACCCTGTGTGGAGAAAGAAGAGTTTTTTTCTAAAAAAAACAACAAAGTCCCTTTTCAGATTGGGTCTTTAAAGTATTCCCTACTTCCAGCCAGTTGATGGGATAATCTGCATTTTGTACAAAACCAGTGCCCCATTGCAGACTGCCTAAAATCACACCTAGGTTCTGTTCTATAACAACCATTGACCACAAGTAGCACTTAGTGCTTGTTAGTGCTATTTTCCCTTAATTCTTTACAAATTCTTGTCTGATCCACTGTATTGGAGTTTGGTGTTTTGGTGTCATTCTACTGGCTACATTTTATTACTATAATTTTATCCTTTGGAGTGAGAGCTTTATTGTGTTGTGTTTTCAACTCTTTACGTGCTTTGGTATTTCTAAATAAATTCCACATTTTCTCAAAGTTAAGCCTGACTTCTCTATGCAATAGCTACCGGGGATTGAGCTCATGTTTAAACTTCTGAAACCTTTACGTGCACTTATCAAATTAGTTACTTTATTTTTAAAAATTGTGATGGGCTAGCATCCACCCCTAATTAATATTTAATTTTTTCATGGTGTTGTTCTCAGTGAAGCCTGACCATATACTTCACAGAAAAGCAGTGTTTTTAAAGTATTCTGTAAATTTGACATTAAATATGTACTTTCATATTATCGTTCAAGCACCCATCAAAGTGTTGTACCAAATAGAATTTTTTCTCTTCATTAAAGAGAGTACCTCATATATTGAGACAAACTTTGACCCAGGCACTAAAACTTATTTTCTTTCAACAGTACAGAAGAAATCTACCCAGCAAACCATCGAGATGACAGAGATCTCAGCGAGCCATCCTTTTCGGAGAATTAAGATGATGCCACAGTAGATGACCTGTTGAACCACCTTCCATTGGTGCGTCTAATTTTAAGGCTTTTTAGGGGGACGAGAAAAGCAAGGTTACTCTCACAAGAGCTTGGCTGGGTTTTCTACAGATGTATGTAATTTGATTTTACTTTACCAATGGCAATAGCAGTCTTGGCTTTTGAAGTTTTCGCTCAAAGACACCTGCATTCATGATTGTTTTTTGCTGCTAGTGTCAAAAACTTTTTCAGATAGCTTAATACCATTGTAAACGTACCAAAAAGCAAATTCATTATTTATGACGGAGACAGGTTGCATTACAATCTCTTGTAGCACTCCTCCTTAACACAAATCACAATACAACTAACAGAAAAAAACAGAGTTTTTCTCTTTCCCCCATCTCATCTTCCTTTTCATGAAGAATCCCTCCAAATTGTCCTTGGCTGTGCGCCACTGTCCTGTTCATGTTAAACATTTCATAAACAATCTGTTTTGACACATTCATACCCCTCATCATTACACCAACTTTTAACAAAATAAATAAAATAATACATGGATGAATTTTTTTTATAAAATAAATAAAGAAATAAGAAAATTGAGACCCTCCATGCCGGTCACCACTCTCACTTTTTGCACGTTCTCAACCCATTTTAAATGTTCTTGCTATATATTTTTACTTTTAGCGGATACTGTTGTCTTCTTATCTTTTTTTTTGTTTATTGTTTATGTCAGCAAACATTCTTTATAGATTGTCATACATATTGTATAAAGCACATAACTTTAACTATACATCATTATACGGTACTTTAGCCATTAAACTAAAAATTCATATCCATTGTGCCAGAGGAGCCCATAGGCTCTGACCAAACATCTTTTTTTTACCCCTTTTGATTTGTATGCAGCTGTCTCCAAATAATATGTAGTTAATAACCTAGATTGCCAATTATTAAAGACTGGTGGATCTGAATCTACTTATAACAACAAAGAATATATATGGGTCAAGTAAGTCAACTATACATCCTGTTCAAGACACAACTAGTTAGTAAAGAACTTAATAGTGATAAGAGAAATATGTGCACTAGTGTGAACTAGAGGCACATCATAATATCACTAGGGTATAAAAAGTACCCATCAGTTCCCGTTCGGTACCACCTAGTCATCATATGGGTTCTCCTCATACCTAGGAGAATACGCTGACAGCCTCAAGATGTTATAGTGGCTGCCGCCAGTCCATTGATAGTCATATGTACTAGTAGGGAGTATCAGGATGAATGTGCGTAAGGGTAACTGAGTTGCAGTGCATAAGTGAGTGAAAGTGAATAAAGTGAGGTATTTAAAATTGGAGAGAAGAGAGTAGAAAAAATAACTTATTGATATCTCTCAGTTCTTCCAAAGTCTAAAAACAGTGCAAACATTAAGCAGATTAACCATATATCTGCTTTTAAAGGTTAGCAGTCGACATGTTTCAGCAGATGTGGATACAGTTTTTCCACTGCGTTCTTCAGGACCAAGTATTCGCTACTGCAAAATCGTGAGGCTATTACATTTTAAACCATATCACCTGATTATTCCAGGTCATGTATAATATCCTCCAGAGAACTGAATGTTCAGATCAGAAGAGTTGCAGTGCCAGGGACAGGACGTAAGGAAAAGAGAAGAAAAGAAGACACACAAAACAAAAATGTCAACAGCATGTTGTACATCTCGTTATCATGTGATTGTCACAGAAAAGTATGGGCAAGGACCCATTACTTTAAAGAAAAAGTCTGCTTACCTATTCGGTAGAAGGATAATGCATCACCCCACCTGGCTGCAGCTCAGGTAAGTGGAGCACCGCTCTAATAAAAACAGTAAGGATGACAAATCAGGGCATTCATAGATGGTATAGGATGCTCTTCTAGTGGGTAAGTCATATATCTCATAGTGGGACATTCACAACTTCGTCGCATATAATAGAAGCCACTTATTATATGGTTCCTTTAGAATGAGGCATTAGATCTAAAAAGGCACAATTGACCGGCTTTGTTCGATGTTGATACTTAAGAAACCTGATCATTCTGTGCTGATGACGGTTAAATAACATAAGAGGGAAAGTGGATTATTACTATTCCTCTACAAAGTGTCACCGCCTGTATTTCTAACAAGAACGTATGTCACTCTGCTCAGTATCTACACAACAGAGTTTCGACAGAAAACCTCGCGCTACAGCATGGTCGCGTGTCAGGATATACAAAGCATCACCGCCTTCTTAATAAACACGCTCATGTCAGTGTCTGCTCGATGTCTCTATACTGCAATCATGGCAGAAAACGTTGCACTGTAAGTAAGTCTTAAGCCAAGGTTAAAAAAAACGAGTAATAATATTAGAAATAATAATAATAATTACATTTATAAAGCGCCTGGTTACACTGAGTCCAGTTTGTTCCCGCACTGCGGAGCAAAGACAACAACAATCAACAGACAGCTCAGCAGAACAGATTAGAGGGCAGGGAACAAGTGAGTTTTAAGACCCTTACGAAAGGTGGATTCCGAACACTCCAGCCGGTGTGTCTGAGGGAGCGAGTTCCACAGTTGAGCTGCCAGATAGCAGAACGAGCGGCCACCCATTCTAGCTCTTCGGATTTTAGGAACATGCACCTTCCCTTTCCCACTAGACCTTAAGAGTCTAGACGGAAGATAGGGGATTAAGAAGTCATGCAGGTACCTTGGCCCCTTTCTCTGTAAAATCCGGTGGCTCACGCACAAGGCCTTAAACTTTACTCTTTCCCTGATAGGGAGCCAATGTAAAGATGCCAACGCACCAGAGGCAGAGGCCCTTTTTGAGAGCATAAAAACTAGCCTTGCTGCTGCATTTTGAATGGACTGCAAACGTTGCAAACATTTAACATTGTCACCCAGATACAGCAGATTACCGTAGTCAAGTCATGAGGTTACCAGAGCATGCACGAGGATTTTCCTAGATGACGTAGGTAGGGTGTCCAAGGTTTTCCGTAGTCCCCTCAAGATACCAAAACAGGCGCCTTCCACCCGCCTGGTGTGGTAATCGAAGGACAACTTATATATAGGCCACCCAAATCCCGAGATTCTTAGCTTGCACGCACGGGGTCGGAGTGGGGCACAATGACTGTGGCCACCATGCCGAGGACCATACTGATGGAGCCTTCCCTATTACCAATACCTCGGTCTTGCTGCAGTTCAATTTTAGGCAATTATTTGCCATCCAAACAGCCATTTCTTGAAGGCAGGATACAAAATTGGAGGCAGCATCCGACCGGGCTTGGGTCAGAGAGCCCACCAGCTGGGTATCATCGGCATAGGACAAGGCATTACTCCCAAAAGTGTCAGCGATCTTAGCCAGAGGGGCAACGTAAAGGTTAAACAAAGGAGGGCTCAAAATGGAGCCCTGAGGCACCCCCTGGGCCAACTTACTTAGAGTCATGGCTGCCTTGCATGACTTGAAAGCTGCGCCCGGATAGAAAATATTCCAGCGACTTTAATGCTCTGCCACCTACACCTCCGTTCTCTAGATAGTGCTATAAAGTATGGTGGGCGACAGTGTCAAAAGCGGCACTTAAGTCTAAAAGAATTAAGGCCGCTGTTTGCCCCTCGTCCACAAGCTTCCGTATAATCTCAGTGGGGTAGAGTAGAGCCGATTCAGTAGAATGGAGAGCTCGGAAGCCGGATTGCGAGGGATGGAGAAGGTTGTTATTCGCAATATGAGCAGTCAATTGGGAGTTCACAATCTTTTCTGCTATCTTGCCAAAATACGGAAGTAGTGAGATGGTGCGCAGGTTATCCAGCTGGTCGATGCTAATGTTCAACTTCTTCTGTAAAGGAAGAACCACAGCCTCCTTCCAGCTTTCCGGGACAAGTCCTGAGATAAATGAAAACTCTACCAGATGTCTGATGTGAGGCTCCATTACGTCAATACTACCTCTAAGCAGCCTAGGGGTGGCTGGGTCCCTGGGGAAGCCTGATCTAATGCTAATGGCAACATCTTTAAGAGTATCCTGTGGAGGCACAATTAGTTCAAACAGGCCCTGTGCTTCAGGAGCACCCATGGATTCCTTTCCCCCACTTATTCCAGCACGAGCAGGGGCAGGGAAAGAGGAGTAGATCTTCTCGACCTTCTCTGCAAAATATTCAGCCACTCGATTGCATGTCTCAACAGAGCTAATAATAGGCTCTGCGATGGTTGCCAGGAGGAGATTTCCTTAAAGATCTTAAACAGCTCTTTAGTAGAATTTTCCGCTGTTTGAAACCTACAGTTAAAGTAAGCAGACTTTGCCTTCCTAATGAGCTGATGGTAGCTCTTTAGGCAGATTTTATATTCTGCTTCCAGGTTGGCTGAGAAATTTTTCCTCCAGCGCCTCTCTAGATGTTTGCAGGACGATTTGGCGGTCCGTAATTCCTCACTAAACCAGGGTGCGGTTTTTCCTCTGTTAATAGAAGTTTTAATAGACCAAGGTGCGGTACAATCCAGAGCCTCAGTTATTCGGCTCTCAAGATCTTTACATGCTTCGTTTGGCTCGTGGCCAGAGGGGGGGGGCCTTTTTTGAAAGACCAGGTCAAAAGCTCCTTGTGAGAAGCCCGCCCACCTCCTTCTTTTCAGACCAGGCTTGGCTTTCTCCTGTAGTTTGGAACGGGGCAATTTTACTCTAAATGTAATCAGAAAATGGTCTGACCACAGCACCGGAAGCGGAGGCTCTAATTCCAGCGCATCCCAGTTAGCAAAGATAGGGTCAAGTAAATGACCCAACTTATGGGTAGGGAGTACAGATTTTAGAAAGAGTTGCAACATTTCCAATTCCTGGCACAGCTCTTGTGCCCTTGGGCTAGTAGCATCGTCAAAGTGCAAATTTAAAACGCCTAGCAGCAGTAGTTTTTCATACCGCAGGGCAGGCTGGACAAGATAGTCAGTGAGGCTAGGTATAAACCTCGAGTGCCTCGCTATCGACTATGTCAGCAGGGGTGAGAGAGCATCGAATGTCATGCTTGTAAATAATTGCGATGCCCCCTCCCCGCCCCAACTGTCTATCGACTCTCATTATCCCATAACCTTTTGGGAGGGCCTCCAAAGTTTCAGGCGCAGAGTCAGCGTCCAGCCATGTCTCCGTGAGGAATATGGCATTGATTTTTTTTTTCCGATAATAGATCGTATAACTCCAGTCTGTGCTTCCTCAGGGATCTACAATTAATTTTGATAGCCTAAGTGAAAGACCTCCCTCCCCCATTCCTGTTCATGCGGCCACACAGAACGAACAGTGGCTACATTGCCAGCTCTCACCATCCAGCTTAATACTACGTTTGCACTTACCCATCAGGCTGGGGCAGAGGGCCCGAAGCCTCCGGGGACTATAGTGGTGCCTTGATTTTGAACCGGCAGGGGTTTTGGCCCCTAGCCCTGGACGGCCGCAGACTGGCTTGCCTTTGGCGCGCCTTCAGCGCGGCTGCCGAGGCATGTTGAATATAAAGAGGAGCCCTCCTGGCGACTAGACCGCTGCCCTCCCCAATCGGAAGTGCCTGTCTCTGTCTCCGCCGCCCTCCGTGCAACGATAAACACCGCGCCGGCCCAAGGCAGGGAGACCCGGTAATTGAGCACAGGTAAGCAGAGCCCCTCCAACTTCACACACAAGTAAATATAAAACAGTAAATCAGGCTAAAATATTTTAAAAGTGGAAGCTGGTATTACTAATTTTGCAAGCAGCCCCGCCAGCTGACTAGAACACTGCCACTGTCCTGCATCCGCGCCGCGGCCGCAGAGTCAGGCCGATTTTAAAGAGGAGCCCTCCTGGCAACTAGACTGCTGCCCTCCCCAACCGGAAGTGCCTGTCTCTGTCTCCGCCGCCCTCCGCGCAACGGTAAACACCACGTCGGACCAAGGCAGGGAGACCTGGTAATTGATCACAGGTAAGCAGAGCCCCTCCAACTTCACACACAAGTAAATATAAAACAGTAAATCAGGCTAAAATATTTTAAAAGTGGAAGCTGGTATTACTAATTTTGTAAGCAGCCCCGCCAGCGGACTAGAACACTGTCCTGTATCCGCGCCGCGGCCGCAGAGTCAAGCCGATTTTAAAGAGGAGCCCTCCTGGCAACTAGACCGCTGCCCTCCCCAACCTGAAGTGCCTGTCTCTGTCTCGCCGCCCTCCGCGCAACGGTAAACACCGCGTCGGACCAAGGCAGGGAGACCCGGTAATTGAGCACAGGTAAGCAGAGCCCCTCCAACTTCAAATATAAAACAGTAAATCAGGCTAAAATATTTTAAAAGTGGAAGCTGGTATTACTAATTTTGCAAGCAGCCCTGCCAGCGGACTAGAACACTGCCACTGTCCTGCATCCACCTATAATGCCTACGAGAATTACCAAATATCCATAAGGCCCTCAGATCATCTCACATGCACTCGTGCGGGAACCAACCAACCTGTCCATCGGTTCTCCTTGGCGTCCCTCCGAGCTGACTGGGGAGGTGAATCACCGCACTCGAGAGCCTTTTTTGTTGACAAAACGTGCCATGTGTATCACGTGACTACTAGGTTTGCTTTGGAGCTTGGGAAATGTAGTTTGAGACGATACTGTGATTATATGCTCTGAGGTATAATATAGTTTGTTAGTTTGATGTTACAGACTGATTCAGAAAGTTATAGTAATCGCACCATTCGATTATGACAGCGTAATTTTCATATTTACACGGTCCGATCCTTGTGCATAAAAGGGAGGACCCCTATCACGTGACTACTGAGTTCGCTTTAAAGCTTGGGAAATGTAGTTTAAGACCATACTTTCACTGTATACTCTGAGATATAATAAAGTTTGTGAGTTTGATTTTGCCAGACTTACTTAAAAAGTTATGTTAGTCGCATCATTCGATTATGGCAGCGTAATTCTCATATTTTTCATATTTTACACGGTCCGATCCTTCTAAATAAACCTCTTTAGGAATCAGAACTGAATTTGAGCTTGGGAAATGTAGTTTGCGACCCCTCTTTCACTGTTTTGCTGATATCTAATAGAGTTGGTAGGTTCGATGTGACCACTAGTGATGTAAAGAGGAATCTTATTAGCACCATTCAATTATGACCACGTAACTTTCATAAGTATTTACACGGGCCAGTCCTTATGAATCAAAAGGAGCTTCATTAATAGTCAGGGCCAATATCAAGGGAGCACCTTTGTTATTTGGCACATAGAACATTACGGGCCAATAATCTAACTCTCTGAGAAATTTTCTTGAAATCATTGAACGAGCGATCGCTGCAGTATATGGTGCATTTTAGTGATGTTGCACGATCATTGATCACTGAACATCATCGATCAAAATAGGACGGAATCGTGATGTTATGCATGTTATATGCTATGCACGCATATTTGTTGTTTTACAGAGGACTCACTCCGCGGCTGATCTTTTGGGCGATTCATTTAGTTTTCTAAGTGTCCATGAGTCTCAACACTTATGAATTACATGTTGGACCAGTGAATCTCTATCTTAACATCATATCTGGTCTGTGATGTATATTAGACTGACGTCGTTCGATGTTGGTTTAGATGAGCATTCTATATTAATTAAGATGTATGAAAAGGTCTAGACCAATGTCAACCATGTAGGAATGTTGCAACTATCATAGTGACATCCATGGCATGTCTTCATTCAATCCTTCTTTGTCAGTGTTGACTTTGTATACCCATTTTTGCTCTCTGGAGAATAGGTATTTTCTGATATCTGCCACATGCTCTGGAATGAACGGTTGCTCTAGAACTGTCCAGGTAAATTCTGTCGGGCTTTGTCCAGCTTGTAAAAAATGGGCTGTAAGACGGGTGGCCTGTTTACGACACCGAATCGTGCTTTTGTTTTCAGAAATACAAACTTTAATCCTCCTTGTGGTCATGCCAACATACCTCAATTGGCATGGGCAAGTGATTAGATAGATAAGATTCTGGCTGTTGCAGTTCCAGAATTTCTTCTGGTGCCAGGGTCGATTGGTGCCAATGTCCACACTTAGAGACTTGCTCGTCTGAGGACATGCTGCACACATGCCACACGGGTGGTGCCCTTCCACTGCTGGCAAGTCCCATAGGGTGCCCACTGCTCGCACTTCTTTGCTTTTCGGTCTTTTGTGCACTAATTTATCCCTCAGATTAGGTCCCCGTTTGAACGCAAACAAGGGAGGAGGCAGTTGATCTCCTCTGGTGTTCAGAATAGACCAATGTCTCTGGATTTTTTTTTGTACCTGGTTGGATTTTGTATTAAATGTGTTGACAAAGGTCATTCTTTTGGATTTTTCTTTGGGGATAGAAGGTTCCAGGAGGGCTTCACGGTTGTTATTAGATGCACGCTTCTTTGATTGTCGTATGATTTTTTTGGGATATTTCCTGGCTACCAATTGGTCTTCGAGATTATTTGCATGTTCTTTGAAGGTTTCTTTGTTGGAACAATTCCTCTGGCCATATGGCAAATTGTTCCTTAAGGATCTCGGATGGAAACTTTCATAACTCAATAAAGAGTTGCGAGCCATAGGTTTCTTGTAAAGTTCTGATCCCAGGCCAGAAGGAGTAGCAGTGATCAGAAGGTCAAGGAAAGCAAGTTGATGTGTATCGTGTTCAACTGTAAACCGGAGCTGTGCATTTCTTGTGTTCAGCCATTGATGGAAAGTTAGAAGTTGTTCGACAGTACCACGCCAGACACCAAAAAGTTTGTCGATATATCGCTTCCATGTCCGTAAGGACATAAGGAAAGGATTGGTGGGTGTCAACACATACTCCTGTTCGAAATGATGCACGTACAGGTTCGCTAGGCTGGGAGCGAAAACACTTCCCATGCTGGTCCCAGATGTTTGTAGGTAGATTGTCTCCTCAAACCTAAAGACATTTTCATTCATTGCCAGATATGCAAGATTCATGATGAAATTAACCGGTGTTATTGACTGTAAGTCTCTCTCTTGCAGAAGGCTACCCACTACTTCCAAGGTGTCATCTTGGGGAATCTTTGAATGCCCTGATTTGTCATCCTTACTGTTTTTATTAGGGCGGTGCTCCACTTACCTGAGCTGCAGCCAGGTGGGGTGATGCATTATCCGTCTACCGTATAGGTAAGCGGACTTTTTCTTTAAAGTAATGGGTCCTGGGGCGTGGCCATGATGGCGGCGGAGTAGGATGTGCTTTCAGTCTCTCCGGCGCCGCATATTGCATAGCTTTGAATATCGCCCTGTTAGGCGCCTATCCACGCCAGATCCTGCGGTGCCGTGAGCCCGGGTGTCGTCCAGCGGTGTCCGGTGCCTTTATTTTGCAAATCGGGCCTGATCGAGGGGGTGTGGAGGGGTGCGGCCCAGATGAGTGGCGTGCCAGGTGTGCCTCGTGGTCAGCGCAGCAGGCGGCCCCGGAGAGGTGCGGTCTGCCCTGCGGAGCTGGTGTGCCGGGAGCGGCAGTTGCAGAGGCGTTGGGGACTGTCTCTGGGCGTCCCGAGCCAGAGGGAAGAGAGCGACCTCTGCCAGTAGCGCAGCGGAGGGCCGGCTGGGTCCCCGCGGTGAAGGCGACGGCGGAGACTGGGCCCGCCGAGAACACGTTGCGGTCCCCGAGATTCCCAGCACCCAGTGGGGGCGCTGACCCAGCCTACGGCCTTGGCGTGTGGGGTGAACGTGGGGGCCACCGGGGGACATCTGCGTTTTGGTCCGCGGGCCGGTGGACGCCGCTAAGAGCCTGCAGCCGACCGGCGCAGGAGTGAGGAGCGGTGCCCCGGTCAATGTCGGAAGCAGTGCGGCCAGACAAGCTACGCGACTTCCTGGTGGTGGCCCGGGGACTACGGCAGGCCTGAAGCCTGAAGTAAGTTGGAGGGGCCCAGTGCTGACGGGGGGCCCCTCCCCCGCTCTTAGAACGGATCACGGCACCCCAAGGAGGAACGGTGGGCCCTGGGACTGATCTGCCACCCCGCCAAATGCCTGAAGGTGATTGCGCTGAACTCACCTGGGGTGGCTGATTTGGGCCTAGCTCTGCGCCATTCAGGGAGCAGTAGCTGTCCCCGACTGTCCTTGATGTGGTGGAGGCCACACAACCACAGAGGCTCCTGACTGGCCCTTGGAGAGAGGCCGTCTGCTGGAGGAGGGGTGAAGTGTGGGACCCGTGCACCCAGCCCTACAGTGCGGAGTGTGCCCGGAGGGGGCGAGGACGTTGAGGTCCCAGAAAACAGGGTCCCTGTGATGCCTGCTGCCCATCGTCGGCACTAACTCCGCAGCAACGACCCTGGGAGACACTTGGAGGTGAGGAACAGGAGGGAGCCCCCTGGGGTAACTGAGGCTCGGGCTGCAGACCGACGGATGGTGGTGGGCACGCTTGTAGAGCGGAGCGGGGCTAGGTGATCGGGGCTGTTGTTGCCCCCCCTGGGGCTTGAGTGGGCAAGAGCAGGTGGTGAGGGGCCTGGAACTGGAAGTGGCGCCCTACTGCCGCTCACTGCGCCGAAACCAACAGCGGTTAGTCCCGGAACGTAGCAGCGCATAGGGCCCTGAGGTGACTTGCCGAGGGACTGAGCATTAGCCTGGCGAGTGGAGCTGCTTGGACGCCTGCAGAGACATCAACGGAGGGGGACCGGGCGGTGCGGCCCCTATTGCTTTCTCGGCTTGCTATTAGGCTCCCTTGAGTTCGGCTATGGCGACGAACAGGTTAAAAAAAGATAAGACAGTGAAACATGGGACACCAAAGGTGGCGGGGCGGTCCGCCTCACCGGTGGCTGACAAGACCCCGCGGAAGGAAGATCCTGAGGCGCCGGCAACCAAGGCCGTCATGGTCAAGCTGTTCTCCGCGATCAAGGAAGACATTGCGGAATTGCGCTCCCAGCTGGTGTCTGATCTTCGTGAGGTGCGGCGGGACGTGGAATGTGTGGGTGAGCGGGTCGCGACCCTGGAAGAGCATGATCTGGGGACAGCGGAGGATATTCATCAACGCCAGCAAGACGTGATCCGCCTCACAGAACATAACTTGGACCTGCAAGCCCACACCGAGGACTTAGAGAATAGGTCCCACTGCAATAACATCTAGATTAGGGTGGTACTCTGGAAGGGCAAGGGGTCGGACCTCCGAGAATATGTGGGAGCCCTCTTCAAGCACATTCTTAGTGAGGAGGACGTGCAGGATATCCAAATGGATCGAGTGCATCATGTTGGTCTCCCCCGGGGACCTAAGGCCCCTCCTCCTGACATATTGGTATGTGTGCATGACTTTTAACTCAAAGAACGGATCCTGAGAAAAGCCCGTGACCTCGCCCCCCCTTCAGTTCGGCGACTACCGTCCTTTGCTTTTTCAAGACCTCGCAGCCTTTACTCGGGTTAAAAGGAGGGAATTCAAACCTCTCACCACCTTCCTGCGAGAGCAGAGTGTTCCCTACTCATGGGGGCACCCATTCCGGCTCATCTTTAAGTGGAAGGCCAAGCTCATCCAGGTCCGGTCCCTGGAGGCGCCATGCGACATCTTGGTGCTGGACCTGCCCACCCTTCCTTCTGAGGCCAGCGGCCCTCCCAGTAGTCGACGGCGGCGATCAGCGGAATGGCAGCGAGTTGGTAAACCTGTTCCCACAGCGAAACCTGACTTATCAGCGAGTTTGTTGGAATGTGGGGCTGCGGTGGCCGCTGTGGCCCAGGTGACGGACGCGTCCGCAGGCACTTGAGGTATGGATCCTTCACCAGACCCTAACAGGGCCAGTAGCGGGCGACGGAGGTGACGGTTCACAGGAGGTAAATGAATAGATCTTCTATGTCCTGGTTCGGAGGTGAGTCCTCTATCAGGAATTGGACGAATACCTGGTTGGTGCCATGTTCCCCTGCCTTTGTGGCCTACACTACGAACTATCGTGTGTTCCCTTCTCTTGAACTGTTGTGCCATATTTTTGGGGGTTTTGGGGAGGGGTTGTTTTTGGGGCTCGGCATCAGTGCTCAGGGGGATTAGGGGTAGGTTGGGAGGGTAGGGTGCCGCCAAGCTGTCCTTCAATGGTCCAGTTTCAGATGCCGTGTCTAATGCTTTTATCCCTTTTCAGCGAGTATGGTTAAGGATTTCAAAATTGTTAGCTTGAATGTTCGGGGTCTCAATAACCCTGTTAAGCGCGCAGCCATACTATCATTGTTGAAGAGTGCGGAAGGGGATGTGTGTCTGTTACAGGAGACTCACCTCCTCTTCAGAGATACTAGGAGGATGAGAGGCCGGCGTTTCCCAGTGCAGTTGTGGTCCTCATGTCCAGCGAAAAAGCAGGGGGTGGCTATCCTGTTTAGCGCTAAAGCTCACTGTAAGGTCCTATCCCAAGTGGTTGCTATTAAGGGGCGCTTTCTGGCGGTCAGGATCCAATGGGGGATCACGCATTTCACGGTAGGCTCCCTTTATGCCCCAAATGAACACCAGGAGCCCTTTTTGAAGACAGAGCTTACGGGGGTGCTAGCTTTCCCAGACCGCACCCGCGATCGGAATGTGCCGCACAGGCGCAGAATCGCGGCAGCATGCAAGGGGTTAGACATCTCAACTTGGACCGAGCGGAATACGCCCTCCTGCGCTTGCGCCACAAGTTTTATCTCAATAATTACAAAAAGGGGGTGGTGATGGACAGAGTATCTGAGTTAATCAGAACACTCCTACCCAGTCAACAGATCAGGGCTTGATCCATCACTGTTTTTTAGCTCACTGCACCATCCCAGTTCAGAACCTGGCTATATGCAAATTAGTCTGTCCCTGGCCCAGTGCATCATGGGAACAGGGCAGACCAAACTACCAAGCCAATTCTTCACTGGAAAGGAAACAAGCTTCCGGGCCACTGCACCATCAGGATTCAAGCAAGCCGGGCCGAAGACGGCTGTAATGCCAGAAACCGGTCCCCGGAAGCTTGTTTCCTTTCCAGTAAAGAATTGGCTTGGTAGTTTGGTCTGCCCTGTTCCCATGATGCACTGGGCCAGGGACAGACTAATTTGCATGTAGCCAGGTTCTGAACTGGGATGGTGCAGTGAGCTAAAAAACGGTGATGGATCAAGCCCTGATCTTTTGACTGGGTAGTAGTGTTCTGCTTAATTCAGATACTCTGTCCATCACCACCCCCTTTATGAATCGTTTTGGCCACCACAAGCGTGGAAGGGTATGCTCAGATGTGAGTCCCTTGCTCACTGCACCATCAGGATTCAAGCAAGCCGGGCCGAAGACGGCTGTAATGCCAGAAACCAGTCCCCGGAAGCTTGTTTCCTTTCCAGTAAAGAATTGGCTTGGTAGTTTGGTCTGCCCTGTTCCCATGATGCACTGGGCCAGGGACAGACTAATTTGCATGTAGCCAGGTTCTGAACTGGGATGGTGCAGTGAGCTAAAAAACGGTGATGGATCAAGCCCTGATCTTTTGACTGGGTAGGAGTGTTCTGCTTAATTCAGATACTCTGTCCATCACCACCCCCTTTATGACAAGTTTTATCTCAGCGGGGACAAAGGGGCCGGATGTTGGCACATAGGTTGAGAGCCCGAACGCAGCAGAACTTGTCCAGGCCATTAGGGATGCAGGTGGGGTGGAGTGGACTACCGATTCCCTTGATGCAGACTCTTTCCGGCAGTTTTACCACACCTTGTACCGCCAGGAACCCTCGGAGCCGGAGCGTGTGGAGGCGTACCTGGCTTCATGTGGAGCAACGCCCCTCTCTTAGACCTCGGCAGCAGAGCTCAACGCTGAAATACGTATCGAGGAAATCATCTCCGCGATCGCGCGATTGAAACTGGCCAAATCCCCGGGACCAGACGGCTTCTCGGCCATTTTTTATAAGAAGTTTTGTGTGGAATTAGCGCCTTTTTAACTCGCCTTTTTAATTCCTTCCTGGAGACAGGAGAGGTGACCCCTTCAATGGCGGAGGCCTCGATCACAGTTATTCCCAAGGTAGGGAAAGACCCCATGGAGTGTGGATCGTACCGCCCGATCTCACTCCTCAACATCGATGCCAAGCTTTTCGCTAGCATTCTGGCTGCTCGCCTTAGCCCACTCATGGACTGCATCATAGAACCGGACCAAGTGGGGTTTATACCGATGCGGTAAGGGGGGAAAACACTAAGAGACTTCTGCACCTCATGGACTCTGTGCATCTCTCTCTCACGCAGGCCCTCTTTTTATCAATAGATGCGGAGAAGGCCTTCGACTGCGTTGACTGGATGTATTTGTTTGCTGCTTTGAAAGCTTTCAGACTGGGGGATAACTTCTTAAGATGGGTCCGCTGCCTGTATGCGGCACCGAAAACGGCGGTCCGGGTAAACGGCTGCAGATCTGCCCCTTTCCCCATCGCTCGCGGGACAAGACAGGGGTGTCCCCTGTTGCCGCAGCTCTTCGCGCTCTATATGGAGCCCTTTACCCAGAAAGTGCTGTCCAATGGAGGTATTGAGGGGATTCGGTTTGGAGCAGACACACACAAAATAAGCCTCTACGCCGATGACGTGATTCTTTCGCTTACGTGCTCTCACACCTCCTTGCGGCACTTGTCAATGGAATTGCGCAACTTCGGTGGCGTTGCAGGTTTTAAAGTTAACTTTTCTTGGTTACAGATCCTTAATGGGTCGGTCCCTGCTGCTGACGTGCAAGACCTACAACAGGATTCTGACATCCCATACCTGGGGATTCGCCTTGCCTCCTCTATAGCACAGACGGTCTCTCTTAACTACAAGCTCCTAGTTGAGCAAACAACCAAATCTCTGTCAGACTGGTCCTGTCTCCGACTCGCATGGTTTGGTAGACTGGCTGCAGTCAAGATGACAGTTCTTCCGTGCATTTTATACCTTTTCCAGATGTTGCCTCCGAGCCCCCCGCCGGGTACCATACAGAAGCTGCAGGGGCTGCTTACCAAATTCTTATGGAATCACAAACGTCCACGGCTTGCCTCTTTGATGCTTACGGCCCCTAGGGCCAGCAGTGGGCTGGGCTTTCCCTCATTGCAAGCATATTACCAGACTGCCTGTCTGTGATTTATTCTCGAATGGAACAGGCCATACTCCAGTAAGCACTAGATGTTTATGGATCAGGCGGTGGCAGGCTGCAATATTTGGCGCGAGTTGTGGCTCCCTCGAAAACATAGAGCTTGGGGTTTATACTCGTCCCCGGTGACGTCGCCGACTATGAAGGCATCGGACCAATTGGCGCGGCGTAAGGGCTGGACCGCCTTCCCCTCGCCCATGACGCCCATTGTCGATAATCCGGATTTCCCACCTGGCTGCTCTTCCCCGATCTTTCAGCGCTGGAGGGAGGAAGGCTGCAAGAGGGCCGGCCAACTCTTTGACCTTGCTGGCTTAATCTCGTTCTCCTCGCTCCGCCGGGGTGGGGTGGCGGGAGGGGTTTCTATTTTGTTTTGCTGTTCCTGTTTTTATTCTTAAATGCAGTAAAAGCTAAAAGTGCTGGCTGTTCCCCTGGCATTACATGCGCCCTCGCCGGGTTGCCCTCCGGGGTGTGGACCCAAAGGCTGTGTTCAATATTACTGGATGTTGCTCTGCCGGCTGGTTGATGTAGGCAGCTGAGCTGTGTTAAGTGACGTTATACTGCTCAATAAAAATGATTGATTCTAAAGTAATGGGTCCTTGCCCATACTTTTCTGTGACAATCACATGATAACGAGATGTACAACACGCTGTTGACAATTTTGTTTTGTTTGTCTTCTTTTCTTCTCCTTTCCTTACGTCCTGTCCCTGGCACTACAACTCTTCTGATCTGAACATTCAGTTCTCTGGAGGATATTATACATGACCTGGAATAATCAGGTGATATGGTTTAAAATTTAATAGCTTCACGATTTTGCAGTAGCGAATACTTGGTCCTGAAGAAAGCAGTGGAAAAACTGTATCCACATCTGCTGAAACATGTCGACCGCTAACCTTTAAAAGCAGACATATGGTTAATCTGCTTAATGTTTGCACTGTTTTTAGACTTTGGAGTAACTGAGAGATATCAATAAATTATTTTTTCTACTCTCTTCTCTCCAATTTTAAATACCTCACTTTATTCACTTTCACTCACTTATGCACTGCAAATCAGTTACTCTTACACACATTCATCCTGATACTCCCTAATAGTACATACGACTATCAATGAACTGGCAGCAGCCACTATAACATCTTGAGGCTGTCAATGTATTCTCCTAGGTATGATGAGAACCCATATGATGACTAGGGCGGTACCGAGCGGGAACTGATGGGTAAGTCAAGTCAAGTCAAAACCACTTTATTCGATTTAGTTAAAAATCATAAAAGCATGCTACAATCAAGAACAATTTACAGAAGCATTAAAATTCATACAGTGGAAATTCATTATATATACAAATTTTAAAACAAAGCATTAAAATATTTACAAAATAAAATTACCGTATGTACGAACAATTTAACCTCTAGCTTGAACCCCAATATTACATTTTCATTCTCCTCCTCCTAATCCTAACAGCAGCAACAAGATAGTTGGCCACACTAAACATAATCAAGGGTGATTCTAACATTTGTAAGTACAAAAGAGCTGGTTTTGCCTGTAAAAATGCTTTACATTTCAATATGGGGACCAGGTACTTCTGTCTAGGAGTATTAAAAAATGGACAGAACAACATAAGGTGCATATTGTCTTGTATGGAAAAGTTATCACACTTGCACACAGGTGCGTCCTCAGGCTTATGCCAGCTATGACTGTCACAAAGAACCATGTAGATCTGGTTAAAACGAAATTTAACCAGAAGCCACCTGTGGTAAGGGATATTTACAGCAGCAAGGTATGGTTGAATGGCTAAGCAAGTGATCGTCATAAAATGGGCTCTGACCGTGGGTTTAATTAGTTCATTTTCCTCTCGATCCATGCCCTTCAATTTGGAGAAGTTTAACTTGACCCAATCTAGGTCTGCCTTTTGTAACCCCAGAGGGGAGGAAAAGATCTCAGGGCGTCCAAGATCTATTGAACACTTTTGAATGTATGACAGCCAGTCAATGTCTTTAAATTTGTCAAGTTTTAAACAGTCCATCAATATTTTATGATTCAAGTCTAAGTTAGCGTTCGTCCAAACCCTGATCCATAAAAGAATAGGAGCCATGGAGAGGATATCAGTAATGTACCCTAAACCAAGCTCCTGATGAACTGAAAAAGTGGCTGTCGACTGAGGGAGCCCTAATATAGTCCGAAGAAACTTATTTTCCTCCCTTTGGATAGTTTCGCTTTTTGTATAACCCCACAGACCTGCTCCGTACCTAGCTTCTGCTAGTGTTTTGGCCTTATACAAGGCTAGTAGTGCACCAGTTGGTTTCCCACCAAGTCTCCTTGAAAAACTTATGATTGTATTTGCCGAGCTCCTCACCGCTTTAGTTTTAGCTGTTATTTGTGGAAGCCAGCTCCCCTTGGTATCAAAGATTATTCCAAGGTAAGTAAAAACTTTGACACTAGTGATCGCTTCGCCGTTACAAAAAAAGGATTTGGTGTTATTTTTTACAGACCCAAATGCCATAACATGCGATTTAGAATTATTCACCACTAGGTCAAGCGAGGACATAAAAACACTAAAAGTATTTAATAATCTTTGAAGGCCCAGGTGTGTCCGAGCTATTAGTGCAGCGTCATCCGCGTACAGGAGAACAGGGATACGAGTATCTCCTGCACGCGGTATGTCCACAGAAGCAGTTAAGAGGTGCTGCTCTAAAGAGTTTATATATAAAGAGAACAACATAGGGGCGAGGATGCAGCCTTGGCGCACTCCCCTACTTGATTTAAACCAGGCCGTACGATTCCCTTCTTGGTTCATTCTGATAGATGCCTTTAAATCTTTATGTACTTCAGCCAGGAAATTGACAAGAGGTGGGTCAAGGCCCAATTTTAACAACATGGACCACAGCTTGGCTCTGTTAACTAAATCAAAGGCTGTTGACAGGTCCATGAAGGCCACAAAAATTGACCCCTTTCCTGCCTTTGTGTATTTAGAAATTATCAAATGCAAATTTAAACACTGATCCTCTGTACCTCTTCCTGAACGGAAACCATACTGGGCATTGGATAAGATGCCATTTTCCAATGACCACTTGTTAATTTTGGCGAGCAAAACTTTGCCCAGAATCTTCATAGAAGAATCCAACAAGGATATCGGGCGGTAACATTTGGGGTCACTTCTTTGCCCTTTTTTAAAAATAGGAACTATGATTGAGCATGCCCATGTTTTGGGAAAACCCCCAACATATACACAATTAAAAACATTCGCTAATATGATTGCCCACATCTCTGAATCTAATTTGTACAGATCCAAAGGAACCCCATCTGGACCAGGGGCTTTATTCCCCGCAGACCCTTTTATCGCCACCTCAACTTCAGTTTTACTAAATTCTAATTTAGGTAGCAAATCGGGGTGGTAGGGCATATGAAATGTCTCAATGACTTCATTGCTACCATAAATTGCTGAGAAGTGTTTAAGCCAGTCAGCTTCTGGGATATTTACTTCAAGATCTGTATTTCTGGATTGGGCAAAAAGAGGGTTATTTATAATAGACCAGAATTTAGAGCTTTGTTTGAGGGTAGTAGAGTCCATTAAGGAGTCCCAGGCTTCCTCTTTTATAATTTTTTTCCTTTCCTTCACCACCTTAGCGTAGTTCGTCCTCAGTTTGGCTACCAGTGACTTATCTCTAGGGGTATGTTTAAGCGCTTTCAACAGCACAGAGTGAGCTTTGGAACATGCATGGTCAAACCAGCCATGGGCTGGAGCCGGTCCCCTCCTTAGGCTAACTGTAAGCTCCTCTTCCACTCTAGAACAGATAGCCTCAAAGGCGGCGACTACCTCTTTCCCCCCCATTTCTGGGTTCCTGCAAGTTTCAAGTTCCCCTGCTAGTTCTTGCTCAATTAGGCCTAGAAAGTCCTCAGGGCACACTCTGCACCATTTTAGTCGCCTCCCTTGATCTTTACTCTTAATATCCTTCACAGAAGTGGCCAACAAGGCACCTTTAAGTAGACCTAGGGACCCATCCATGACTAGTGACACCGGATTGTGATCACTGAAACAGCTTTCTGTGCGTTATAGAAGACTACATAACGTAGAAGACCTGGAGACATAAAAATATATTCAATGATCGACTCACTACCCCTTGCATTGTATGTGGCCACACGATCATTTGGATAAAAAAAACCTGGTTCATATAAATCATTTGATGATAACAAATCCTCCATAGCTGAACCCTTTGAGCTATGCTCAAAATGAGGCAAAGTAGTGTGTTCAGGACCATCAACAACCTCAATCTGGCAATGTAACCCACACAAATGAACATTAAAATCACCCATTAATATGAGTTGCACAAAAGTGGTTTGTTTTGACACATAATCAGTTAAAAAAGAAGATAAACCTTCTAAGACAAAATTTGGGAGACCCCCATGTATTGAATTGTAGCAGTTTATCAAAACTATCTTATTTCTATCTGCGAGAAGGATTTCCAGCAGCTGAAAATAGTGTGAGGAGCTAGGTATCTCCTTAATACAACCGACTATATTAACAGACACTAGAAACAACAAGCCTCCTCTATCCCTTCCCGCCGGGGAACTCTGGGCTTGGACAAAGAATGATGTATAACCATCCAACCAGAAGACATTGTCCCTTGACCAAGCTTCCTGTAAGGCCACTACATCATACTCGTTTAACTTTTTTAACCAAATCGGATCTTCCTGCTTTGAACGTACACCCGCAATATTCCAGGACAGTAACTTGACATTTCCCCGACCATGGTCCATTGGTGCATTGCAACATTCAAGCAATGTATTACCAGGTGAAATTGTAGTAGCATTATCATGGCCGTAAGCTTTCTTACTTGTTTGGTCATGCTCTAGTCAGTCAGTTTCTGCCTGCGTGGCAAGGGCCATAAATCTATTTGCCAGGATCAGATCTTCTCTAGGCATGTTCCTTGAAATATCAGCTGTGCCATCACCCCTGGACAGCTTTGTAGCCCATTGATTAACTTGTAAAGGCATAGTTGCTTTATCTGCTTCCCATGGGTTAGTGTTGTACTGCGGCCTGGTTTTCTCCCCACCGACTGACATATGTACTGGGGGATAAAATAAACCCAGGGGCATAGCACGAACACCCTTGCCTTCAGGGTCCAGGGGAGAGGCATCCCAGCAAAGGCGGCTAGTTATGTTACGAGATTTAAAATTAACTATTACACAGTCGCCTGCCACACATTTCTTTGTTTTGCCCACCCAATTTACCCTCCTTCCTGTCAATATGTTGTCTGCAATGTTATTATCGCCTGAGCAATTCGCATTGCACCATTTTCTGATATGGTTAAGGAGGGTTATATGTGATTCTACCTCCCCGTCAGCAAGTTTGGGCACATTAACCAGTATTGCTACAAAAGGTGTAGCATCAGGTGGGAAATTTACTGGGGGTACCCTAACCGACCGCCCCCCCTGAAAGCCTCATGCTCCTTCTAAGGGAATGGAACTAGGCACCGTTTCCATAGTGGGCGTGGATCTACCCTTTTCAACGTATGTTTTGTTGTGCACAATGGTATCCGTAGCCATGTTGATCAAGGGACTATCAACCTTGGGTGCAGGAACCTGTAGAACTGGTGTACATATCACTGGTTGTGTAGAGGGAATAGTGGCCTGTTTGTTTAAGAAATCATTTATGCGGTCACATTTCGCCAAAAGGTCCTTGACACAATCCTTCAAAGTCTCAGTAATGTCAGTGGCAATCTGGATCAAAGCAGATTCCAGTCTTTCTGAGAAAAGTTTTTCTAGTAGAGACGAGATACCCTCTTCTGTGATGTAAATAGGTCGTTGACCCCCAATCTGGCTACTTGGAATGTTCTCTATATCACCAGAAACCTCAGATACAGGAGGTATCACTATCTCTGACACTTCAGGGATTGGGAGTACAGTGGGGGACTGGGGCATAGTCGGTCTACAAGTCTCAATAATGACCCTTGGTTCCAATGGTATACAATGGATGGTGGAGTTAATAGATGTGCCGGGGCCCACTGGAGAACTTTCAAGGCCCAGCGCACGCTCTGTAACCGCAATCTGGGTAGTGAGTTCGTCCACTTTGGAGGTCAAGTATGTGATAATGTTTGTGGTGTATTTGGGAACTTTGGCTTTTACTCCCCCCACAGCAGATGTAACTAATTTCCTCTTCTTACCCATGATGTTATGGACGTGGCCCGACCCGTCCCTGATCGTCCTTGGACGGCCTTAGACGGCCCGCCCTCTGCCCGGGCTCAGCCCGGCTCCGCCCGCGCGCGTCCGCGACGCGGAGGGAGCTCTCTGCTTTTCTGCGCCTCCGGGTGCGCTCCGCCGGAAGTGGGCGATGTTCTGCTGCAAGGCAGGCTGGGAGCTGTAGTTCTCCTCAGTCCGCAGCCGAGTGATGGAAACTACTCGGCGGCCGGAAAACCACAGCGTCAGGAACCCAGCGCTGCCAGGGACCGCAGGTGTAACGTGCGACCCCCTCCGCTTCCCTTACGGTATGGAAATGCCTCCCGCTCCACAGTGGGAACTCTCTGCTTTTCTGCGCCTCCGGGCGCGCTCCGCCGGAAGTGGGCGATGTTCTGCTGCAAGGCAGGCTGGGAGCTGTAGTTCTCCTCAGTCCGCAGCCGAGTGATGGAAACTACTCGGCGGCCGGAAAACCACAGCGTCAGGAACCCAGCGCTGCCAGGGACCGCAGGTGTAACGTGCGACACCCTCCGCTTCCCTTACGGTATGGAAATGCCTCCCATTGATGGGTACTTTTTATACCCTAGTGATATTATGCTGTGCCTCTAGTTCACACTAGTGCACATATTTCTCTTATTACTATTAAGTTCTTTATTAACTAGTTGTGTCTTGAACAGGATGTATAGTTGACTTACTAGACCCATAGACATTCTTTGTTGTTATAAGTGCATTTTTTTGGGGGGTATGTCTATGTGTTGGT
Source organism: Lissotriton helveticus (assembly GCF_964261635.1). Classification (NCBI taxonomy): domain Eukaryota; kingdom Metazoa; phylum Chordata; class Amphibia; order Caudata; family Salamandridae; genus Lissotriton; species Lissotriton helveticus. The sequence continues at coordinate 1,127,023,239 of NC_136067.1, forward strand.
CTTTAAAAATGCCCTTAGACCTTCTTTCAAACGGTTGTTTTTGTGGATCTGAATCTAACCATTGAGAAGTGATACATAACCGAAAGATTGACATACAGATAAATAAAAATCTTTCCTTTGCTTCAGTCCTGGATCCCGCTTGATCTGCTTGGATGCCAAGGATTACCATCTCTGGTGATAATTTCAATCGAATCCCCAAACTAACATTTACAAAATATTGAACATCAGTTATAAATTGCAACAATTTAGGGCAATGAAAAAACATCGGTTACATTTATCACCTCTTTTCGATTTCCATTTTGCCAATTTGGCAGGGGTATAATACAAATCGAATATAGACAGAATATGTTGACTTTTTAACAAACCATTAATCTGAACTTTGGTTGCTAATTCTATTATTCTAGCCATGACTACATTATCAATTCCCAACTTTCTCCGCCACTTATCTTCAAAAATACATAAATCATCTTGTAGGCAACTTAACAAAAGCTGATAAACTGGACCAATCTTTACTTTCACTTTTATAGCTTCTAATATATCATTTTTTTCTACCTTTAGCTGATCCTGCATCCTCATTTTATCCAAAAACTTTGTATTTGTAAATACTTAAAGAAATCTGTCCTAGACAAATTATATTTATGCTGCAACGAAGTAAAAGAGGCAATTTGGTCCCCCTGGTATAAATCTTCTAATGTACAAATCCCTGCTGAATGCCACCTGTCCATCAACTGGTCCCTGAACATATCTGGTAATGTACGACAGGTGTTTAGAGGTGTATAGCAATTCAAATTAGAATTCAAACCAAATCTAACCTTTAATCTTTTCCAGATTTCAAAAGCCGTCAATAACATTTTAAATTTCGTTTTTTATAATAACTGGGCTCAATTATTTTAACTAGACATTGGCTGGCCTCTTCACCCAATACCATTTCATAAATTGAGGGCCTAACAGGTTCTTCTATCATTACCTCATGAAAGTTCAAGACACCCATATGTTTCAACAAAGCAGCCCAATAATATAGCCGAAAATTTGGAATCCCCCACCCTCCTCTCTCTGGGTAATGTACACCACAAAACGAATACAAGAGGGGGTCTAAGGGAATGTTTACCGACCTTACATTGCTATCATCCCTTAACAATATGAATACCAACAACTTGGATAACAATGGGTCAAACAAAAAAGGACTATCTAAGGACTATCTGTGTAACTTAGGGGTACAACCGCGAAATCTACTATATAATATAACGTGGTGAAATAATTATTCCCATCAGATCACCGACCTGTACCGCCCTGCATCATTTGGGATCCTTCTCCCTGAAGGATAGTGGTTTTACCCACAGTAGATTAGGCAGGTGGTAGCCTCATCTAGTCACAGTATCTCAAATGTGAATGTGGTATATTCTGGCATCAGGAGGTGAACTGACTAGCAGTGCAAAAATGTGAAACTGAATCATAAGTGCTAAATGTAAAAAGTGTTTAAAATTGGGTAGTGGAAATGGAAAACTGATTTTATTACATCCTATCCGCTCCCAGACATTAAAAAACAGTGCTTAGTAGTGCAAACAAATAACTACTTCAATTGGTGTATGGTCGACATGTTTCTGCAGTGGATGCGGAGCCTATTTGTCTCCTACTGCTTCCTCAGGACCTTAATTGCTGCTACTGCTAAGTGTAAATAGTGATGTGAAAAATTATAAACAATATCACCTGGGCTTCGCCTGTTGTGATGATTCATGGTCATCCCATATCGGACGAATAGAAAAAAGAAAGAACACATAGAACTTATAGATAGTCACCATACATTTACAACATATGTATCATTTTTCATTTGCCAAAGAAATTTTTTTAAGGTCAAAAAGACCATAAAACTGTTCAGGCACATTAGAGTCATTTGTGATTTCCACTCACCTAGTAGTTAGGGAATGCACACCCCACCTCACCTGGCTACAGCTCAGGTAAAACGGAGCACCGCTCTATTGAAAGGAAGAAATAAAAAGTAAAATAAGGGAAGGACTTAAGATTGCGCTATATACCAATCATGAGCATCAGAGGCTCGTAGTCATAATATGTTCTTGAGATGCTTGAATTATCTTGTGTCCATTAGGTGTATGGATCTGTAAACACCAAGTTAACCGCCGCCCAACCTGTGCCACGAAATATGCCGTTCCTTCTGGCACATTCAGATGTTAGCATCAGGGGACGGGGCGTATTGAAACATGTGAGGCGCACAAATGCAAGCAAGAAAATGTCACAAAGGTTCTAAGACTAAGCGTGGCAAAGTCCTACTTCAGCGTGTGTTTGTTGCGGAGTCATAACTCTCTACTCGGTGTTACACGAGCCACACTTAGCCAGCCACTTGAGCTGCGTATTGAATTGCAATTCCGGGAAACTGAGTATAGATAAGTTCCCTACCTATAAATGTAACCAAGGTTCTAAGACTCAGTGTGGCAAAGTCCCACTACAGTGTATTTGTTGCGGAGCCATAATTCTCCACTCGATATTACGCGGACCACGTTTAACCAGCCACTCAAACTGCATATTGAATTGCAATTCCGACAAAATAAGTGTAAATAAATTCCCTAGCTGAAATCATAAGGTACCACACAGACGCTTACCTGTCCGTCGGTACTCCGGACATCCGTCTAGGCTGTCTTGGGGAGGTACCCGACCGGACAGGAAGCCGCCATTAGTATCCTGGACACAAATGCGTGTCATGGCACGTGACCGTGCGTCAGGGCGTCAGGTGTTGCTGGGATTTGTAGTTTTTTAGTTATTTGCTGGCGCCGTACGATCTTGATGTATCCAAAACCGATAACCATATTAGGAGCACTTCACGAGTGTACAAGTGCCCAGTACTGGAACGTTCACTACATATCACAGTAGTCAATATTTCCAGTTGTCGGTACACGTTTATGAAAATTACCGAATTTTTTAATGCAATCTACTTTGGTATTGATGAATCATGTGGGATTATTTTCATAATCATATATAAGTATTCATAGTTACTGGACGTCACATTGAGATGGATGTCTTAATCAATGAACGTTTCTTAACCCATCTCTCAGTAATTGTAAAAAGGAGAGGTTGTTTGTGTCATCACATATTAATGGACATCTAAATAGGCTGGTACCAGGGTGCCTCACTGTGTGAACGTATGTTGGCCCTTAATGGTTAGCTGTAAATCGGTCAGTGATATTAAAGCCTCTATTTCTATCAGAATTTATGTCCCATGAGCATAAATGTTGCAACAACACGATGTTACTATTAGGGTGTAGTTTATCTTGCCAGAACTGTCCCTGAATAGTAGTGTGGTTCTACTGTTACTAGACATCATAGCGACATCCACGGGATATCTTCATTCAATCCCGTCTTGTCCGTCTGCAATTTATAAATCCATTTCTGTTCTCGTTTGAAGAGAAATGTACTGACGTCTTGTATGTGGGGTGAGATCATTGGCTGTTCCAGCACTGTCCAACGTAAATCTGTTGGTAAATGGTGTGCTTGGATAAAATGGTTGGTAAGTCTGGTAGCTTGCCTGCAGCAACGTATCGAACTCTTGTGTTCCGATATCCGTATCTTTACTCTTCTGGTGGTCATGCCCACATACTTCTTGTTGCATGGACAACTGATCAAGTAGATCAGATTCATACTATTACAGTTTGTGAACCTGCGCTGCTGCCACGGACGGTCTGTGCCGATGTTGATGGTCACTGACCTGGATGCCTGGGGGCAAGCAGCACACTGGCCACATGGGTGATGACCCGTAACCGCAGGCATGTCCCAAAGGGTGCCTATAGCTCGTGGAATTTCATTCTTCGGTCTCGTATGGACCAACCTGTCCTTTAGATTTTGTCCCCTCTTAAAAGCAAAGAGTGGAAAGGGAAGAGTATCGTCACCTGTATTCAGAATGCCCCAATGTCGCTTTACAATCTTTTTGATTTGGTTCGATTGCATACTAAAGGTACTGACACAAGTAATGCGATTAGTTTTGGGTTTGGGAGGCAGAACTTCCAACAGGCTGGCTCTATTGTTGTTAGCTGCTCGCTTTTTAGATTGCTGAATTAGCCTCTTGGGATATTCTTTAACAGCCAAATCTTGTGCCAAACTTCTTGCATGAGTTTCAAACGCTGTTCTTGTCGAGCATTTTCTTTGTATGCATAAAAATTGCCCGTAGGGCAAGTTGTCACGCAATGACTTAGGATGGCAGCTGTTATAATTTAGCAAGGAATTACGCGCCATTGGCTTGCGGTATAATTCCGATACTAGACCAGTCGATGTACTCGATATTAACAAATCTAGAAATGCCAATTTCTGGACATCAAATTCCATGGTGAACTTCAGGAATTGATTCCTCTGATTGAGCCATTCGTGAAATTCTTTTAGCTGATACTCTGTGCCACGGCACACGACGAAGATGTCGTCTATGTAGCGTTTCCATGTTCGCAGACACCTAAGATGGGGGTTGGTGTCTGCGAACACGTGCTCCTGCTCAAAATTGTGCACGTATAGATTAGCGAGACTAGGGGCAAAAACGCTGCCCATACTGGTCCCGCTAATCTGTAAATACAGAGAGTCTTCAAATTGGAAAAAAAATTCCGTCATTGCCAATGTAGCCAATGTCATGATAAGCCTGACTGGTGTAATTGAGTTCAGCTCTCTAGTTGCTAGTAGTCCCTCCACAACCTCCAAGGTCTCGATTTGGGGTACTGACGTGTATAAGCTTTCCACGTCAAACGACACCAAGATGTCTGTTTGAGTGTTAAATTCCATATCAGGCAATAGCCTTAAAACATCTTTGGTGTCCATTAAGAAAGTAGGCATTTGTTTGACCATGGGCTTTAGAAAAAAATCGACAAACGTCGACAAGGCCACTCCATGGCTCTCCTGGACCTACGATAACCCCAGAAAAACCTAGAGCTAACCCTCTCAATTTTGACCAAAAAAGAAGTTGGAAAAAGCAAAGGGTTCGTTCGAAATAGATACAAAAATTTCAGAAAAATTTACATTTTTAAAACATTACTGCGACCATACAGAGATATATGAAGATTAATTAGCCTTTCAAGAGTTTTATTTAGTGAAACTACTATAGGATCCACATTCAGCCGAACTAAATCATCTATCTTTGCTGAGATTTTGATACCTAAATAGAGAGCCTCAGAGGAAAAATTCATATCTATTGGCCTACCTACATCCGAATGAATTAGCTGCGTTTTAGCAATATTCAGTTTATAGCCGGAATATACCCCAAATATTTCAGCCAATTCAACTATCTTTGGTAAAGCATTCTTAATATCTGTGGTTGCAATAGCAACATCATCTGCATATGCAAATACCTTATATGCTTCCTGATGTATCCTAACCTGGTTGATTCCTGCTTCTTTTTCTAATCTATTTAATAAAGGCTCAATATAAAGAGAAAATAACAATGGGGAACCAGGGCAACCTTGCCTGGTCCCCCTTGTTATTGCCAAACTGTCCGAGACACACCCAGTAATGCGAACTGTAGCCTTCAGGGAGCTATATAGTGTTTGTATCGCATTAATGAATTCTTTAGGGAATCCTTTCCATCTCAGAGTGGACCATAAAAATTTCCTGGAAACCCTGTCAAATGCTTATTCAGCATCTAACAGGGCCACCGCAACAGGAGATCTTGTAGCTTGTGCCCAATCCAAGAAGGAAATAATCGTTTTCACATGAACTGTTGTATCTCGATTCAAAATAAATCCATGCTGCCTTATTGAGACTAAACTTGGCATTAAATCATTCAATCTATTGGCTAATATCTTCGAGTACACCTTACTATCAGCGTTGATTAGCGAGATTGGCCTATACGAAGCCATATCAGTATCGGTCTTATCTTTCTTCTTAAAAATTACAATAGTTGCCATAGACCAGGATTCTGGGGGATTACCTGAAAAAGCTTGTTGAAATAAATCTATCAATTCTGATTTTAGTACTTTTCTAAAAGTACGATAAAATTCAAGGGGGATATTGTCCTGTCCCATAGCTTTTTCTGAAGCTAAACCTAATAAAACAGCTTCAATTTCCTCCCACTTTATAGGGGCTGCTAACAGAGCTTTTTGTATTTCTGTGAGTTCTGTGGTATCTAAATTCTCCAAATATTCCACAGCACCGTTTTCAGCTCACTCCCCATCTATCGGTTCACTATATAATGCTTGATAAAAATCTTGAAATGCTTTTAGTATACCCATTTTATATTCTTGCACAGCCCCCTTCAAGTCAAAAATCTTTGAAATATCATTAAGAACCCCCTTTTGACGTAATCTTTTTGCCAGGACCCTTCCAGTTTGTTCACTAAATTCATAACATTCTGCTTTATGTTGTCTATGTTTAGCTGCAATTTGATCTGCTATATTAGAGTACACTAAAGCCTTTTTGGTGGTTAAATCTTGTTGTGCACCTTCTATATCCTGACCCAGTCTAATCTTATCCGCTAACTCACATTCTGCCTTCATAACCATATCTATTTCGTTCTTAAATTTAATCCATCTTGCTTTGCGATGAAAATTCGAGTAGCTCAAAGTCTCTCCCCTAACTGTCGCCTTGAATGCATCCCAGACTATATTATTTGATGCAGTACTTTTATTAATTTAAAAAAAATCCTCTATTAATTTAGCCATATGTTGACAATAGTCCTCCTCTAGTAGTAAGTTTCTTTCAAAAGACCACATAATACATCTCCCTTTTCTTATCTGTGAGTCCAAAATTAATTCAAGTATTAGAGGATTATGGTCAGATATAAGTTTTGGTAACATTTCAATTTTAACTTTACCTGTAAACTGCTGTGAAATAAAAAAGTAGTCCAACCGCACAAATTTCTTGTGTGGGGCTGAAAAAAAAGTATATCCTACTTCTTCTGCGTGGAGCCTGTTCCAAACATCAGTAAGCCCATGTTCTATAGTTAATTCACGTAGGGCCCTAAAAAGCAGATATTTTTTGCAGCGTATCTTCCATTCTTCCTAATATCGAAGTCCGCATCCATGTGAATATTCAAGTCCCCACAAATAATCAGTGGAAGAGGCCATAAAGGTAATTCAACATTATTAAAATCCATAAGCTCTAAATCATCCAAATTAGGACCATATAAAGTACACATGCTGACCCTATTCACCCCCAAAACCCATCTCCCCCATTTATCTTCCCTGGACCTTAAACAAATCCCTAAACTCCGTTTCATGTGAATAGCTACCCCTCTCTTAATCCCTGTGTGTTTCAGCACAAAACTAATCCTAAACCTAGATTTTTCAGCCAACCTCTCTTTTCCCATGCTATGTGCGTTTCCTGTAAACATGATATGTCAATTCGCAATAATTGAATAATTTTAGACAATACATTCCTTTTCTTTGGATCATTAAGCCCATTAATATTTAACGTACATATCCTTAATTTCCTATCCATTTTTTATTGAAAACATTTTTTGAAAAAAGAAGACAACCTTTCTTGTTTTCAACATATATGAATTGCTTTTCATATCTAGGGTACCTCTTTTTAACATTTATGTAATGATGAGTCATACGGTATGTCACCAGAAAAAAAAATAGTACAAACTTCAAAGAATCAGTGAATGCGGCTGAATTTTTACCGACCCACCACATCTCCACCTCCACCCTTCCCTTCACCCTGAACCCCCCCTTCTCCCCTGTCCCACCTAACCCACCATATGAGGCACAAGGACTGTGAGTCCCTGAGAATATGGAGTGCCACCCTCACCACCCCTCTTCTAGGTTGGAAAAAGAACACCATTTTCAATAAACTCAACTTTGGATCCCATTAGACCGGGTGTTCACACTCTAGACAGATATGAACCGGCTTGTCATCATCATCATAGTGACAACAAATATTCTCTGGCCACGATCTCAGAAAAAAAAAAGGGTTTGACCCTTTACAATAGTTTTTAGCTTAGCCGGATTCTGAAGATAGACTACCGCTCCCTTTTCTTGAAACCCAGGAATAAGCTGACGCAAATGCCAGCATTTGGACACCGTGGCTTGACAGAAATCAGGCCTGACAAAAAAATTACAACCTTTGGTCTGTCTTCTCTTATCAGATCTAGCTAGCCCAAAAACAGCTTCTCTAGCTAAAAATTGTTAAATCGAACAAGAATAGCTCTTGGGAGATCTTCTTCTCTTTGCGTTCCTTTTTTTATGGTAAAGGGAAACCGATGAGCCCTCTGTATCTCGGTAGTCCAATCCCACAAAGTCAGCTCTGGGAACGCTTCTGTAAAAAGCTTGCATACAAATTTACGATCATCAGACTCTTCTCTTCCCTCCAGAACCCCCAAAATTCTTAAATTATTCCTTCGTGCTTGATTTTCCAAATCTGATAGTCTCAAATTAATGTCATCTTGTTGGGATTTTATAGAGCTAATTTCAAGTTTCTGAGCGGCCATATCATCCTCCAGTGTTTATATTCTTGATTCTGCTTCCGTCATTCTGAGCGAGATATCTGAACATGTTTTGGCAACTCGCCGTATAGCATTCTGAACCTTTCGACATGTAGCTTGTGTGCGAGTGTTTTCCAACTTTATTTCCGCTCTATGTTCCATCATTGTTTGATATATCATAGATAATGTTACTTCCTGCTCAGGACTCCTTTCGTCAGGTCTTTGAGCCTCAACAGGAGGAATCCCCTGTATACTAAGTTCTGGAGAGCCCACACCCATGTCCAAAGATTTGTTATTACCATTTTGAGTCTTTCTCACTCTATGTTTTTTAACTGTAGTTATTCCTGAAAGGGTCTCATTCATTCTCATCTCCTCATCCAAACTACTTGCATCATCTTGATAGTCAGCCCAATCTTTACTCAGACTCTCATCAGATGAGTGATCAGACATTGAAAAAAAATTATCTGCAATATCCTGGGAACCAGTCAGATCCTGTGAGCAAGCACTTTCCATTACCACAACTGACTCTATAACAGAAACGGGGTTACTCAAACTACCATTGACTTCTTCTCCATAAAAATTCATTGGGACTACAACTCCCATAATGCCAGTCACTGGATTTATTACACCGGTATCTCCTAATCCTCTGTCTTTTCCTGAGTTGTCAGATAGTATTTCTGTTATTTCCCTTTGGGGTCCACTCGAAGAAGAGCCTAAAGGAAATTGTACAACCTGAGCAGGAGAAGAACCCAGAGAAGTATCTTTATTTACGGTGTTTGATGAATATTTTAATTGCGTCTCTAAGCACGTTGCCTGTATATTCTTCGACAACTGCTTCCCATATAGCTTAGGTAATGTTTATGTTGCCTGTTTTCCAGTACGAGCGACTAAGCTTGTTTTTGTAGATCGTTCCCCTCATTTCTTTAGACACACGAGTGAAGGAGCCTGTGAAACAGTTTGTTCTCCTGCCTCTCCCGCCTCTCAGTGAGTTTCTCCCTCCATACCTGCTGTCGGCGCGGGCTGTACTTTCGTCTTTCCACTTCTAGTCATTGGTTTCGGAGGCATTCTAATCTGCTCTCCTCCACTTGCACGGATTACTCCCAGAGGCAGTCCGGGAAAAAAAAATGGGAACTGCCAAAACGGTGCTCCCGGCGTTCCGAGGAACAACAGCTGCCACACCATCCAACCTTCCGTGTTTCGAACCTGTGGTCTATTCTTAATAATTACCCACAAGCTTCTCTCGAGGATGCAGATAAGTTAAATTTCCTAAATTTGCTAAATCTGATGTTTTTCCAGGCTAGACCCAGTTATGAAGAGCGCCGTGAACACACCGCAACACGTCCTTCTTTTCCCAACCAGGAGCGGGGCCTAGCTGCTCACACAGCCATCTCGGCGGCCGCCATCTTGCCTCAACTGTTGCATTCTTATCAATACATCTTTTCTTGGCACCACATATACAATATGATTGTGTTCAACAATACCTCTAGTGCCTGTAAAATACGTTAAGAGCTTTAGATGAAAGACAGTATGTTTCGACAATGAGAATTATAGGTCAAGAGTTAGGTAATTGTTGTAGGAGAGTAGGGTCTGCTTCCTATGGTCACCCCCACTTTTTGCTGTGATTCTCTGGTTTTTCGACTTTAGTGTGGCTGTGGGCCTGTTAATCAGACCCACAGCCCAGCCTTTCTCTCTCTAAATTGATACCATGTACTTTAGGTACATACCTGATTGGGTATTGGGTCACCTTTGTGAGCCCCTGTATAGTGTGAAACACACACAGGGAGACTACCAGTCAACTATACGAAAACTATACAGATACCCAGAAGAAAAAGAACATCATGCAATCACAAATTGTGTAACACTTAGCTAAGAAAAAAAGTCCCATCAGCCCACCACACTGGCGGAGCATCGTCATCTGGGAAATGGTGATGGTAAATCCATGCCACCAACCCAAAAAGTAGGTTGATAGTGCAGTACTAGATTTAAAATCGATAATTGACTCAGCCAAGGGTGCTATCAAAAGATGGTGCTGTTGGTGTGCAGTGTGACGTGTACGTGAAAATTAAAAATGATTACAAGGACAAAAAATATGTTTAATTAGGATTGTCCTGGTGTCAAGATTAAAAACGAGGCCTGATAGTTTGAAAATATAACTATCTTATGGCAATAGACATGAGGTCAACATGTTTCAGCCATATAGGTAACAATGCCCGTCTTTCGTCAGAACCTAAAGAATGATATGCTACTGCAATAGTGATACAAAATATATGTGAGAAATATTAAGCATTACTTAAATGAAAAAAAGTTTTTTTGCAAAAGTGGTTGTTAACCATCCTACCAGAACCTGGTGTGCACCAAGGTATGAGAAGTACGAGGTTGGTATGAATGCAGTCTTCTTTCCTGCAATGAAAAATCAGTTTATTTCATGTTGCCTGTAGGTGAACAAAAATCTTCTAAGCAACCATGCAGCTTACATTGGTGTCATAAAGAGTAATTACCTCATTTAAAGAAAAAATGCCCAATAAGTGGCTGAGCATATTATTAGCTTGAAAACCTATCTTGATATAATACAAAAAGTATTCACCCAGCTTTGTGTGGGAGTATGCCTCACCTCACCCGGCAACTGCTCGGTGAATGAGGCCCCGTTCTGTTGCTCTGCTTCTCACAGGATATCCAGGCAATCCACAGGTAGATTTACGATCCAGACCGGAGTTTCCTGTGGACCAACACGTAGCAGAGCGGCAGCACAGCTTCCGTGCGGCGGCGGGCTGCAGTTTTCGGCTTGCGGGACTGATTTCTCTCGCCCCCGTTATCCACGGAGGCAGCTTTTAACAGCCCCCGGACTAACGGAGTGTGCCGTGCGGGGCTGTGTACACTGGACTGATGGCAGTCCCCACTTTGTTTGCCCAGCGAGACTGAGCCTGAGCCTGCTAACTGTGGGGCGCCGAGAAATTGGAGCGGCGGCTCCCAGCTTGTTTATCTTGCAGGCTCGAGCTCTCCACCCTGTGGAAGCGGTCCGGAGGCTTCCGAAACGGGAACGGCCAGCAGCGTGTGATGCAGACCGCTGTGTTGGCTCACCCGTCACGCCTGCCTGGAACTTTCATCCTTTAATCCTAGTTGCGCCTGCCTGGAACTTTCTCCCTTGGGTCACTTCCACCATTTAAAACGGTAAGAAGGTTTGCCTGCAAGCCCGCAAGCCCCATAAATCCTGATACTCCTGAAGTTGCCCCATATTGTTTCACCTCTGCCCCTCCCAGCAGCAGTGAGAATTGCTGCAACCATCTGTAGCAGGCCGACTGGGAGACTGGAAGTCTTCGGTGATAGAGTCAGCACCAGCATTAACAGAGGAGTGGGGCAGAGTGAGTGAGCAAGCCTCCCCACTGGAGAGTGAATCATTGTCAGTTCAGATTGTAATCTTGTATTTTGAGCTATGGAGGGTCAGGGGTGAACCAGTAACATAGCTAGAGGGAGCACACGTGTCGGAGTCAGGAGTCAGAGAGACGCCAGAACGCCAATCTATGCCGAAGCTGGATGGATGCGGAGACCGCCGCTCCCACCCGCTCCTACCTGCTGCCTACCTGCCGCCGCTCATTAAGAACTACGCGGACTGAACAATCGTCATCTCGGAGCAGTCGGAATCGTCGGAGCACGAGGCATCAGCGAGGCATTAGATCATCAGATCTGCCGCAGCCTGCACGATCCCGATAGGATCAACGTGTTGGTTCCAAGGTAGGAACTCACGGGCGGGGAAGGTGCGGGTAGTTGGGTAGACAGGTGTGTGGCGTGTGGTGTGGTGTGAGCATAGTGCGCAAGAGTGGGTGTGCTCTTCAAGCGCCGAGTCAGCAGCTTGATTCACTACCCCTACCGCCCCTGCCCCTGCCCTTGTCCCTGCGTGCATAAGAAAAAAAAATCAAGGAGCAGAAGCAACGAGTGAGGAGTAAGGCACGATGGTGGTGTGAGCGCTGCCAGTTTCCACAAGCGCTGTGACAACAACACCGTCACCGCCAAAGAAGCGGGGGGGGAGCCCGTCATCTTGGTTATTCTGGTCTCCCACTGCCTCCCCCACTGAGGCGTAGTTGACAGGTGTGAGCGCTGTATCGTAAGCGCTGCGATAACAACGCCGCCCAACGCTGCCTCAACGCTGTCTCAACGCGGCCTCAGGCACTCGAAGACCGCCCTCAGACGTGGAGATCGGGGATCAGGGTGAAGTCTAGCGGCGCAAGGCGAAGGTGTGAGCGCTGAGCTTTGGTGAGCCGAGCGCTGTGAGAACAACACCAGCGCTGGAGGAACACCACCTGGCAAAACCCACATCTCACAATTCATCATCAGGCAGTTCCATTTGGGGGAAGGAGCAAGAAAGAGCTATGCCATTTCCAGGTGTGAGCACCTAGCCCAGCTGAGTAAACCGCTGGGAGAATGCTGGGAAACAACACCTGAACCCTATACCTGAACCCGGACTAGGAACCACCGGCAGACGGGAGGAGCCATTAAGTCCTTCTCACTAATAGCACTGATATCATCTGGGTTGGGAAGCGGAGTGACTGGGCAGCAATGCAGATAAGTGGGCTGAAGGAGAGGAACAGCCGCGGATTTGAACTGTACGCCGCACACATAGCGAGCGGTTAGACTACATAATCCCAGCTAGCCCAGCCAGCCCAGCCAGCCCACAAATAACATAAACAACCTGCTACTAAGACCGACACAAACTACCAATTTTATATTAGTGGTTATTGCAGCCAGGTGTAGCGTGGTGCTGGGTGCGGGGACCCACGGACAAATTGTTCCCATTTTCAGCATCCCTGTGAGGGTATAACAAAGGACAACTAAGGGACTATAAATAGGCAGAGCAATGAGATCAGTAACAGTCAGACTTGAACCAAAGCCTAAACCACCTGCCAAATCCAAAACGAGGAAAAGGAAACAGGGCAATCTAGAGCTGAGCGCCTCACAGAATTTAGGACACGTCCAGGCTATCCACCTCAAAGCGTGCAAAAACACTGGAGAGGACCGTACGCTAGCAGTCGTGGACATACCGTCACCCAACCAACCTCTAACCCCAATTGAATCATTGGACATGTTGTCACCCAACCAGCCTCTAATTCAAATTGACTTCAAAAAAAGAAACCACCAGGCATCCTTGGCCCCCTTGCCGCTTTGTCCAACTAATGTCCTCCACAACTTACAAAGGCCCGCTCAAAAGCCATCACAAGTAGCCCTGGAAAACCTGGTAACTATTGACGGAATGCCACCGAAGAAAAAGATATGTTCGTATCAGCCGAAGATCTATACAAAGTTTTCCTTTCTTAAAGACCCAGGAACAGCCATATTTTCAAAGACAGATGACATCAGTGGCCTCCAAACCCCACTACTAAAAGGTGCAGTAGTCGATACCTACACAACACAGAGCCTAGCAGGCTCATTCAACTGCTCAAATGACTTTTCTTCACCTAGCAGCGGGGTAGCCATACTCGCGTCAATACCACCACAATTAACACCAACGGACACAGGGGACATGGCTATACTTAATTCTACAATTAGTCATGCTTACACTACCACCTCTAACTTTCCGGGAAACGGGTCAGTCAGGAAAAACCATATGGTTGAGCAGAGTACTGCAAACGAAGCGGAAATAATTGAGTCAATATGTGTGCAGACCTTATCCACCTCTAACTTGACTCAACCGAGTAAGCACGGTTTATCTTCCTTGAGTAGCCAAGAGAGGTCTCAGGAAACTAAGGCCATGGTTCATAGGGAAGTGGGAAGAAAAGACTCGCCTGACCTCCATCGAATTAGTAGTTCCCCAACTCGCGCAATCACTGGTATGGAAACTCGAGGCGCATGTACGGAGCCACCAATGGAGCCACCAATTGGTTTAATAAGAGAAGAAAGCGGGCATCCCTTGCCCCAATCACTAGGACTTCCTTTGACCCCCGTAAAAAAAATCCCAAGGCAACCTGAGCAGAATCATCGAACAACTAACTCCAACCATTGGACCAACGGTGTCAACAGCATCTCAACGACGCACATTGATGCAGTTTAATGACTCCCAATCTACAAATAATTCCATAAATATTGATATGTCTTCTATGTCTCTACGAGACTGGGAGGAACTAGTTGCGGCTTACAATGCCAAACCCCCCGAAGAGAAGCCGATGATCAATGCCTCCCCAAGACCGGAAGGGGACACTAACTTAGGCAATTCAGTCCCGGATACCCTATGGTCCACAATCCTAAGCACCTTGCAACAGTCGGCCACTTCCCTGGACTTTCAGTCACAAAAAATGGACTTACAGCTCACCGTCTTGCAGTCAATGGCCGAGTCAATTTCAGGGATTGACTGGAAAATCTCGGAACTAAATGGACCCATAAGGAGGGGCCAAGACGCAGTCCTCGCAGATCACTCAGTTACCATCCAACCCCCCTTATGATCCCCTCTTAGATAAATTATCATCTTTACCATCTATGCTAGGGGACCTGATAAGCGACTTAAAAGCATCAGCCCTCCAACCATTAAAGCAACATACCGCCGACCCTCCTGCAGGTCCTTTGGTAACTGCTTCAAGGCAAGAGATCAAGTTGCCAAGTGACCCGAGCCTAGCCATTACCTTGCCGCCCCAAGCTTCGTCCACTGAGCTACCGGAAACAGAGGGAGCGATCACTATCGCGAGTACAGCTGAACCTCCGACTCAAACCAACGCAAAGTCCCGCAGAAAGAACAAAAGGAAAGGTAGGAACCGTACCCTAATAGGGGCAAGGCTTAATATTGAAGAATTATCACCTTTCACTGCGGTTTCAGACACTGATGCCTGGAGCCCGCCATCCAGTGTCCATCGGTCCCCCTCGCCTGAAGCCCGAGACAGCGCGCCAACAGAGTCCCCATCACAGTGCTTAAAATCAACACATAATCTCACAAAGAAGATGACATCAAAAAAATGCACCAAACAGAAACTTCTACAATTTAAAATAATCCAGCCAGGCCAGACTCCGGACAACAGTAAAATTAAATCGGGTGAAGAAGCCGCAAAAAACAGGCGGAACGCCACCCCTCTGGTCACGACCTCGGAGACATGTTCGGAGTCCAAGCCGAAAACAACCAGTACCACGATTATGACCTCGGAAATTTTTTTTTTTTTTAATTATTTTTTTTTTTGGTGCAAAACATTTATTGAGCACTGTCAGGAGTACACAGCGTCTCGCCAACAACCCGGAGGCCGGCCGCTATCAATGCATATATACAGAACAAAGAATGACAGAAGTGCATGGGTGCGAATACAATCGCGTCAAACAATAGCATCCAAGTGACAAGTGCAGCGTCCACACAGTGAAATCAATGTGTCTTGCGTTTTTAGATATTTTATGTCAACATTAACATGTGCAGTGTCTAGGTGAACCCAGGGGGGGGGGCGCCTACCTTGTGCTCGAGCGGGCATATCAGGCCGTGGGAGGTATGTAGCTGGCAAAGCATGAGTCCATAAATGAAGTAATGGCGGGCCTCAGTATCAAAGGTGGTAGGCCGGTAGACACCTGGGCGGTATCGTGGGAGTGAGAGCAAACCACTGAGAGCCTAGAAATGGGGAGGAGGGGGAGAGAGAGGGGGGTGGGGGGGAGGGTGGGGGGACGGGGGGGGAGCATTAAACACAACAAGCCAGACAGGGCAGTCCAGGACTTTCAATTCAGGACCAGGAAACAACACCGTAGTGTCCCACCATCCCAACCTCAAGCGCTGTCATCTTCCAGTGGGTCAGTTATCAAATAACATTGTAATGGGGCCCAAATATCTGTAGGCATAGAAGTAGGTGGCAACAGCTCGGAATAAGTATGCAATTGTTCCTGGCAGTATACCATGTCGCTCATCCAATCCTTAAACTTGGGCGCTCTTCCTCTCCCCCATCTACAGGCCACCCTGCGTTTAGCCAGAAGCATAGCCAGCGCCACAAATTTGCGGTGAGCCGCCTGGAGTGGTGCAACATACCCCAGAAGGGCCAACAATGGGGACGGATCCACCGTCACGTGTACCATTTTGGACAGTGCTTGAAACACCTGGGTCCAGTATCTGCTCACTTCGGCACATCCCCATGCAAGGTGAAGGAAGTCAGCCCCAGGAGCCCCACACCTGTCACACGTGTCTGTAGGCCTCAACTGAAATCTGTGTAAGCGCGCTGGAGTATGGTACAGTCTGTGTAGGAATTTATAATGAAGTATCCTATAACGGCTATTGGAGGATATGCGCTCGGTCTGTTGCATGCAAAATTCCCATTGTGCATCCGTAAGAGTCAAGGCCAAGTCCTGATCCCATTTGTGCCTAGCGGGCAGAGCAGTGTAGGTCATGTTAGCGCGGACAGATTTATAGAGTGTGGACACCAGCTTATTGGGATTGTCGTGAAGCAGCATGTTCTGTAGGGGAAGAAGCACCGGGGGCTCACAGGGGAAGTCAGGCGTTATGGCCTGCAGCCCGTGTCTGAGCCTGATATAATAAAACAGGTCTAGAGGTGTCGGCTGTATGCTCTCGTATAACTGGTCCTTAGTACGGAAGGTGCCATCCCGATACAAGTCCCCCCATGTAGTGACATGTATGCTTTTCAGCAATTTTTGAAAGCCAGCTTCCTGCAGGAGCGGGAGCTGTGGGTGATAGGTCAGTGGCAATAGCGGGTCATATAGGAAGTGTAGGTCAAGCCGCACAGTAATGGAGTACCATGCCGTGACCGTGCTTAAGCATGAGCAAAAAATTCGCTCCGATCGCGGATTTTGCGGATTTTCGGTAAATTCGCGATCCGCGAACCCTCGCGAATTTACCGAAAATCCGCAATCCGCGAGCGGCGGATTCCTCGGTCAAAAGTTCAAGCCTAATTTACGCTGGCGCCGGCAAGCTGCCAGCGCCATCCTCAAATAGTTACTTAATTAGCTTCAACAGGAAGCTCTAATAGATAAGATAAAGCAGGGGCTCAAGCGCCTGCTTTATTTTACCAATTGGAGCTTCCTGTTGAAGCTAATTAAGTAACTTTTTTACGATGGCGCTGGCAGCTTGCCGGCGCCATCGTAAATTATTTACAGCAGGCACAAAACGGTGGTGTCTTCTTGAATAAATATGAAGGGCAGGGTTCATTCTGGCACGACGGTCCTGGCACAAAAATCAAACATATACAAAACACACGAGAGCAGATCAAGTCAAGGGAATGTGTGTGTCTGTAGTATCAACGCGCAACACCAATGGTGAGACGTGAAACAAGGGTACCGAAACATGAAACCTCTTGGCGGCACGTGGCTGATAAAATTCCCATCAGACCACCCATGTGGTGGAGTTTACGTCATGTGGGAGTTTCATAATCATGCCATCCAAAAACCAACCAATCAGTGTCGGTACAGGCAAAAAAATCACAAATCTGTGATCATAATGTGTATCCTAAAAGTGATGCAAACTGAAAAAGAGGGGAGTAACAGTGCTCAAAATAATTAAAATTGGCTACCCAGACTTCAGAGGATGTACTAGGAGTCAGAGTGTCAAGGAATAAAAACACGCTAGGTAGTGAGACTACCCTATGGCGCTAGATAATGTGGTCAAATTGTGGTCGACATGTTTCAGCCGTCAGGGCATCTAGCCCGGCTTTCTTCAGGACCTCTATATAACAATTCTTACTCCTGCAACACCAAATAAGACGTCACAGTGAAGAAGTGACAAACATGTACTAAAAAAGTTACAACCATATCTAGAAAACTTAGAATACTTAAGCATCCACTCAAGAGGAAGTAATATTTCTTCTTCCTATCAAAGAGAACAAGAGAGAAAAATGTTAAAGTCACACCAAGTCCCACAACAACACCATAGTGTTCACACGCAGAGACAAACCAGACACACCTGCATGAATAATTTACATTCTGCATACGGGACAAGCATATTAGCTTAATCACATTGAGGCATTTCCTCAACAGTGATACTCACCCAGCTTTGTGTGGGTGATGGCCTCACCTCACCCGGCAACCGCTCGGGAGTATGAGGCCCCGCTCTAAAATGTAGAAAGAGACACAGTAAGTGCACAACTTTACCATGTCCAACCAATAGTTCTACATACAAAATCCAACAGACATACGATAGTAACCACTCTGTCAAAACTGAACCTGAACTCACATCAGAGCATACAAACAGGTTGTTGGAGTCATATTGGCAGGACAAGAAACAAACCCTCTTGTATACCATTAGGTAAATTTGCCCGAGGTACTACATTAACAGAAATAACAATAGCCTTATAGTAAACTGGTGGGACTACCTTAATGATGGACACGTTGTCACCCACCCATGATAGTCGCCTGAGCTGATTTCAAGGTTCAAAATGCTCAATATATACAGTGGTGTACATATATATATATATAATAATGGATGGGATATAAGGCCACCTCCCAACAAGGAATAACGGGGACTGGAGGCCACACAGGCTCCCACCACTGAGCCTAGCTTGATTTCCTGTTGCTGACTCATTAGTAGCCTTTCTTTTTGCGATGCAACCTGTTCTGTGTCGTTTACTAATGAGGCTGTGTGGCCTCCAGTCCCCGTTATTCCTTGTTGGGAGGTGGCCTTATATCCCATCCATTATTATATATATATATATGTACACCACTGTATATATTGAGCATTTTGAACCTTGAAATCAGCTCAGGCGACTATCATGGGTGGGTGACAACGTGTCCATCATTAAGGTAGTCCCACTAGTTTACTATAAGGCTATTGTTATTTCTGTTAATGTAGTACCTCGGGCAAATTTACCTAATGGTATACAAGAGGGTTTGTTTCTTGTCCTGCCAATATGACTCCAACAACCTGTTTGTATGCTCTGATGTGAGTTCAGGTTCAGTTTTGACAGAGTGGTTACTATCGTATGTCTGTTGGATTTTGTATGTAGAACTATTGGTTGGACATGGTAAAGTTGTGCACTTACTGTGTCTCTTTCTACATTTTAGAGCGGGGCCTCATACTCCCGAGCGGTTGCCGGGTGAGGTGAGGCCATCACCCACACAAAGCTGGGTGAGTATCACTGTTGAGGAAATGCCTCAATGTGATTAAGCTAATATGCTTGTCCCGTATGCAGAATGTAAATTATTCATGCAGGTGTGTCTGGTTTGTCTCTGCGTGTGAACACTATGGTGTTGTTGTGGGACTTGGTGTGACTTTAACATTTTTCTCTCTTGTTCTCTTTGATAGGAAGAAGAAATATTACTTCCTCTTGAGTGGATGCTTAAGTATTCTAAGTTTTCTAGATATGGTTGTAACTTTTTTAGTACATGTTTGTCACTTCTTCACTGTGACGTCTTATTTGGTGTTGCAGGAGTAAGAATTGTTATATAGAGGTCCTGAAGAAAGCCGGGCTAGATGCCCTGACGGCTGAAACATGTCGACCACAATTTGACCACATTATCTAGCGCCATAGGGTAGTCTCACTACCTAGCGTGTTTTTATTCCTTGACACTCTGACTCCTAGTACATCCTCTGAAGTCTGGGTAGCCAATTTTAATTATTTTGAGCACTGTTACTCCCCTCTTTTTCAGTTTGCATCACTTTTAGGATACACATTATGATCACAGATTTGTGATTTTTTTGCCTGTACCGACACTGATTGGTTGGTTTTTGGATGGCATGATTATGAAACTCCCACATGACGTAAACTCCACCACATGGGTGGTCTGATGGGAATTTTATCAGCCACGTGCCGCCAAGAGGTTTCATGTTTTGGTACCCTTGTTTCACGTCTCACCATTGGTGTTGCGCGTTGATACTACAGACACACACATTCCCTTGACTTGATCTGCTCTCGTGTGTTTTGTATATGTAAGACTGGGGAGCGAGCAGACAGGTCATTAAACTTTCCCCCTGACCCTCCACACATCCTCTTTGTTTTTTGAGAACAAAAATCAAACCTCAACCCCAAGCACTTACAGTCTATCCGTTACGCATGTGCCCTAGTTGAAGCTTAACTTCAGTGACTTGACTTTCACGAGCGCAATCTTCGTGCTGCTGTTCCTGTGTAACAACATTGATTACATTCTCGCAACCCACGATTTTAACTCATGCAACAAAAATATGCAGTGATAAATAGGTCAAAATGGGGAGTAACATATAAGAATATGTGCAAAAATACAGATTGGATTATATTACTCCCCATTTTTTAAGGGACATCTCATGAAGTCCCAGTATTCCTGTAACCCAGAATTTGAGGTGATTTGGATCTGGACCTGTGGGTGCTGCTAATCAGACGAGGTCAACGACCCTGTATTCGGGGATACAACCTCTTAGCCTGACCTCTGTGAAAACTGACAGAGCCAGAGGGTTATAGCGTGGCCTGGGGACACTGACACCCAGACTCGAGCAGAGATATTTCAAAGCTGAGTAGAGCAGGGCTTGGGGCTCACTGTTACAGAACAGATAATTGCCTTGCGGCATAACTTGGTTAACCTCATCGGCCTTTGCATCCTTGACTTTCACGAGCGCAATCCTCGTGCTGCTGTTCCTGTGGCCAAGAGCTTCTGTATCTTATTCTTTATCTGCTGCTCTGATCGGTCTCTGACCTTTTATACACACAAGAGGCATGTGTACTCGCATGGAAGCCCCGTCCGTTTGGCCCCGCCCACACACTCGAGGAAGCCCCGCCCCCAAATCCGCCGATCCGTGAATTCGCAAATTCGTGAATCGTGGATCCGCAAAATCCGCCCATGCTTAACCGTGCTAGACACCGTGGTAGGAGTCTTGTCTCTGCCTTCAACTTGGGAATAGAGTGCGCCTTCAATGGGAGTCGGGTGGGCCAACCAGTGTTCGGCCGCTAATTGAGGCATATATCTCTGCTGACGCACCCAAAAGTATGCATAGTGGGCCTGAGCAGCCCGATAGTAAAGCTCAAAATCAGGAATACCGAAGCCCCCTTGCAAGAATGGCCGAACTAGGATCTCCCATTTGAGTCTTGGTGTATTCCCACCCCACACCAGTCGGAGCAACTCCGAGCGAAGTAGCCGAAAGAAATAGGGTCCGGGATGAAATGGAATGTTCATAAAAAGGTACAAAAGCTGAGGGAGTATTACCATCTTAACTAATGAGGCCCGCCCGGCCATGGAAAGGGGGAGTGATATCCACCTGGATATATTGTCACTTATCTTGTCCATCACAGTGCCATAATTAGCACGAATCAGCTCTTCTCTACTCTTCTCCACATGTATACCCAGGTATTTAAAATCCCCTGTACACCAGGCAAGCGGGAACTCTAGCGGAAATTGACTCGTCGAGGCTGTAAGGGGGAAGACACACGACTTACTCCAGTTAATTTGGACTCCCGAAAGGGCACCAAACCGTATAAATTCCCGGAGTATGGGATGTAGGTTGTCGCTAGGGTGGCGAACATAAAGGGTGATATCATCAGCATACATAGAGACGAGTATTTGTCTCTGAAAACAGCGTAGTGCACTGTCCCGATGATGCTGCCGCAGTTTAGCAGCCAGGGGTTCAGTGGCTATAGCAAAGAGGAGTGGGGACAGGGGGCAACCCTGCCTTGTCCCTCTGGAGATCGGGAAGTCCGAAGACAATTTCCCATTGATGAGGACCCTGGCCACTGGACGCGTATATAACAATCTAATCCAAGAAATAAATATAAGCGGGAATCCCATTCGCTCTAGAACATTGAACACATAGTCCCATTCGAGCGAGTCAAATGCCTTGGTGGCGTCTAAAAAATGGCAGCCATTGGTAGGTCTTCGTGGATGGAGTCATATACCGAAAAAAAGGTACGAAGATTGTGCGACGTCGCCCTACCAGGGACAAAACCGGCCTGGTCCGGTAGTATCAGGTCAGGCAGGAGGAGGCTGATGCGTGCTGCTATCAATTTTGCAAGAATTTTCACGTCACAATTCAACAGGGACAACGGTCTATAGGAGTCGCAGCTGGCAGCGGGTTTACCTGGCTTGAGCAGAGACGTAATAAGGGCAATTCTCATGGAGGCAGGGAGATGACCCACCTCTAGCGCATCTTCATAAACCTCCCGCAGCACTGGCGCCATGAAGTCAATAAATGTTTTGTAGAATTCAATAGGGATGCCATCCAGCCCGGTGGCCTTGCCCGACTTCATACTCATGATAGCCTCCCTGACCTCATCCAATTCAAACGGGGCGCTCAAAAAGGCTCTCTGTGCATCGCTCAACCATCCCAAGGAGACATCCTCCAAATAGCCATCCAGTGTGAGTTCGCCAGTCCTGGTAGAGGAGTATAGCGCACAATAGTGTCGCACAAATTCGTTCAGGATTTGTGCGGTGTCCCTGAGTATCAGCCCCTCAGCCGTGTCAAGTTCCAGTATAACAGTTGGCGAGCGCATTAGCTTAACCGTCGCCGCCAGGGCCTTCCCAGGTCTCTCACCCTCTCCATATCGCCTGGCCACCCAGTTCTTGTTCCTAAACTTTACCTCGCGGGCAGCCTCCTCGGAGTACTCCGACAGTTTTTCACGTATGGTAGCGAGGGTTGCATTGTCAGGGCCCGCTCTGAGGCGGTCCTCTGCACTACGTAGGTCAGCTTCTAGACTTCGTAATCTATTCAGTATGCTCTTGAGCACTCCTGAGCCCTTCGAAATACATAAGCCCCGGAGTGTGGCCTTAAAGGCGTCCCATATGGTCTCAACGTCCTGGACTGAGTCTTTATTGCGTTTAAAGAAATCCAGACATTCATCCCGGAGTTCTTCCTGGAAGGCCGAGTCTAATAACATAGAGGGCTGCATGCGCCACGCCGTCACTGGGGGGCCCAGCTCAGAGCCGGACAACGCAATAAGAACCGGGGAATGGTCGGAATATGTCCTGGGGAGGTGCGACGCGTGAACCAGCGCCGTGTACAGATATGAGGTCAGAAGGAAATAGTCGAGCCGCGCCCATGATTTAGCTTGCGCTGTAAAGTGTGTACCTTCCCCTCTAGACCCGCAGTGTGAACGCCAGGCGTCTATGAGATTGTTACCGGCTATGGTAGCTCCAAGGACTTCTCGCCCGTTAGTGTAATGGTGGGGGGCAGGGTGTGACCTATCCAGGGGGGGGGGTGCAGGGTCGTATTGAAATCTCCCCCCCATATGAGGTGTTGTGGTCCCGTCTCCACTATCGCAGCCCATAAAGCAGTGAAGAACTGTGGGTCATCTACGTTAGGCCCATAACAACATGCTAGTGTCACCGCCATATGCCCCAGTCTACCCCATAACAAACAATACCGCCCCTGGGGGTCAGCCCTAGATCCAGCAAGCCGAAAAGGTGTAGACTTCTTAACCAGAATGGCCGTACCTCGTGCATATGAGGAGTAATTAGCGAAGACCGTGTGGGAAGCCCATCTACTTCCGAAGGCGTGCGACCTGTGGGGTGCAAAATGCATTTCCTGCAGGAAAGCAATGTGGACGTTATGGCGATCAAGGTAACTCAATATTTGTCGTCTCTTCCTATGGTCTCCCAGCCCCCTCACATTCCAAGTAATCACATTTAAGCGTGTGTCACCCATGTATAAGTGCGAAACAATGAATACAGGATTAAAGCAAGTGAGACGGCCCAGTCACCATTAGCAATAAACAGGCCATCGCCCAATCGAACCGGCCTATTAATACCCAGAGGGAGCAGGGAGCGGAGCACTGAAGGAGCGCCCCCACCACCTGTGTTATGTTTTAACCACAGACAACGCACATCACATCCATTCCACCCCCACATCCCCCGGCCACAACCAAGGAGCCCTCCACAGGGCAGATAAGTGAGTTCAAAACCCAACACGCACATGTTATAACCAGAACCCCAACAGAACCCCCGGCACCCCCCCCACCCACCACCCCCCCAAGAGCCCCAACAAAAAGACCCGACCCAAAGAAAGAAAAACATTGCACAGTTGTCGACCAGAAAGGGCGAAACTTTCCGGCTCTTCTAAAGGGAGCCATACCTCGCTCAGTGCATTCCCATTCCACCAGATAAACAGTCCACCACCCCCCACCCACTGAAGCATCCCCAACTCGCCAGCACCCCAGGCCCACCCCCCACCCACTTACCAAAACAATGCAAGAAAACAATAAACAAGCAAAAACCAAAGTCAATGTCATTGGGGAACACCCAGTAGGGGTCATCTGAGGCGCACGTTCCACCACCCCCAGTCGTCCCACTCCGTACAAGTCCACCCTTAGGGTCTCCATCCGGAGCAGAGAGGGAGTAAGGGGGTGGGAGCCCGGCATACATTACCACCTGCAGTCCAACACCCGTCCATGGCACCCCAGGGGCAGCCGCAGCCATCGCAGAGAAGGATGGGACCCCCTGCGCAAAGAGGGGAGCGAGGACGATCTAGTTGTGTGCAGGATCAAGCACCATAGAGAGCCTGCCAGGGATTATTCGGGACCAGATGCATTTAAGTCTTCAGCGTCCGCAGGTCTCCTGAGTCGTTTAGGCAAAGTCTTAAGGTAGTCCTCGACCTGTTGGGGGTTGAGAAAGAAGTGTTGTGTACCCTGGTGGGTGACCCGCAGCTTGGCCGGGTACAAGAGAGCATAGTCAATGTTCAGGTCACAAAGCTTCCTCTTGACCGCAAGGAATTTTCGCCGTTGCTCTTGAACCACCGGGGTAAAGTCAGGGTAGATGGAGAAAGGCACACCATCATATGTTAGATTCTGGTTCACTCGGGCTGCTCGGAGCGCCGCATCTCGATCCCGGTAGTTGAGCAGGCGCGCGATTATGGGTCGCGGCGGGGCTCCAGGTTTGGGCTGAGGTCCAAGAGAGCGATGGGCGCGCTCCACTATAAATTGATTCGAAAGAGCTTCTGCCCCCACTGCCGCAGTAAGTAGCCTCTCTATGTACAACTCCATCCTCCCCGTGTTGGTCGACTCCGGAATGCCCGTGACGCGAACGTTGTTCCGCCGACTCCTAGCCTCCAACTCCTCATTCTTGGCGGCAATCACTCTTAACACATTGTCCATTTTAGCAAGGCGAGAGTCATGTGCCGCGGTGGTGTCATCATTTTCTGATATTCTGCGTTCCACCTCAGTTATGCGCTCCTCATGCACATCCATCTTGTGGACTATCCCATCCATTCTAGATGAAAGTCCATCCACTTTGTCAACCACCGTTGCAAAGCCCTGGCGCATCTCCTGCAGGATGGTGGCTATATCTGGGGACGGCGGGGTCGATGTCGAGGCCTCTGTGACCGGGCTCCGGGGCTGCACCGCGTCCCCCGTGTGTCGCGTCATCTTCTTCTGCGACGCGGGCTCAAACTGCAGCCTGGGTTGACGACTGTCCGGCTTCCCCATGTCAGCAATGTGAAGTATGAAGTTTCCGCGTCTAGGCGCTATCCGCACTGCAGCTAGAGAGGAGCAAGTGAAGGGGACAGTAACTCCGCACCACTAATTGCTGTGCAGTGGCGTCTCCGCTGCAAACGAGGCGTCAGGCAACGGGGGAAGCGAGGCGGTGGTCTGCAGGGAGGCCCGCTGTGAGATAGAGTGTAGTTCGGCAAGAGATCGATCTCCCAGGTAAAAGTGCGAGAACACCAGCCAAAGATGTAGCGCCTCGAGGTCTCAGCCAGGAGCACTAAGCTGTTGGAGTCGCCAGCTTATCAGGGTCGCAGCAAGAATCAGGCCTGTAGGCTGTGTAAGGCAATGTTTATGGCCAGGTCGTCAGAAGTCTCAGGCCCTCTGCAGGCGAGCGCCGCCAGTCCAATATGGCGCTGGTAGATCGCGCCTATCCCAGCAACGGTGGGGCTCGCAGCGGGGTGAAGCCAGCGGGGGCACCGCACCTCCTCTGCCCCCGCGTCGCAAGCAATGTGCACCGCACGTACCTCTGTAGTCCGCACTGGATGCCGGCCCCACCGCCGGTAAAGGCCGCGCCTCTCGCCAAGCTCTGGAGGCCCACTTGCCTCGTGGCGAGCCTCGGGCTCGTGTAGGTCCAGGAGCCGAATGCAGGCTCCGACACGTCAAGGCACTCGTCAGCCGGGGGCTCCGCAGGCTGCAACTCCGGAGTCTGAGGGGGCAGAGCCACCAAAGTTGCACCGAGCGTGCAGTGGCCTCTGCCGCCCCTCCGTGGGGATTTTCGGGCGGGTGGGAGCAGGGAAAGGAGGATAAATAACGGATAGTTATGCCAGGCTGCTGGAGCCTCACGCAGGTGCGGCCATTCAGCAAGTGCGCCCTCTAGCGCCCCCGACCTCGGAAATTTGTCCTGAGCCGAAGCCGAAAACAAACAGTGCCCTCTGGGCTACGAAGCTAGACAATGACCAAGGTGGGGGCTCACTCGCCTTAGGTGTATCATCCTCTAGCCATGCCCTTGATCAAACTTCTCAGGCCATCAAGAGCCCACCGATGGTTCCAACAAAAGTGCTGTGTCAGAGCATTCCAACCTCAATTCTGTTTATCCCAGAATATATATCCAGAGGGAATGAAGACACATTGAATAGGGGGAACATACTAAGACTCCTGCCCTCTTCAACAAATCTAGCAAACATCAGCACGAACGACCTTTTACAAGTAGGGTTCCAATCCAACACCTCGACCCATCAGCCTGATATTACCAAAACTACCTGGATCTCGCCGGAGATAGCTAACAAAATCTTGGAGGAGGAGGCAATGTTCCAGCAATGGGGAATTGCCTTGAAGCTGAAAGGCAACCCCACTATCCAACTCCGCTTTTACCCTCCATCCAACCTCAGCTTCAAAAAAACTCCACTTCAATATTAAAGGGAGCTAGGAGCTGCTCACCGGGGCAACGTTACCGACACACTAAAAGTCCCCAACGGGGTCAATATCGCAATCAAGATACGAACTTGTCGTTATCGACAGACCCTAATTGGAGATGTATTCAGCGTACTATCGCGACAACGACTGCTGATGTTTGACAGAATGGGCAAGTGCCCGTTAACCTCATGGTGGTACGGAGGGCCACAAGAATTTGTTCATGGAACATCAATGGCTTAGTTAATAAAAAGTACGATACGGAGCTCATACAATATTTAACCTCATTCGATCTCCTGTTAATACAAGAAACTTGGGAATATAAAGTATTTGATCTACAGGGGTTTACGTCACTCTGTACGCCAGCAACCAAAACTTCAACCTTCGGCCGCAGTTCAGGAGGATTGATGGTATTCGCCTCTATAACGACAATAGGCGAAATTAGGGCTCTGGACTTTCATATAAACCCCCCAAGTGTCATACAGGTGGTAAAGCTCTCACTCCCTCTAACAAAGCAGCACCAGGAAGTTATTATTATAAACACATACATTCACCCCAAATGGAAACAAAAATCGGTGAAAGAGCTGGGGCACGTTTTTAAAAAAAAATAAGGGACTCCGGGGAGTCAGACACCTTTATCCTGGCTGGTGACTTTAAGATGCTTCTTATCAGCAATGAGCAAGGCACTGACCTTTCTTATGAATTAGACACAGCATGGGGCGTGCCGCCACAAGGTGGAACAAAAAATAACAATCTAACGAAACACTCAAAAAACCTTCTTTGGCAATTGAATACCCATAACTTAAGGGCCCTAAATGGACGTTATGCTGAAGACGATCCACCGACAGCCACTTTCCACTCTAGCACACAATCCTCGCATTTGGATTACATGTTCATGGCCTTAGACATGTTCAGCTGGATAACTTCATTTAAAATAGACGTGAGTGATTTCAGCGACCACCTGCCCTTAGTGGCTGAGATAAAATCCAATTCAGCAGAGAAAAAAGAACGCTGCATTGTCCCAGAAACAGAAGTCAGTGCAAACTTAAAACGGATACGGTGTAGTCTTGACAACATCGACCTTATTGGTTCAATTGCGAAAACCCTTTTCCACCGAATTCATTGCTCATCTAAGTTGGCGAATGTCTGGCATGACTTCATCATCACCATCGGGGAACAACTGGGCAGTACCAGGCCCACCAATTCTTGTCTTGTGAGGGGACCCTCAAGCACGAGACAGATGTGGTTGGATATGAAAACACAAAAACGCTTGATTAATCAAACTCTGAGGCGGATACGAAAGGATCAGGTAAACCCTAGTTTGCAAGTAGTGCTGAGGGAAGCAAAAAAGCAACTCAAACGGCTGAAATGGGTAAGTCAAAAACAAAGGAATGAAGAACTTTGGGGGAAACTTGTCCACGAAGGAAAGCAGAAAAACAGTTCTAGGTTCTGGCAAATGGTGAAAAGAATCCAGAACCCTGACCATCTGGGGCAAAATTCGCACATAGCAGAGGAAGTATGGACCAAATACTTATAGTCACACTTTAATAATGACAATATAGGAGATACGACAACAAAGTCTCCCTGCATGGAAATCACAAAGATTGGTCGTTATGGTAACCCCAGCAATCAAAGCGGGACAAGCATGTGTGGATTGGGGGAGTTTAAGGGTATGACCTTACCACAACCAGAACATTTAGAAGGGGAAGGAAGACCTATAAAGAACATGGAGACAGGGCTCATGGAATACACCCAGCAGACATCGGGCGGCGAATCACCAAGGGACGACCGAATGGGGCCCCGGGACCGAATGGAATCCCCCCCATGTTGTACAAATCTGACGTAGCCTTTTGGAGTGCATCCTTGGGCCAGGTCTTTAACGAGGCCAGACTTACTTTATCCCTTCCGTACTCCTGGCATGGGTCCATCATTAGTTCGATATACAAACATGGAAGCAAGAGTAATCCGAACAGCTACCGTCTCATTGCTTTGCTTGACATAGAAGCAAAATATTTCAGCGGTCTCATTCTGGAAGAACTATCGGCGTGGGCATCCGAAAAAGCCATTATCCCTCCAAATCAAACAGGTTTCCGTAAAGGCCAAGGGACAACAACCAACATCATGGCCTGTCCCTACTGATGGGCGAAGCAAAAACCACCAAGCTACCGCTTTTCCTCTCATTTATTGATTACACTGCGGCTTTCGACCATGTGGACCGAAACAAACTTTGGGAAAAACTATTCAATTGGGGACTTCCGAAACATCTCCTAGATGTCCTAATACTGCTTCACTCTAAAACCTGGGTTAAAATTAAACTTGGAACTGGCCAGCACCTCTCGAAGCAGATTAGGACAACTAAAGGACTAAAGCAGGGGTGCTTATTAGCGCCAATTACTTTCAATCTCTTTATTTCGGACTTACCGGAAGAACTTGACAAATGCCGCAATCATGCGCCCAAGCTAGGAAAAGTCACCCTCCCTAGTCTGTTATATGCAGACGATTTAGTGCTGATAAGCCGGTCGCCAATAGGCCTTCAGCATCTTTTGAATTGTACCCATGCCTTCACGGTAAAGAATGCCCTAGAAATAAACCTCAACAAATCTAAGGTCATGACAGTGAACTACAGGAAGAAAAGGATCCCTTGTTGGTACCTGAACGGAGTAAAGCTTGAAGGGGTAGCCACATACAAGTACCTTGGCGTCATGTTGGATTCTAAGAACACGTCTAGGCCTCAGCTCCAGTCTATCCGAGGGAATGCAACAATGACCCACCTCGCACTGAAATCACTAAAGACTAAACTCCCTGACCTCACCCTAAACCCTTCCTTGAAATCCTCCGAGCGAAACTTCAACCAACGCCCACCTATGGGAGTGAATCGTTGCATGGGAAGGATGCTGCATTGCTAGACACAGTCATAGCCAATTGTTACAGGGCCATCTTCAATCTTCCCAAATACGCGTCTCCGGCCCAAATTCGTTTAGAATTTGGGGTGGTCAAACAAACACTAGAAAGACGGAGAGCATATGTAACTAACTGGCGCAAGATTTGCGATGCAGATCCTGACTCCTTAAATGCCAGCGTCTGGGAAGAGCTACTTAGATGTCGCACTTCACTGCCTAGGGACTACCTATTTGAAACTCTTGATGTGCTAGGCTTATCCGATATTTGGGAAACCACCATAGATCACCAGTCCTTCAAAAAGTTGGCAAAAAAATCTGCCCGAATAATTTCGGCAATAGAAGATAAGAAAGACCTAGCCAACAGGGTGCATGGATGGATAACGGTGGGAGATTACGGCAAAATACGGCCACAGACATATCTTAATATCGGGATGAAAATAAAATCAAAGAAAGGTTCCTGAAACTGCGCCTTGGTGCTATCCCGATATTACCGCACCTGCCGCCATGGGAGAGAACTCACGCCTCGGCCCTATGTCGCCTGTGTAAATCTGACAAGGAGGACATCATCCATGTGCTATGCATTTGCCCGAGACTAATGGACCTGAGGCATAAGCTGTTGCTACCTTTTTTTAGATCACATGCCGTTCGGACCTGTAGGCAGGCAGTCAAACTGTGTTTTTCCTCCAGTGATATTAAACTGAATTGTCAGGTTGTGAAGTTCTTTGATTTAATGAAGGAAAGATTCAAGCACACCTGAAAGACTCATCGGGACTTAATAACAACCTTGAATTGACAATAGTAACTGCTGTATTTTAAATCATTTGTATTTTCATATGGCGTTTTATATTTTTGTAAAGATTTTAATTAATCATATACAAATAAAAATATTACTTACATACTTACTGTTGTATGAATGTAGAGGGACACAAATGAAAATGAAATCCTATTATGTCCCTTTATATAGCAATAATTACAATACTTTCAACCTTATCTGTTACTATGATTTTAACAAAAGGACTAGAGGGCTCAAAAATGTATGGCCTGTGTTAAAATGTTAGGGTGTCCGAAAGGACTACAATAAAGCCCAACTACTGAAAAGATGGCATGGACCTATATGGAAAAGAGGCTCTCACTATAAATCCCCAAACACACTTGATGGAGTAAAGAGTAGACATCTCTCCCTGCTCAGTTGTATGTGCCCAAAGTTACAATAGTGCTCAATGGCAGTTCTATGTTGTAAAGAACATCAAAAGTACCCAAAAACAAAGCTTTCTTAGCAGCCAGACTCACCTGTCCGTCGGTACCTCCAGCCGTAGACCAAGCCGAAGCGGAGGTACCGATCGGCAGGACAACTATCCTTATATACCCCTCTCAATTGGTTAATGATCAATTCTAAATTCGGCGATAATTTGCACGTGAATGTCGCGCCTACACTGTATTGTCCTATTGGGCCACTAGTCTGTATAGTGGTGAACGTTCTGGGCATGCTTAATTCTAACGCGAGAGTATCAACCTTTATCGTTTGCGCATGCGCAAGAGTCGGAGCGCTACTGCTGAAGGCAGCGCATGCTCAGAATACATTTGGTCGGCGCTTCCAGCATTTCTCCAATCTCAAAAAACTTGTTGAAAAGCCTCACAAAGGTCGCGCAACTAAGCGTGACTGAGCTACGACCCATGGGCATAATAAAAGGCCAAGGTGTAGTGCATGTTCTATCTGACCTCACGCCTGTGCATCCCGGAGAGCAACAACCTTGCTAACATGAGCATGCGCGAGGGTCGGGATGCTACTGCTCTGGGCAGAGCATGCTTGGAATGCATTCACCAAGCGCCCTCAACACTTCACTCAATCACAAGGAATGAGTAAAAGAAGTAGAAAAAGTAGAAAAACTACCTAAGAGACCTCACAAAGGACGCACAACCGTGCGCTATTGAACCTCGATTCTGGACACAGTGCAAGGCACAAGCATGCCTCAACCAAAAGAATATAATAAAAAATAAAAAACTCTTTCAATTTGTTTTAAAAAAAAATTGTATGGCCTCATCATGCGTGAATCAGGACATTAGAGCCCATCGTGGCACTTCTAAAGCACTGTAGTATCTGGCATATATCAGCCCGAGGTTGAATAAAGGTAGTCTGAAGATGTATACGCTGATTATGGGTGAAAGCTGAGTTTAATCTAAATTGATAGAAGTAGTCATATGAACAAGCACTAGATCTTATATATGATAGTTCAGCACCGGTCAGGACAATGAAGCTCGTGATGGCACTTCTTCAACACTGTTGTACCTGACATAGAATAGCCCTCAATAAAATAAAGGTAATCTATAAATGTGTACACTGGTTACATCTACTATAGGTAGGCGCTAAATATTTTATTTTATAAGTTGAAAGAGGTGGTCATGCAACCAAGCCATTGTGGATCACAGAGTTTGTTAATTGGATCTTACCGCAAATGACCACTTCTCAGAAATTCATTGTTGTCACATTCATGGGCTACCGATGATGTGTCCCACTGGCCTGACATAAATAGATCAGAGAGGTGTTCATACATGGCCTGACCGGGGTACACAGTAGTGCCCGACCAGCCAAGGAAACTGGTACGATTGCTGAAACCGGAAGAAAACATCTGCAAGTGTGATAGTGACAGACTGATATATACTTATCTGGACTCGAAAAAAGCACCTACATAATATGATGTTAATGTGCCTCCAAAAGGGTGTAGTGGACTGTTGTACTAATAAGAAGGCTGTGCAAAGCACCCTCCCTACCGCCAAAGAAACAACAGATACCTACAAATGTAAGGCCAGGCACAACACGCGTTTATAATACACGTTTATAACGATACCCAAGGGATCTCATTGTTAAGGTCCTTACTGTCACATTTCAATTTGAAAATCCATCTTTGTTCTCTAATGAAGAGGAATCTTGAAATATCGCTAATGTGAGGTGGAATAAATGGGCGTTCTAGCACATGCCAACACATGTCTTCCGCCTTGTGTTTAAGGGCAAGAAAATGGTTTGTGAAGCACGTGGACTGTTTGTTACAGTGGATGATGCTTTTATGCTCACTGATCCTTAGTTTGATTTTCCGTGTGGTATAACCAATATATCTCAGTGAGCACGGATAGATAATCATATAAATACCTCTGTCCGAGTTACAGTTGGTATGAGTCTTCAAAACCCAAGGCTTCCCTGTACAGATGTCAACACATTCTGTCTTGTGAGTCCGTGAACAAACACTACAGGATCCGCAGGGATGGTGACCCCGGACCATAGGAAGAATCCATAGTGTGTTAAGTAAGTCTCTTAAGCAGTGCTTTCTCAGGACGGGCATCTAAAAGGGCCTCCCGGTTGTTATTGGAGGCCCGTTTCCATGCCTGACGGACAAGATGTCTCGGATAGTCACGTTCTTGTAATTGTGAAGAAAGTACTTTGGCATGTTTGTCAAAGAGTGATTTCGAGGAACAGTTCCTACGAATTCGTAGGAACTGCCCAACAGGCAAGTTCTCACGTAGAGCTTTGGGATGGTGGCTACTAAAAACCAACAAAGAGTTTCTGGCCATGGGTTTTTTGTATAACTCACATTCCAGCTTTCCCTTCTCTGGAAAAATAAGGATGTCCAAAAAAAGGGATTATTGAGCCATCCGTGGAAATCTTGTATCTCCGTTGTAGAGCCTCGCGAAACCAGGAAGATGTCATCTATGTATCTCTTCCACAGCACCACTTGATGGAAAAAAGGGTTGCTGTGGGTGAGAACATAATCCTGTTCGAACAGATGAACATACAGGTTAGCTAAGCTGGGCGCAAATATGCTGCCCATTGATGGCCCTGAGATATGCAGGAAAATTTGTTCCTCAAATTAAAAAAAGTTTTCCATCATGGCCAATCTGGCACACTCCATGATAAAGTTGACCCGGGTTATCCTATTCAGATCCCGTGAGTCCAAAAGACCTCTAATCACCTCCGGAGTCTCCTCCTGCGGAATACAGGTGTTTAATTACTCACTGTCAAAACTAACCAGCAGATCTGTTGTGACGTTAAAATCAATGTCTGGGAGGAGTCTAAGCACATCAGCAGTATCCTTGAAATAAGTCGGCATGTCTCTAACTAGAGGCCTCAAAAAATAATCCATAAAAGTGGATAAGGGTTCCAAAAGAGAACAAATGCCGGAAATGATGGGACGTCCAGGCGGTGGTCTCTGGTTCTTGTGAATTTTGGGCAAACAATAAAAGTGGGGCATGACAGGATGGTTCGTGACCAAAAACCTTGCTTCATGGGCGGTAATCCAACCTTCCACACTAGCCTCATCAATTAATCGTTTTTTCTCTAGGGTTAATCTGGGGGTTGGATCAGAGGACAGCGGGCGGTATGACTTAGTGTCATGTAGTTGTCTTAGACACTCACTTCAGTAGGTGTCGGTGTCCATCAACACTGTAGCACCCCCTTTGTCCGCAGGTTTTATTGTAATGGAGCTGTCCTTGGCCAGACTATCTAGATCAATTCTTTCTCTAGTAGGTAAGTTTTGATAACTCTGTTGATGAGAATCACATAAGGCCATTACATCGTGAGTGACTGCTTTCTCAAATGTTGCCACTTGAGAAGGAACTTGATGTATTAGAGGAGTAAAAACGGACTTAGGATGTAGCCCAGTATTAGTAAGACCACTGTCCTGAGAGGTAGTGTCATCCTCTTTTGTCTTAAAGAAGAAATGGAGGCGGATCTTCCTGCAAAAACTCTCTAGTTCACATCTCAATTGGAAAGGATCTCCTTTGTTTGTCAGAACAAATCCCAAACCTTTGTTGAGCACCTTATGTTCATCTGGTGTAAGGATGCGTGAACTGAGATTAACAATTAGATCCCCCCATCCGCACTCAAGTTGGTCGATTGCTGTTGCCCTCTCCTGCTGCGTGTGTACTTTAGGTACATACCAGATTGGGTATTGGGTCACCATTGTGAGCCCCTGTATAGTGTACCATAGGTACCCAGGGGCATAGGTGCATCCAAGGCCTACCAGGGGCTGCAGCATGTATTATGCCACCCCTGGCTGGCCATCCAAACTGACATCACAGGCTGATCACTCAGCTTGGGTAAGGTGGTGTAATCACCCCTTACTTAGATATAGTATATCTATATCTACCTTATATATAGACACATAGTAACCTATAACTCACTCCTACGGCAGGCCTTAACAATCCTGGATACAGAGTGCTTGGTTTTATGAGAGAGGGTGCCCTAGCATGAGCTGACCCCCTCGGCAGCTTTCGGAACCATGTCCTTATAGCTGTTCTATGATATAGCCATAAAATATACTCTTAAGTGCATTATATTCCTCGCGGTTAATGCTAACTTTGGTTTGACTTTATCAAAACATGTCGTGTAAGGTGTCAAACACTTTGGAATAATACCCCCCGCCAATTCTGGCGGCAGGGGTAGCATTCCACCCTTCTAGAGGGAAAAGACATGCATGTTACTGCTTTACCCGATTAAAGTTAAACAGAGCCTCAGCATCACAAAATGGATGCTGCTGCCACAGACACGAGTCTGACCTCCTGCAGCTGGGGGAAACTCCAGCAAGGGAGGCCTGTACAATAGGGTTCCTGTCAAGGGAGGTGCTCCTCCCCAGACAGCCTGTAGTGTATTGGGGCAGGGTGGGTTGAATGGAAAGATGCTTTTCCAGACACTGCCTGGGGCAGACAAGGTGCTCCATGCATAGCCCTGTTCAAACCAGTTGCTGGGGCACTCCAGCCCCACTCTGGCACGAAAGTGGACCAAGGGAAAGGGGTGTAACCACCCCCTTCCCAGGTCCACCCATAGGAGGGACCTAGCATGTAATCCAGCCCATTTTCTTAGTATAAAGATAGGTGCTGTGTCCCCAGGACTTTAGATTATCCTGGAACGAAACTCTGAAATGAAACTCTTGGACCTTCGATGTTCTATTTAGACTAGAAGACTGAAGACATCTCCCTTGTGGTCAAGGAGTGACCACCCTGGGCAAGCAGGCACCACCAGTAACTTGCCAGTCTGCTATGTCGATGCTCCTGACGGATCCTGAAGACTCAGTGACTCAGGACCTGGACTCTCAGACTTCTCTGACTCCCACCCACATCCACAGCAAAGCTGAGACCCATGGCGGACACAAGAGACGTGGGACCAGACACCCTGGACATCCTGCATTTTGCTAACAGTGCAACTACCGAGGCACTCTCGCAGTTGTGCTCAGTTCTCCACACTCCACGAGTGCCGCGTGGGGCCCGCTCTTGCATTTCAGCTCAATGCGTCTTCCCAGTTGCTAGCCCGCTGGCCAGTGAGCCCCCTGAAGACAAACCTTTGAAACCAAACTGCTTTCCTAGTTGCTTCAGGCTTGCTCCAGCTTCCCTGAAAAGGAGAAGCTCCCCAGACCTTGCTGGTCTGACTCGAAGCCAATCTTCACTTCCTGCGTGGATTGCGTTTGCCAAGGCTTGTTGGGTCCAGTTTGGATACCAATACCACAGTCAACTAGATCCTTTGTGGGACAGCTCGAATCCAGCTCCTGGTTGTCATTGACACCTCCTGGTCCTCATGGCTGCAGAGACGAGCTTCACCTCTTCACCTGAGATCATCGCGACATCGCCTGGTTCCTTCCTGGTCACTGGCTAGTGACTCAGACTCTGTCCCCTCTGCTTTCAGGCTCTTCAGTTCTTAGACCCACCCTTGGATCCACCCTGACACTCTTCCTTTGTCCGCCTGCAGCACTTCTTTTGCAGATCTCCATTGAAAGCCAGAACCCTTTCACCTCCTGAGGCAAAATAGCCGGGAGATTGCTACCACTTTGTTTTTAAAATTGTGTATCTTACCTATGTTTCCCTGCTGATTTTAAAAGCACTTTTCACTCAGGCTTCACTGGACCCTGTCCAAAGCATACCGCACAGCTACCCTCGCGCTGATAGCGGTTTCACAAAAAACGAGCACGGCGCCATTACCGGCGTGCCGATAGGCCACGCCCCCTTGGAGGCCACGCCCCCCGCCTGGACAGGTATTTAAACGCTGACGGAGAGCGTCGCTTGCCAGAACCCTTTCACCTCCTGAGGCAAAATAGCCGGGAGATTGCTACCACTTTGTTTTTAAAATTGTGTATCTTACCTATGTTTCCCTGCTGATTTTAAAAGCACTTTTCACTCAGGCTTCACTGGACCCTGTCCAAAGCATACCGCACAGCTACCCTCGCGCTGATAGCGGTTTCACAAAAAATGAGCACGGCGCCATTACCGGCGTGCCGATAGGCCACGCCCCCTTGGAGGCCACGCCCCCCGCCTGGACAGGTATTTAAACGCTGACGGAGAGCGTCGCTTGCCAGAACCCTTTCACCTCCTGAGGCAAAATAGCTGGGAGATTGCTACCACTTTGTTTTTAAAATTGTGTATCTTACCTATGTTTCCCTGCTGATTTTAAAAGCACTTTTCACTCAGGCTTCACTGGACCCTGTCCAAAGCATACCGCACAGCTACCCTCGCGCTGATAGCGGTTTCACAAAAAACGAGCACGGCGCCATTACCGGCGTGCCGATAGGCCATGCCCCCTTGGAGGCCACACCCCCCGCCTTCCTCCCTATAAAAGTATGTGTCAATTCCGTTCGCGCAGCGGACAGGCGCAGCGGGTGCGCCGTCAGCGCGCCGAAGGCGCGCCAAAGGCAAGCCCGTCTGGGCCCGTCCGGGCCCAGACGGCCTCAGGCCTAGACACTCTGTCCAACTCACAGGAACGCATCACTTACACCCGAGATACGCTGCTCGCCTGGAACCCTATAAAACATCCCCAGTGCAAACATATTCTCAAGGAAGATACCCCCTTTGAAGGCTGCAACTTTTGTAACATACCCGAGCATACAGAAGGTTCCCAAGGACTCCGCCTTGGCCTTCTGAATTGCAGATCCTTAGCAAAACACGCCCACGAAACTAACTTGCTCATCCAGGACTGGACGTTAGACATTTTGTTCTTGACTGAAACATGGCTGACCCCACACACTGACTTCGACATGGTCAATGCAACACCCCCCGGTTACCAAATCTGCGGCCTTAATAGACCAACCGGGAGAGGTGGTGGCCTAGCCATAATCCACAAAAACCATCTTAAATGTAGAATAGAAGATGGAACCATCAAAGATTGTGAAAACTGTAACTTCACTATTCAGATCTCTCCATCTATCTCCCTCTCTGGAGTTTTAGTGTACCGGCCGCCTGGCGCACTGGGAGAATTCTCCAGTACCCTGATGGATTACATCTCACTTAAAACTATTTCAGTCTCGAACTTCCTCCTCCTAGGGGATTTTAACCTACACTTTTTGGACCCCGCGGACAATGCCGCAGCCAATCTACTCGCTGACCTGACCACGGCCGATCTCCACCTCCAAAATACTAAAGCCACCCACGAGAAAGGCCATCTCCTGGATCCTATTCTCACCAACATTAAGAACATAAAGACCCTGGACCCAACCCCTCTGCCCTGGACAGACCATATGCTGATCCCCATGCACTGGCCACTTAATCCCACTACTGCCCCTAAACAGAAAACAAGGATTCGCACCAGACGATGGTATAAGCTAGTACCAGAGGAATGGGAATCTATACTACGGGAAACCATGAGTCCCCTGCCCACGGACCCCAACTCCGCTGACAGAGAATTTAACGACTGGCTAGCCCTTCCCCTAGACAGTCTCGCTCCTCTCACCAGTACCCTAAGACACGTCAAACGGACCACTCCCGCTCCCTGGTACACACCCGCTCTCAACGCCCTCAAGAAGGAGTGCAAAAAGTCCGAACGTTCTTGGAGGAGAAACAAGGCGACGCTGGAGAAAAGTGCGTATCAATCATCCATGAAAGCATACAAACGAGCCCTTCGCGACGCAAAGAGTGCCTTTTACGAGGAAAAAATAAAAGGTTCCTCTCGCTCAGCTAAGGAGACCTTCTCCATCCTTAAAGAGCTCCTCCATGTCCCCGACCCCCCACAAAAACCCATGGACCCCAAAGCAGCGGAGGAAAAATGCGTAAATCTGGCCTTCTTCTTTGACGAAAAAATCAAAAGAATCATCACCTCCCTTCCTGCCACTAAACCTGACATCACAATAAGATCCAAGGAGTCATCGTCGCCACCCAATAAGCCGCATCTAGCGGCGCTCGGCCCAGTCACAGAAGAGGAAGTGATGGCCGCACTCATTTCAACTAAGAGTGGAGCCCCCAGTGACCCAGTGCCCGTACGGTTCGTCAAAACCATCCCTCAGGCCATAGTCCCTCAATTGACAGCCCTCATTAACACCTCACTGGCACTAGGAGAAGTCCCCTCGAACTGGAAAGAGGCTATCGTCAAAGGACTCCTCAAAAAACCATCGCTAGATCCTGCCGACCTATCCAACTATAGACCCATCTCACTCCTCCCCTGGATAGGCAAGGTGGCGGAAAAATTAGCAAATAAAAAACTATCACACTTCCTGGAGTCAAACCATCTCCTCAATGACTCCCAGACGGGCTTTAGACCAGGTCAGGGTACGGACACCGCCCTCCTGGCAGCAGTAGAAAAGGCCAGGGAAATTATCGACACAGGAGGATCAGTGGCAGTGGTCCTCCTGGACCTGAGTGCGGCCTTTGACACGGTCAGTCACCAGGTCCTGATTCACCGTCTCGATAATATCGGGGTGAAAGACAGGGCACTAAAATGGCTCTCATCCTTTCTCTCCCGACGCTCCTTCCAAGTTTGGGAAGGTGAAAGCCGCTCCCCCTCCATTCCCCTCCAGTGTGGCGTGCCTCAGGGCTCTTCCCTGAGCCCCACGTTGTTCAACGTGTATATGGCCCCACTGGAGGAACTGGTGTCACCCTTTGGAATATCTATAGTTAGCTATGCTGACGACACTCAGCTGGTGGTAACGCTCTCCCATCCCAAGCTAGAGCCCTCCAATCTCCCTGACTGTCTAACCAGTGTACATCAGTGGATGGGTGACTCTGCCTTGAAACTAAACGGCTCCAAAACAGAGATCCTGCTCCTAGGGCATAACATCACGAGCCTCCCCCCGAACATCTGGCCCGCCTGCATGGGTGAACCCCCCACCCCCAAGACTGAGGTCAAGAGTCTCGGAGTATGGCTAGAGACGGATCTCACCTTTAGGACACAGGCAAGAAAGACTGCCGGCACCTGCTACGGACTATTGAAATCGTGCAGGAAGGTACTTCCCCTACTGCCTTTCCAATCGCGTCTCCTGCTGATCCAAGGCCTAATTTTATCGAGGCTGGATTACTGTAACGCCATATACCTAGGATCTCCAGAAGCCACGCTCCAAACTCTTCAAAAAGCCCAAAATGCCGCAGCCCGACTCCTGACTAACACCCCGGCAAGAACATCTGCCAAGCCCGCACTGAGGACGCTGCATTGGCTCCCTATTAGGGAAAGAGTAACCTTCAAGGCCCTCTGTCTGGCCCACAAGGTACTGTACAATGCTGGCCCTCCGATCCTTGGGAACTGGATCACACCTTACAGACCCACAAGAGCGCTCCGTTCCGAACATGGGAACTTCATCACGATCCCCAAGGTGAGGAAGGCCCGGTTCGGTGGCCGTCGCTTTTCGGTCAATACGGGAAAAAAATGGAACACACTCCCCCTGAGCCTCAGATCAGAACCAAACCTTCTAAGGTTTAGGAAGGCCCTCAAAACCCTACTTTTTCCCTGAGCCATCCCTCCCACTCCCGACTATCTTCCACTGGTGGTAATAGGATCAGCGCTGGGATACCCCCTGGGTGACTACGCGCTTTAGAAATCTTTAAATAAATAAGCATCGACGAAACCCGACACGAAAAGACACCTATGCACCCGGCTTCCCTGTGTGAGGTAACTTGAGTACTCCGGTGCTCCCGTGGGTATTGACTCTCCAAGTGTCCTAGTTTAAAGCGGTTTTGTCGTAGTCCATCCGGAAGTGCCCTAAAACAGTAACTTTGTAACTTCTTTGTTCTCCATTATAAGTCAATGGTAACTCGCGACTGTGTTTAGACACTGCACGCGTCTCCCGTGGGTCTCTGACTTCCTAACCTTTGGTTGTTCAGTGTAGCCCCAGCAATTCCCTAGGCCCTAGGCCTATTCACTATTGTTGAAGTGGTTTTTATACCACTTACTTAGTACATGGTTTGTGATGCCCCTAGGGCATAACTGTATTTGTGCAACTTATCGTATGCTAATTGAGTAAATTGTGATGTACTTCGATCTCTGACCTCATTAAGAGTGCAGAGGGGTTGTGTTAGAAATAAATACATATATATATTTGATATATAACTTGTGTGGTGTCCTTTCATTTGGTATTCAAGGGATTATAATTGGTAAAACAGCTTGCTTTACATGTTCTCTGAAGTCTTAGCCTATGACTGCTGGTCCATGCTACCACTAGGATAGATTGTCTATAAGGTTGACTTTACAACCACCATCAATAAGGGTCATTTAGACTGGTGCAAGGTGCCTACTAGAATAGTGGACATCATATGCCAGTCTAACTTCTCACAATTGTTACCTCATCACTTTCCCTCTAAAATAGCCCACGTTAGTTTAATTAGCACTCTATTACTTCACCTAATGCACCCGCGTAGTCTTGTTGTTTGCATACATTCAAACGGATACAGTTATTGTAAACTAAATTGGTTCATTCAGCTTCCCATGAGACAGCTTGCACTTTTGTTGACTCGGAAAATTAACGGGATATTGCTACGCCACATGACTTCAGTTCAACTACTTTTCTGACATTTTAGAGGCCAGACACTTGCAGAAATGGCCTTGCTCCTCTGGAGAAGTGAAAACATACCCTTACCATCAATCGCAGCATCTGAGGCATTGTAAAGCAATCTGATGCATGCAAAACACAGTTGGTCTCCATTCAGGCAGCGGTGTTTAGTACCAGGGATGAGTGGCAAGGCGCAGGGAGGGAGAACAGCATGACGACAATGGAGTACACTAAAAAAAGAAGTAGAAAACCAGAACTTGCCTTACCTTCAGACAGCCGCATCATGCTCTGTCCTACTTCTCTGCAGACAGGCTCTTATACAGCAGATGCCACGCTGGTCCTATGGAGGAGCACATGTTTAATACTTGACAAGTGGATATGTTCATGACAACTTAACTTTGTCGAACTCAGATGAATAGTGACATTGACGTACTATTTAGAGCCCTGAAGCAGTCCTTGTTGGACGAAACGCATTGGCTACTGTTCGTTGATGTGTTTTTTTGAAGATAAAGACGAATAAAGACTTATTGAAAGAAGGAATCTTTTCTTTATGTATTATTTGTGACTCAACAACAAATTGTCATGATTATTGTCGCTATATATTCTATACAAGAATTTATTCATAAAGCAAATGTACCCTGTAAAACTTTTCTTGAGTGCTAAATCATCAATTGTAAGGCTCCTAGAATCCCCTGCAGCCAATCCTGAGGCTGCTTTCATGTTATGAGATCAGCCTCAAGATTGGCCTGAGCACACTCAATTTGTGCTCCCACGGAGCCTGGGGACCTGTGCCTGCTGTCTCCAATCCGGCAACGCAGCTCCGGTTGGAGACACCTTCACTGTAAATGGCCGAACCTTCATGTGCGGTGAAGGCACTGCACCTACCTCTTACCCCTCAGTGCCTGTCATCCCCAAACCAAGGCCCCGCTCCCAAGGCTCGGCACACTGAAGAAAAATAAACCAATAAAACCCATTTTCATTATAGTTTTATTGTTCACGTTTTGGGAGGGTGTTGGCAGGGTGGCAATGCTCCTCCACCATAGCGGAGGAGCTGGTACTGAATTCATGGCAAAATGATTTTGTTCCTTGAAAGCATTATGCTAATATGTGGTATGGGATCTCTAGGGAAAAATTTACCTTTTCCATAGTAGGCACTATACTGGAGAGGTGTATTTCTTCAAATGGTAAATTATTTGCTAAGCTATGCCCGACGGAAGAATGGCAAACTCCTATCATGACACTTGACTGCTTCGTAACACAATTGTTTTGCTTTTCTTGCTTACCAGAGGCAGTATGAGAAAAACAGGCATGAGCCATATGAGGGAGTAACTTGGTCCATTAAAATATAGATGTGAGCAAATCGATTCCCTATAAATAATCGATATGCTTCTGATTCTTTATTTGGAATTTTGCATAAAGAGTGTTCAGAGCCACATGCTCTGTAAAATAGCTATGCTTTTTCAGTTTTAGTGTAGTCTCTATTGTGGTGTCGAATTATTTCTATGTGCATTGTTCAAAACATTTCTAGTTTTAATAAGCTTCTATAAGCCCTTTTTAACACAGTTAAGTAGCATATCTTTAAACACACTATCATTCTTATTTCTCCTATGCCACCATACCATCCTCAATGATCAAAAACGTTTGCTAGCTCAGACTGACTGGGGGACCTTCAAAATCATGAGACGTGTTCCCCCTCATCAGGTCATTGAGATACTGAATTTTGACATCTAGCAATGTGATATCCACTAAAGCTTTGGTTGGAGACAAAATCAGAGTTCATACTGCAGTGCCCAACTTCTTCATTGGATAATCTAAGACTCTGAGGGGCTTATTTATGAGCCCTTTGTGCCATTGTTTTGTCACCTTTTGAGATGCACCATCACTTGATAGGTTGGGCAAGTTTTGGATTTACTATACGTATCCCACGTGATGATATTCCGCCATAATGGTGGTCTGATGGGAGTTTTTCAGCCACAGTTATTTTGTGTTTCCTGATCCTCTACAGTCCTTAGGTGCGGTATTACACACACTCTTTTGAGACCCTATATCTCTTGTTTTTTGGTTCACCTTTTGAGATGCACCTGCGGCGTAAAAAATGCACCATATTGCACCCTATTTACAAAGTGACGCATCAAAGCATAGGCGTCACTTTATAAAGCCCTGCGCTACATAAAACCTGCATCCGGTATAATGTATGCAGGGTGGGCGATCCCCCGCAAAAAGCCTTTTTAAAGTGGCGCAGTGAAATCTATGATATTTCGCTACGCCACTTCTAGGACGCCACTGCATCAAAATCTTACACCTGCCTCACAGCACACATACGACTGGTGCAGCTGCATTTATCATGGGACTTGCCCATGTGTAATGACCCATTGCTGGAGTTGCGTCACTTTTGTAGCACACTTCAGCACCGCATCATTACTGCACCTACAGATACGTCAGAAATACTGACATATCTGTAACTCCTTTTGACATGGAGCTCCATACAGTAAATAAGGCGCATCCATAGTGTTGCAAGGAGGGCGCACTGAAAAGTGTTGTATCACTGTTTTTACCCAGCGATGCAACACCTTTCATAAATGAGGCCCTAAGGTTCTGCTTCTCACTTTGCCCTGCTCCCACTCCATACCCAAAATACCGCCTGGTAACTGTGCATAATTTGAGTCATTGGTTTCCAGTGCTCGGCACTGACACTTAATTACCAACACTAGGTCTTATGACAGCCTGCCTTAAGGTTGGCACTATTTGTGTGTTTTAGAAATTAGCAT
Source organism: Lissotriton helveticus (assembly GCF_964261635.1). Classification (NCBI taxonomy): domain Eukaryota; kingdom Metazoa; phylum Chordata; class Amphibia; order Caudata; family Salamandridae; genus Lissotriton; species Lissotriton helveticus. The sequence continues at coordinate 1,127,067,708 of NC_136067.1, forward strand.
AACAACAGTCGCTTATTAATTTAATGTACATTAAAATGACTAATACCGACCACCCAAGCCATTCTTATAGATTTTGGGGCATGGAATAGTCTGAAGTGCCACACTTGCAGTCATTTGATGTTGTTAGGTGTGGTAGGGTTGGTGTCACCCGGTTCGGGTAACTCATGGTGTCACCCACTCACGACTTACCGTATGGGCTCGAGTCTCGGCAATGATGCTGAACATCCTGTGATTGTACGCAAATAACTTAATCTCCCCGTGCCTAACAAAAAATGAATGTGTCTTCATGTAATGCAACTGGTGCTATGTAAAGCACTCTGACACCCGATTCGGGTCAAGTTTGCGCTATATAAAACTCTGTATGATATCCGATTTGGGTCAAGTTTGCGCTATATAAAACTCTGTAAAATAAAAAAATAAAATGTACTATTACTTAACCCGTAGTCTGTCAGCTTCCACCACCCCGCCCCCCTGTTCATACATGTGCAAGCGGGTACTGGGTCTAACTCGTGAATGCACAGTACGTCCACATCTGGCAAACCGCTGCAGGAGTCCGACTACTCTTGTACTTTGAGCCTGTGAATAATTCTTATTTTGGCCTGAGTTCCCTCTCTTTTGGATTTCCAGGAAAAGTGACATTTTTGCCAGAGCAGTACCGATGGTGTCCTCGACGAGCGGCCTCATCTATCAGACTTTGCTCCTCCATCTTGGACAAGTATATTTATAAGATTTGGATAGTTGCTTCCAGAACATGTTCTTTGTTTTGTCCCACCTAAAATCTCCACTTGCCGCTGACGTATGCACATAGCAAGAAAAACACAAGAAGCTTGTGAACCTCACATCGATGGTGCTTAGGTCATGCACTGAATAGTAGACAGTCTGTCCCTACCACAAAGGTGACCCCGACGGACATTGCAAACATTGAGCACTGGCAAGGGGACCAGTCACCAGCGTCCATTTGAAAAACTGATTACAATCATTGATATGCGGAGGTACGTCATTTTAGCGTGATATTATATAGATTAGCTCAGAGCAGGCACTTTTCCAATGTGGCAACTCAGGCATACTTTGGAAAACAGTTAAGGACGCATTTACTATTTTTTTACGCAACGTGGCGCAGCAGCAGAACTTGCTGTGCCGTTCTGCCTGAAAGGAAGAAATCAAAATTTCTCCATATTTACAAAGATATGCAGCATTTATGCTCTCCTCTTGCTCTGGCTCACTGTGAGCTGCCTAATTCCTCTGCAGGCACCTTTGCCCATAGAATAAGTGTGCCTGTGTTACAGGCAGGATTGTCCTTGTGTAGGAAAGGACACCTTCCTACACAAAAACAATCTATACATGGAAAGAGCAATTAAGAAGGAGGAAAATATATTTCTGCTTGTTACGTCTGTTGGGTAGGTCGAACCATTTTGCCGCAAAGTCTTTGTAAATCTGGGTTTGTGTCAAAATACATGGTTGGATGCAAGCGAACACCTATGCTGCACCCATGTAATGCCTACAAGACAGAAAGTAGCGCAAGGCAGCACTTTGCGCTGCCTTGCGTTACTTTGTATTTACTAAAGTACTCAACCACGAATCTGATGTAAATTCGGGGCTAGATGCAGTTAACTGTTGTGATTCACACATAACACTATCCAGAAAAATAGCAATTGAGGGGACATTTGAAACGCAGGATGCTCTCTATGTTTTGCACAGCAGTTATTCTGATCTCAGATGGTCAACAAAGGTATCTGCCAGAGAAGGAGAGGCAGATTGGCAGGGGTGGGAGATGCATGCCAGACAGAGCCTTGTGTGGTGGACACATTGTGTGGTGGGCAAGAATTCAAATAAAGCTGGCACCTGCTGTAATTGCTCCGAAATGCGCCCAGCGCTGATGATCTGAATGCGTTGTCCTTGTATTTTGGCACACAATGATGCTGTCTAATAAAGATAATTAGGAAAACTGTTTTTCTACATCAATCCCTTTGGAAAAGGCATTATTTAATCCAGACCAACCCCTGTATCGTCGGTCCTTTTTGTATTAAATTAAAAACGGCACCTTAGGATATTTTTTTAATGTGTAATTGTAGAATCAGGTTATGCATTGTTACCTTTTCAATTTATAAGTGTTTTTATTTTTGTATTGTTGACGAAGATTTGAAAACTTTTATGCCATGTATGCCGAAATAAATGTATTTACAACTAAAAAAAACAAAAATGTGCACAGTTGACCAGCTATGTCCTGCACCAGGAAAAAGCAAGGATTATTAACTCGGTGCAGCACAGGACAAACGTCATGAATGTAAAAAAGACGGGGCCTATTGTTATAACAGGTTACAGATGCGATGCTTAAACTAATGGCAGTGAAGTGCTGTCTTGCATGGGGGCCCCGTCAAGTGGACTTGTCTGGTGGCGCCGCGGAAAGCACTCCTCGTGTGCCATGGGACATTTACCAAAGAGAATGAAATCCCCGCAGTACTGGCTGCCAGTCAAACTATTTCATTTATTAGAATGAATGACTCCACAAAAACTGCATTGTGTCTGTCATTCCTTTTACAAAATAGCTGTTTCCCTACCTCGAGAATGCTCAATTTTCTGAACCAGAAAGGATATGGAAGAAATGTTGACTCGGTCCTCCTAGGAGTAAAACTAGAGGCATCCATTTAACTGAATGTTACATTACGGACGTAATTTAATAAAGTTTTAAATATTTTTGTAAAGTGAAAAACATACCAAAAGGTGCTTACTGGAGGTAATATGCGCAATTTATTCTAGCAGCGCTGGGCACGCACTCCCTGCCGAGACTGTCTCTCCACAGGTGCTGGCGTCAGAGGAACACAGCGCGCGGGGGCTGTCCCAGGGCCGTCATTGGTAGCGCTAAAGATTGACGGCCCTGGGACCCACAAACTAGGTACGCCGGGCACATCACCACTTCTATAGTAGGAGGTGCGTGCGTGCGTGGCAACGTGCTCTGTCTGCACTGACTGCAGTATTTTAGTACCTTGAGTGCGCTGCACACCGTGCGCTTGCACTATATAATAAAGCAGCAGGAACCGAACAGACTTGAGGCTGCACTGCAGTGCAGAGCTGTGTTTGCAGTGTTACACAGGAGCCAGCAGTGTAACCAGATTGGCGTCACCCCATGATGGGGTGACTCCCGGTGCGGTCCGCACCCACCGCACCCCCCTAGTGACGCCACTGACTGTATAGTGACGAGCAGCGCTGGCTGGCGGAACGGGTGGTGCAAGCTGAAGAGGTCTCCAGCTGCGTCCCGTGCAGGTAAAAGCGGTGGGGCAATGGGGTGGGGTGGAGAGGGATTTCAACAGACTACGACGAGGGAAAATTAATAATTTATTTAATATTCCCTCGTGATCGTCCGTCAAAATCCCACCCTCCTGGCCCTACCACTCTTACCCGCACGGGCCGTGGCTGGAGGCCACTTGATGACAGCCCCAGCTTCTAATAACATTCCTTTTCTAAGAGTAAACTTTACATCATGTTGCAACAGCGGATAACTTTGTCAGATTTTATTCGTTTTATGAGTATAATGTGTGAATATCCGGAATGCAAAGGTATTTTGGTTTATCAAAGAATCATACACTTGAATACACACACTCAAGCAATAGACATAGTGAAGTGTCTACTTTCTTGTGGGCTTTCAAGCATAACTTGTGACAATATAGGTTTTGTTTGCACTTCTTCTCGTTCTTCTTTTCAGTGGCATCGCCTGAGATTCATGAGCCTAATTTTCCATTTAAACACACACATCCATTTTGTTTTGCAGAATCTCTGAAGGAGCTGTGACTGGCGGTACGTCGAAAGCAAGCAGAAACAACCCCTCTTAAAATGCTTGCGGATACAAAAAGAATATGGTATTTTCTCGTGTGAACTGCATGCCTCTTTGCAAGAGAGCATCAAATACAATGGCCCATTCTCAGGTGTATACTTCTCCACCATTATTGCTGCACCAAAATGTCATGCACTTCAAGAAAACCAAACATTCAAAGTGAGAAGCCTATGTTTTGTTTATGCACTGTTTTATACCATGCCCAATATCCAGTGCAAATGATGTATTGTATACCCTCTAGAATACATGCCACTTTTTAAGTTTAGAAGAGCCAAATGCTGTTCACGTGCATTATGCATAGGGAAAATGCCCCTGATTAACTTGATGTAAATTAGCTCAATGTAGCAACATGTTGTGGTGATTAGATAATCTGTACATTTGCTGATAACAAACATCCTTACAACATTCCGGTGAATTCTGAGAGATTATAATATTTTTTTCAAAATGAATGTAACTTGTTAAATCTGCAGCCAATAAAGACATTTAATTACCACTGCAAATTTGAATGCTTTTTCTTCTTTGCTGTTTATGCTGCCAGTATTTTTTCCACATAGACAGGCACCTAACCGGAGCATCTGTTCAATATTAAATTATATTTGCGAACGATGAGGTGAGACTCCAGGTCTTGAAAGGAATGAGAGGTGTAGCTAAACAGAATTGTATCTGACTCTTGGAAGGAAGTCTACTGATTTGAGTGCTGTGTCAAGATGACTACTAGACATCCAGATCTAGATCGCTTTGTAGGGCGTGATCCTAATGTTGCTAGCTCTGTAGTGTGCGCAGTGCACTGCTTGTTCTTACACCGTTCTTTATTTATTTATTTTATTTTTAAAGTTTTATATAGCGCGGACAAGATCTTTGCAGATATCAGAGCGCTTTACACAGATGGGGTACATGAGGGAGCATAGTCAAACAAGTAAGTCAGAGGAGCATACAGTACAAATAAGTGAGGGCAAAGCCAATCATGTAAATCAATAATACAAGTTATACAAATACGCAACGGGGTCAAACAAGTAGTACAGATCGGTGAATATTCTTTATGGAGACCCAAATAATAGTTCAGGTGTATTTTGCCATGAGGATAGCTTTTACTTCTTTCTTAAAGAGTGTAGTGGAAGAGATGAGCCTAGTTTCGGGAGGGAGTGAGTTCCAGATTCTGGGTGCCATTCCTGAGAAGGAGCGTTTATAGGTTTTTTCCTTCCGGAATCTACGAGGTTTCAGCAGAAGATTGTTTGTGCCTCTAGTGTTTCTAGCGCCACCAGAGATTGTCAACTTCTGAGTGAGGTAGCCGGGAGAGCTCAGGTGTACCGCCTTGTGAGTCATGCAGGCGATTTTCAGATGTATTCTGGCTTCAAAAGGCAGCCAGTTCAGGGATTTCAAGTCAGGGGAAATATGAGAGTGCTTTTTTGACCCAGTGATGAGCCTCGCTGCAGCGTTTAGAGAAGCTCTTAGGGGTGCAGTAGCAGTTAGAGGGAGTCCGCAGAGGGCGACGCTGCCATATTCTATTCGAGGGATGACTAGTGCTTGTACTGCGGTTTGGAAGTCATTGGCTGGGAGGAAAGGTTTAAGTTTCCTCAGGGTATTGATTTGGAAATTCGCTCCCTTAGTTGCCTTGCTGATGTGTTGCTGCATGTTGAGATTGGTGTCGAGGGTTATGCCTAAAGATTTTGCTGAGTCCAAGATGGTGGGTTGGACATTGAGTCCCGTTAGGTGTTTGAGCCAAATTTGAGTGGTGGAGATCTTCGCTGGAGGTGAGATCAGAAGGAACTCTGTTTTCAGAGCATTGAGTTTGAGATGATTATCGGCCAGCCAGGATTAAGTTCTTCTGATCGTTGAGTTCAGGAGCAAAATGTCTTTGGGGGATTGTAATTTGAGATAAAGTTGGGTGTCATCGGCGTACATGTGAAAGTGTACTTTGGATGTTTGTAGCAAGGTGGTGAGAGGTTCCATCACTAGGTTGAACAGAGTTGGGGATAGGGAGGATCCTTGGGGGACGCCCAGCGTCATTACTCTCTTCAGTTTCACAAGTATGAACACCCTTGTCCGAGGGGCTTCTTGTCATAGGTGCTTCTCCAAAAGCAACCTTTTTAGTGGTTAAGTGTTCAATATGATTATTGCTTCTTTATGAGTCATACGCAGTATTATACCATGAAGTGGAAGGGAAAGGAACATGATTATTCCTTAACGGAAGTGAGGTATTAGTTGAGGGGGTTGTAGGAAGGTAGATCCCTGACTATGGTTGCCCCCAACTTTTTGCCTGGTGTTTTGCTGGTTTTCTGACTTAGTTGACCTGGGGCCCTGCTATTCAGGACCCCAGGCCCACTGCTCTCTCTGTTAAAATGGATTCCATGTACCTTAGGTACATATCTAATTGGATACTGAGTCACCTTATCAGTCCCTGTACAGTGTACCTTAGGTACCCAGGGCATAGGTGTACCCAGGGCCTACCAGGGGCTGCAGCATGTATTATGCCACCCCTGGCTGGCCATCCAAATCTGACACAACTGGCTGCACGACAGCTGGGGCAAGGTGGTGTAATCACCCTTTGCTTTAGATATAGTATACCTATATCTAACCCTAAAATGGACACATGTATTCCTATCAGTCACTCCTATGGCAGGCCTTAACAATCCTGAAGGCAGAGTGCTTGGAATCGTGTGAGATAGTGCTCTGGCATGAGCTGAGCCTGTCTGCGGCTTTCGGGATCCATCCCTTAGCCGTTTCCATGATATCGCATACCATATACTCTTAAGTGCATTATAATCCTCGCGGTTATGTGCCAACTCTGGTATCGCTTTATCAAAACATGTCGAGTAAGGTGTCATACGAATTGGAATACTAACCCCTCGCCAATTCTGGTGACGGGGTTAGCATCCCACCCTTCTAGAGGGACACGACATGTATGTAACCTGTAACCCCGGTTAAAGTCAGACAGAGCCTTAGCTCCACAAAATGGATGCTGCCACCGAGACACAAGTCTGCCCTCCTGCTGCTGGGAGTCCTCCCAGCCCAGGAGGCAAGGACAAAAGGGTTTCCTGCCAGGGGCGGTGCCAGCACCGTCCCAGACAGGATTTTGTGTATCCTAGGTAGGCAGGGCTTTAGAGGAAGGTGACTGCAAGTGGCACCCCGGTGCTCACTGTGCATAGGCCGGCTGGAACCAGTTCCAGGGGCACTCCAGCCCCTGATCTGGGGAAAGCCCGCCAAAGGAGAGGGGTGTAACCACCCCCCTCCTAGTCCCACCATAGGGCAGGACTTAGTCGCGTGCCAGCCCCTTTTTGCAGGATAAAGGTAGGAACTGGCCCCCTTCCAGATCAGATCATCTTTAAATCCTGAAACTACTTTCCACGAAAGGAACTCAAGACTTCTTCCCAAGATTCTCCCTTGTGACTAAGGAGTAGTCACCCTGCAGCAGCAGGCACCAACCAAGCATCGCTGTTTGTTGCCAGTCTCTCCTTCGGATCAAGACTGCTCCAGCACGACGAGAACCGGCTTCCCTGGCACCTCTGACCTCAACCTACATCATCAGCCCAGCTGTGATCCGTGGGTGTGACGAGACCTCAAGGGACCGGCCATCTTCAGAACTGCACGACGCTTGTCCAGCACGACCACCGAGTGACCCTCGACCGAGTGCTTTGGGGTAAGAGAAGCCCTGACCCTGAGCAGCTCCAGCACCGAAGTTCAGCCCCCCTGCATCCACGAGATCTGCGTGGGGCCCTTCTGCTCTTTGCTGCCAACCGCGTTGTCCAGGTCGCTTGCCCGTTGGCTAGTGGCCCCCTCACGACGCTCCACGACGACAACCCCTGCTGGTCTGGTTGCTCCAGACTAGCCCTTGCTCCCCTCCAAAAGAGGAGCACCCTGGACCCTCCTGGTCCACTCAAGACGCCATTTTAGGTTCACTGCGTGGGCCTTGCATTTGCCAAGACTTGTTGCCCAATCCTGGGTCCAGTGACGTCGACAGCAAGTACCTTCGTGGGACAGCTCGCACCTCCATCCTGGTCGCCGACAACGCCTCCTGGTCCGAGAGACTGCAGAGCCCAGCAGCGCCCACTCACCTGGCTGAGGTGACTTCATCCGGTGCCATCCTGGTGCCCACTCAAATCACTGGCTAGTGATTCAGAACTTGGTCCCCTCTGCTTACAGGTTTCTTCTTCCCTGATCCAGGCTTGGATCACTCCGAACTTTCTTCACTGGCCGCCTGCCAGCAACTCTTTCTTCAGGCTCCTGGATCTTCAACGAGGGTTTCCGACGCAACTTCAACCCTATGCAGCCGCAGCCCCTGGGCTAGGTAACCTGAGTACTCCGGTGCTCCAGCATAGTCCAACACCCTAAGTGTTCGGATCCACTCTTGTTTTCGACCCACCTAGTCGGGTTCGCCCGAGAACAGTAACTTTGCAACTGCTAGCCTCCATAGACTTTTTCCCGCCTTACGCGTGAGAGTTCCCACTCTGCACACGACGTCCACAGGCCTCCTGCATCTAATCCCAGTGTTTAGAATTGTAGGCCTAGCGATTCCTGAGTCTAGAAAAGTATTACTTACCTGCTAGCAAGTTCGCATTCCACTTACTGTGTATATGGTTTTTCGTATTTTCGTAAGAGTTTTGTTGTGTGCTTAGCTCCCTGACTCATAAAGAGTTCAGGGTAGTCTTGTTATAAATAAATATCTGTTTATTTTCATAACAACTTGTGTGGTGTCCTTTCACTTGGTGTTCAAGGGGTAATGTGATGGTGAAACAGCTGGCTTAACACGCCCTCTAGAGTCTTAGCCTTAGACTGCTCGTATCCATGCTACTAGGATAGCTGGTCTATAAGGTTGACTTACAACCAATCATCAATAAGGGTTGTTTGGACTGATACATAGTGATCACTAGAATAGTGAGCACTGCATATCAGGCCAACTTCTCACAGGGGTGAGCACCCACACACATATAATAACCACAACTCTTGCCACCCTTCTTAAGGTGAATCTTCAAAGTCTTTAAATTAACCTGAGCTAAACTCCTTAGTAGCTATGACACAGAACAGACAGACTTAAGTTAGAGGCAATGTGTAAAGTATTTATGATGTACTCAAAGAATAATAAAGTCAAAACACAATACAAGAACAATCTCAAACAAATATAGAAACAAAGTAAATCATAATAAATTAAATGACACAAAAAGAATAAACATCCAATTAGTAGAGCGAGAGATATGCATTTTTAACGTTTTATATTCAAAATATCACCAAAAAGCATAAGTGCCAACCAACATCACCTGGTTGCACTTCACCAAGAAAAGGGTATTGGTTATGCCGACCATGATGGAGAGCGGATTGTGCAGAAGGACCAGCTTCATCCTGGTGAAAATGTTTACTTTCCGACTTAGCCTCTGGAATGGAAGTCAAAAATCCTCAGTGGGACAAGGCAGCAGGCTGTGGCCAAAGACATGTCATCGGATAGCTGCAGAACGAGGTCTAAGTGAGGCTGTTGACTTTTGTTGAGAAAGCTCCAAGTACAAGAATTTTGGAAATCACAGCCAGAGAAGGTCCCTTGCTCCCTGGATACTTTTCACTTTTTGGAGTTTGAACTCTTCCAACAGGGCAATACGCCAGGCTGTAGTGGAAAAGGGCTCAACGAGGCCAGATACCTTCTCTGCGATGTCCCACTGAATTAAATTTGCTGCTAGGCAGAGGAACAGGGTAGGAGCAACCTGAAACTTTGCCACAGCTGCAAAAAGTGTTTGTCCGATCAGCTTGGCAGGTTGGTCCTGTTCCCCCACCAGTTCTCTGAAAAACTGTTTGCAAAACGTTTCTAAGCTCCAGGTTTCAGGATACTTTAAGTGTAGTACACTTTGACACCAACCATGGGCACAGGACCTTGGCAACAGCACATGGGGGTCAAGACTCACTATAGAAGAGTCCAGCAGTAGGAACCAAGGGGAATTCCAGTTGGAACTGGTCACCTGAGAATGCTGTTAAAGGTCTTTTGAAGTTTGTTATTTCCCTCTGGCCCACACAGGAGGTCAGCCTTGTGACCCTTCTTTGTCCTCTGTATAAAAAGGAGAGCAGGTTTGATCATCAGGGCTCTTCTCATATCACAGACAGCAGGCCCATCCTCTTTTGTTCTTCAACAAGTGCAGAAGTTTTCTGGTGAGGGTACTGGGGATGCCACATATATGGCCAATGCCAGCCTGTGGATAGGGGACACTATTGGCCACTGCCTAAAAAATTGATTAAAAGTTCCCTGAGTTGACAATACTACCCACTCTTGCAGCACTTTCTGACTCTGTGGTTTACTGAAAACAATCCCACAGTGCCCCTCTCTGCCCAAAACCAACATGGCAGAACATTTCTTACCTGTGTACAGCTCAATTGCTTACCCTAGAGGTGTAGTCAGGGAAATACGCGCCTCCTCTTTCACTCCAAACTGGTTCGAGGAGTAGATCCTCTGCCATAGGGCTTGGTGTCTGACTTTGGTGGACAAAGGAAGGGGGCAGGCCCAGGTGTTAACTACATCTGCCAATGACAGGGTAGACCTCTATGAGGATAATTGAGTTCCTGTCTGGGCCCAACCCAGATGGAAAGCCTGCCAGAGAAACAGAACACCACACCCAAATACTTTTTCTCAGCTCTGGGAACAAATTCACACCTCATCAAGGGGGCTTTTGAGCTCTTTGGTAATAGGTGGAAGATCATACAAATGCTTCCAGCCTCCATAGGCAGGAAACTTTTCAAATGTACCTGTACTAAAATAGTTACTACCAATGAATTAGGTTTGTAGTAAACATTTGAAAAAGTCCAAGAATAAACTTTGTAGCTGTTTCCTAAGATGATATAGCAATAATAACTGTAATTTTGTAATCCAGTGCTTTCCTATGGGAAAGCTAACCCTGCTACAGTGAAAATAGCCTTCTGGGTCTTCTGTAAGATCATGATTAGCATTAACCTTTTACATATCCTACTCTTAAACACCATGCACACTGCCTTAATAAACAGTGCTTTTTGAAGAAGAGGAGTTAGGTTCTTGGAATGTGGGGATGGCTGAACCTTATATAATATGGAAAATATGTATATGCCAACCCACTCTGTTTAATTTTGCTCTAAATCATTAGCAACAAATCAAACTCAATTTTGATTTGTTAGGTATATTTATTTTACCTTCTCTTTTTTAAGTTCACTTCATAGAAAAAATCAATCGTTTCTATGTCAGAAAACAACACAACATATATAACAAATATATACATCAACTTATACACACCATTTACAAAAAAACATTAACCAAAAAATATTATTACATCCACATTCACTGTACACTATACACTAAACTTTCATTATGTACAACCTCATTTATACAAATCTCTTTTCAGCCGTTCCTCTGGCAAATATTAGCTCTTCGCCTTATTGACCCTCAATGATTACAATTAGAGGAACAGTAGTGAACAAAGTCATAGTCAACAGGAGATAACACCATTATCAATTCTGTGAGTCAATGGTTATTAATATTTTTAAATTGTATCTCCGTTCTGCCGACGCGTTTCGAACACCACACAACAGTTATGGGTTCTCCTCAGGGCCTTGTCACTTCTGTCTGCATGTGTATAGAAAAAAAGAAAAGCACCAAAAGGTGTTTCAGTATCAGTTCTCTAGCCTCATCTGTCTGCCAAACTTGCAACGTATTGCATTTATGTTAGTGTTACCTTTAATGTGGCTGTGGTAGTCCTATGTTCGGTTGTAAGTCTTTAGAGCTGCAATCTGAAGAATAATTCTATTTAGAGCCAGACTTGGATTGAGCATTAAGGTTACTTTAGCAAAACACTGCGTGACATACCTTTATCTAGTCTTATGAGTCCGTTCATGGGCGCCTCCCTATGGCTCGGAAACACTTTTCACCTATGGGCAATACAGGATTGATTAAGTAATTTGCACTTGTATAACCTCTAAAATGCGTACAACATCTACCAACCATATTCATACCTTTTCCAGTGAACCGATCACTTCAGGGGCATGTCAATCCATATTGAATTAGTTTCTGTGCGCGGGCAATCTATTGGGGAAATAATGAGTGCTCAGTACACTTCTTGCTATTTTAGTGGTGTCTGTGCCCGGTTCGTTATACGTCCGTACTGACCTTTGTTTACAACGGTCCTCCGGACTCTGGTTGTGCGCGCCGCGTTGTTCCTTTCCGATCACTTTCAGTGATTACACTGTTGAGGAAAGAAAGCGGAACGCGCGTTAGTTCCCCTCTCTCAGCGCGTTTCCTATCGCGTGTGATACCAGTCCCATGTAGCCTCTCCTTACCTCCTTAGTGTCTCGCTGCAGCTCTTCCTCACTTCGCTCTGGAAGGCGGCGGCCGTGTAACTGGCTCACTTATTGCGGCCATGTGACCTCGGGAATTCTGGGAGTTGTAGTTTAACTATATTCTTTACCTGAATTACATGATTGGTGTGTTGTACTGCCCATAGCTTATAACTTAGGCATTGCCTTAATATTAGTAGCCCATTCCTGCATTGCGAGTCAACAGTATCTCGTGGAGCCCCATTATGACCTCCATATTTACAATCTTGAAACCTCGGAGAGGGTGTTTAATCCATTTTGCGCGCTGTTAAATTTTAGAATCAGGTACGCCTCTTTTCTGAGCAATGTATCTTCAATATCAATTGGACCTTTACCTCCTGATTGCACTATAGAACACAATACAGTCCATCTGAAATCCATTTCACTGTGATTTGCGTCCATAAAGTGTTGGACCATTGGCGCACTTAGTACCTTTTTTTTAATTCTTGACCTGTGTTGTGTGATCCTACTGTTAACCTGCTGTGTAGTTTTTCCAATATACAGTTTGTGCAGGCACAGACTACTGCATACACTACATTACGTGTCCTGCAGTTCGTGAATTCATGGTTCTTCCCTTTCACGCCCCTGTGTTCAAACTCGATCCCCTCAATTGTTGAGTCACATGAAATGCAATTATCACATTTGTGGTGGCCCTCGATCGGTTTTAGGCCCCATCTGGACAGTAGATCACTTTTCAGTCTGTGCCTGCACAAAACTGTATATTGGAAAAACTACACAGCAGGCGTACCTGATTCTAAAATTTAACAGCGCGCAAAATGGATTAAACACCCTCTCCGAGGTTTCAAGATTGTAAATATGGAGGTCATAATGGGGCTCCACGAGATACTGTTGACTCGCAATGCAGGAATGGGCTACTAATATTAAGGCAATGCCTAAGTTATAAGCTATGGGCAGTACAACACACCAATCATGTAATTCAGGTAAAGAATATAGTTAAACTACAACTCCCAGAATTCCCGAGGTCACATGGCCGCAATAAGTGAGCCAGTTACACGGCCGCCGCCTTCCAGAGCGAAGTGAGGAAGAGCTGCAGCGAGACACTAAGGAGGTAAGGAGAGGCTACATGGGACTGGTATCACACGCGATAGGAAACGCGCTGAGAGAGGGGAACTAACGCGCGTTCCGCTTTCTTTCCTCAACAGTGTAATCACTGAAAGTGATCGTAAAGGAACAACGCGGCGCGCACAACCAGAGTCCGGAGGACCATTGTAAACAAAGGTCAGTACGGACGTATAACGAACCGGGCACAGACACCACTAAAATAGCAAGAAGTGTACTGAGCACTCATTATTTCCCCAATAGATTGCCCGCGCACAGAAACTAATTCAATATGGATTGACATGCCCCTGAAGTGATCGGTTCACTGGAAAAGGTATGAATATGGTTGGTAGATGTTGTACGCATTTTAGAGGTTATACAAGTGCAAATTACTTAATCAATCCTGTATTGCCCATAGGTGAAAAGGGTTTCCGAGCCATAGGGAGGCGCCCATGAACGGACTCATAAGACTAGATAAAGGTATGTCACGCAGTGTTTTGCTAAAGTAACCTTAAGGCTCAATCCAAGTCTGGCTCTAAATAGAATTATTCTTCAGATTGCAGCTCTAAAGACTTAAAACCGAACATAGGACTACCACAGCCACATTAAAGGTAACACTAACATAAATGCAATGCGTTGCAAGTTTGGCAGACAGATGAGGCTAGAGAACTGATACTGAAACACCTTTTGGTGCTTTTCTTTTTTTCTATACACATGCAGACAGAAGTGACAAGGCCCTGAGGAGAACCCATAACTGTTGTGTGGTGTTCGAAACGCGTCGGCAGACCGGAGATACAATTTAAAAATATTAATAACCATTGACTCACAGAATTGATAATGGTGTTATCTCCTGTTGACTATGACTTTGTTCACTACTGTTCCTCTAATTGTAATCATTGAGGGCCAATAAGGCGAAGAGCTAATATTTGCCAGAGGAACGGCTGAAAAGAGATTTGTATAAATGAGGTTGTACATAATGAAAGTTTAGTGTATAGTGTACAGTGAATGTGGATGTAATAATATTTTTTGGTTAATGTTTTTTTGTAAATGGTGTGTATAAGTTGATGTATATATTTGTTATATATGTTGTGTTGTTTTCTGACATAGAAACAATTGATTTTTTCTATGAAGTGAACTTAAAAAAGAGAAGGTAAAATAAATATACCTAACAAATCAAAATTGAGTTTGATTTGTTGCTAATGATTTAGAGCAAAATTAAACAGAGTGGGTTGGCATATACATATTTTCCATATTAATAAACAGTGCGGCCTACTTAGGAGTGGCATATTAATATATAAAAGGAGCGCAAAGGCCTGTCAAAAGGGGTTATTTTGACTAGATGAATTTGCAGATAAACTGGCAACAATGTGTTACACTTGAAAGGCCTGCAATGATATTTGCCTTATCATTGCATTTGGTGGTACTTTGTGTGCTGCAGCCCACTAGTAACATTTAACTTACAGGTCGTAGGTACACTTTAGAAAAATATAGGTAGATTAAAGATGCCAGTTAGGGTCATTCCAGTTTCATCATGTTGAAACAAGGAGCACAGACCCTTTATCATTAGTTAGCACAGGTAGCCTGCACAGAGTTCTACAGCCAGCAAAAACAGTCAAACAAAAATGTGGGGATACACCACACAAAAGATTGTAATTTCCAAGACTCCTAAATACCCATTGATTGAAAACTATTCATTGAAAGCCCATACGACCAGCCTATGACTTTCCACAGAAAGTGATTGCCTGTGTAAAACTTTGAAGCAAAAATAGCCCTGAGTTATTTTTTCAACAACAAATCCACCTTGTTCAAAGCAAGCATTGGATGTGAGATAGACCCTTTGCAATGGTGCTTGGGGTTCACCAAACAATTATTTTTGGAAATATAGGGTTAAACAATGCACTTTTACTTTAAATTCTGCCACAGAAGGAGATTTCTTCTGGAAAAGAAAGCAAATGCAGCGTTAGCCAGCAAATGAGTTGACAACTTACCATAAAATGTTTACTTGATTAGTGTTGTTCTAAAAATTGCACCCAATAGAGACTGAAGCGAGCCTTCATGTTGAAATTGGGTCTATGTTGTGTTCCCTTGATGCCTTGCACTAAATCACCCTACTGCAGTACTCGGTAAGTTGTTAAAAAAAGCCTAAAGAAAGAGACAACTTGAGAAGCAACAGACAACAGAGACACTAACAAACAGTAGACTTTCCACGTAGTGCTACAGATGCAGGTGCCTTTGTGTGCAACAAAGAGGGACAAACAGCTTGCGCTGACCACAGAAACTTGCAGTACCATTCCTGAGGGATACTGGAATGCAGATGAATTTAGTAGATCTGGACCCTTAATACTCCAACTTGTGGCACTTCCAATATGTGGGATGATCTACAGAGGCTTTCAGTTCATGGAGCGGGAGAAGACACTGGGTTGGGACACATGGGGTGCCTCTAGTGTGTGACAATATCAACTACTTTCGGACACCTAACAGTAAGTGTCTAGAAGCAGCTGAGAGATTCCTTTGTTCTACCTTTGCAAAAGTTACTTTGCTCTATTATGAATGAATGATGGGCCTGCTCCCTTGTATATTCAAGCTTATTTCACTACTACTAGTGAAGTACACAACCTCTTTATTACTGTCTGAAACCGGCTTTGGTCAAACACCAACACAATTATTCAGGGTTCAAAAATACCTTTTCTTCCATCAGCCCTAAGCACCCTACTGGATGATGTCAAACTTTCCTAGAGGTCAATCTAGCAGTGCCATACGGACTGATTTGGTGCCTATTTTCTGTACAAGTTCAACCCACCTCCACCTCCACCTTCTAATTCTAGAGCTCTGGAACCTGTAACCCATGAACTGGGTACTGCTGCCAATCAAGCAGAAGTGGGGCACATTCATCATACCACAGCTTTATGAAAGACCTAGTGCAGTATTTCCACTTTTTAAGCATTTAAATCAGTGCAAGGCTGCTAGTAGACAATATCAGCTGTCTTTCAACTTTGCATGTGTGCACTTAAAAGGGACCATTAACTTTAGCCCCATCAAACTACCAATGCAATATGGCACAGAGACACTACTATGGAGGTCCAAACACTATTATATCTACGTGCCTGGTGCAGCAAAGAGTGATGTAACCTTAGTGACCTGGGCCTTATTACAATAGGTGCCCCGGAGGCGCAACAGGCATTTGAGCAAAATAGAAGAGGGACCCCCAAAATAGGGAAATGTAGGCAGGTTCGCGGCGTGTTTCTTGTTGGCAGCAGGATTGTTCGCTCCATCATCAGTCCTCACCTTTGTTTCTGCCCAACTCCCCTTTGTTTAATGAATTGTTGTCCATCTTGTTATCAATTCATTTGATGGCGTTTATGCACTATTGGGATTATTTGTATTTGTATGTATGAAATACTGGCTGTGTGGTTATTATTGAAGTGTGCGGTTATGTGAGTGTGAGATGTGAACGGTGTCTGTGGGACTCTATATGCTATATTCAATATGTGTGTTTTAACCTATTTTCTAATAATGAACTATTTTTGTAATATCAATTTATGAAACTTTGAAATTTGAGAAAAAAATAAATAAAAAATATATCAATGTTTGATTGGACTTGATGCCTCGTCTCTGATAGGTAGCTCCGATGTATCGTTTGCATCCTAGGATCCCTGTGCAGGACCTTATTTAAATATTACTGGCACGGTTCTCCTTGTTCTTAGTTATGTGCAACAGGCATTTGAGCCCGCTTTGCGCACCCCGACGCACTCTGGTATTATAGAAGGGAATGCAGACGGTTGTGCATCCCGTTCTACAATACCGATAGCGCTGGCGCACTTAAAGTTCTGGCGCTATCAACAGAGGGTGTTCCTTCATTTGCGTTGGGGCATGCCCTATGCAAATGAGGGAATTGCTTTGACACGAACGAGCAGTATGGCCACAAATGACTCTTCCTATGTGTGGTGTTCCATTGATTTTCTCGACTTAGATATTTGAAACTCGAACTCCAGAGAGTGGTCCGGTACCTTCCCCTCAAGCCCTGTTCTGGGAGCACGACCGGAATACTAAGACTGTAGCAGACAAAATTATTTCCATTTTGGGATCATTGCGTATTTATGGCATTACGTTTTCTGTGTCATTCTGACGACTGGATCTAATAAAGGTTTCCTGTTTGCCCCAGTCCTGATGATACCCTAAAGAATTGGCCTAAAAAGCATTGACCCCACATTTTGGAGAAACCCCACAAAATTGGAAATTAAGTAAGAAGAAATTTAAAGCACAGCCTAATGTTTAAAGAGGGCTTATTCATTGCCACTAGGGTGACCAACTGGCATAGGTGCAAATTCAGGACAGTGAGTGTAAAAATTCAGGACAAAGGGCCAAAATTCAGGACAAAACTACGGAATAAAAGGTAAGTTTACAGACACGTCAGAAGTGGTTGCGCAATAGTATATAAGTAAGTAAATAGACAACCATCTAAGTACAAGTCAAAATAAGTTTATATTAGGTTGAGACAATCGTGCACTTCACGTTTTTTCAGTATGGCGGCAGCTTGCTACCTTAAATGATTCAAAACTCGCATCTTGCTCCAGCAGGTATGCGACACAAGACAATGGTGAACCACACCTGAATATAACTGACGCCACTTTTATTGTTGATTGAAAACTACTGGATATACAAGGAACTTTGCAGTGCCAGCCCCCAGTAACAAACCCGTACCCACCCGTTCCAGCCTCCCAAGGAAACACCGGATGCCCGGTCCGGCCAGTCCTGCCTTGCTACCACCCTTCAATGGTGCCTCTCATCTTCACTTAGACCATCTCTCATGTGTATTTAATTTTTCTTATAGTGTTACTCATCCCAATTATTTAGGGCATGGTGGGGTGTCGGAGTGGGTTACATCACACACATTATATAGAGACAATGACTCATATTAAAGTGAAAGTCAATGTATAGGAAAGTTACTTAAGGTAATGGGTTTCAGAAGGTGTAATCATTCTTTTATCTATCATTCAGTCTTTCCTCATTCATTCTGTCCTTCCATCTATGTGCCCATTTATATCCAAACATATTCAACCATTTGCAAACCTATCCACCATATATCCTTTCATCCATCATTTCACACATCCATCCCTCCATCCACCCTTTCACTCATCCATCCATTATTCATCTACCCACCCTTTCACCCCATCCACCCGTACAGTCATCCATCCACTCTTCCACCCATCCATCTATTCACTCATCCATCCAGCCAGTTACCCTTTCACCCACCCAGCCATCCATTCACTTACTCATCCATCCACCCAGTCACTTATCCTTCCACCCATTCACCCTTTAAGTCATTCATCCTTCCTTTCTCTCTCCATCCCCCTTTCACTCATCCATCCATTTATCCACCCACCCATCCATCTACTCATCCATTCATTAATTCCATCCATTGATCCTACTAGTCATCCATCCTTTCACTCATCCATCCGTTCTCTCATCCATGAACCCTTTCACTTCTTCACTCATCCATCCATCCTTGAGTCCATCTACCCCCTTTAATGCCAGAAACCGGTCCTCGGAAGCTTGTTTCCGGTCCAGGGAAGGCATGGCTTGGCAGTTCGGACTGGACTGTTATCATGAGGCACAGGGTCAGACTGATTTGCATATAGCCATGTCTGAACTGGGGTGGCAGAGTGGGCTAAAGAACGGTGATGGATCAAACTCAGATCTTTTGACTGGGTGTGAGTGTTTGATTGGTTCAGATGCTCCGTCCATCACCACCCCCTTTTATACCGCTTTGGCCGCCATAAGTGTGGCAGGGTATGCTCAGACGTGAGTCCCTTGCTCACTTTGCCACAGGATTCAAGCAAGCCGGGCTGAAGACGGCTGGAATGCCAGAAACCGGTCCACGGAAGCTTGTTTCCGGTCCAGGGAAGGCATGGCTTGGCAGTTCGGGCTGGACTGTTCCCATGAGGCACAGGGTCAGACTAATTTGCATATAGCCATATCTGAACTGGGGTGGCAGGGTCGGCTAAAGAACCGTGATGGCTCAAACCCAGATCTTTTGACTGGGTGTGAGTGTTTGATTGGTTCAGATGCTCCGTCCATCACCACCCCCTTTTGTTCCGCTTTGACCGCCATAAGTGTGGCAGGGTATGCTCAGACGTGAGTCCCTTGCTCACTTTGCCATTGGATTCAAGCAAGCCGGGCTGAAGACGGCTGGAATGCCTGAAACCGGTCCTCGGAAGCTTGTTTCCGGTCCAGGGTAGGCATGGCTTGGCAGTTCGGGCTGGACTGTTCCCATGAGGCACAGGGTCAGACTGATTTGCATATAGCCATGTCTGAACTGGGGTGGCAGAGTGGGCTAAAGAACGGTGATGGATCAAACCCAGATCTTTTGACTGGGTGTGAGTGTTTGATTGGTTCAGATGCTCCGTCCATCACCACCCCCTTTTGTACCGCTTTGGCCGCCATAAGTGTGGCAGGGTATGCTCAGACGTGAGTCCCTTGCTCATTTTGCCACTGGATTCAAGCAAGCCAGGCTGAAGACGGCTGGAATGCCAGAAACCGGTCCTCGGAAGCTTGTTTCCGGTCCAGGGAAGGCATGGTTTGGCAGATCGGGCTGGACTGTTCCCATGAGGCACAGGGTCAGACTGATTTGCATATAGCCATGTCTGAACTGGGGTGGCAGAGTGGGCTAAAGAATGGTGATGGATCAAACCCAGATCTTTTGACTGGGTGTGAGTGCTTGATTGGTTCAGATGCTCCGTCCATCACCACCCCCTTTTGTACCGCTTTGGCCGCCATAAGTGTGGCAGGGTATGCTCAGACGTGAGTCCCTTGCTCACTTTGCCACTCGATTCAAGCAAGCCGGGCTGAAGACGGCTTGAATGCCTGAAACCAGTCCTCGGAAGCTTGTTTCCGGTCCATGGAAGGCATGGCTTGGCAGTTCGGACTGGACTGTTCCCATGAGGCACAGGGTCAGACTGATTTGCATATAGCCATGTCTGAACTGGGGTGGCAGAGTGGGCTAAAGAACGGTGATGGATCAAACCCAGATCTTTTGACTGGGTGTGAGTGTTTGATTGGTTCAGATGCTCCGTCCATCACCACCCCCTTTTGTACCACTTAAAGTGCTGGCGCTATCAACAGAGGGTGTTCCCTCATTTGCGTTGGGGCATGCCCTATGCAAATGAGGGAATTCCTTTGACACGAACGAGCAGTATGGCCACAAATGACTCTTCCTATGTGTGGTGTTCTATTGATTTTCTCGACTTAGATATTTGAAACTCGATCTCCAGAGAGTGGTCCGGTACCTTCCCTTCAAGCCCTGTTCTGGGAGCACGACCGGAATACTAAGACTGTAGCAGACAAAATTATTTCCATTTGGGATCATTGCGTATTTATGGCATTACGTTTTCTGTGTCATTCTGACGACTGGATCTAATAAAGGTTTCTTGATTGCCCCAGACCTTATGATGCCCTAAAGAATTGGCCTAAAAAGCATTGACCCCACATTTTGGAGAAACCCCACAAAATTGGAAATTAAGTAAGAAGAAATTTAAAGCACAGCCTAATGTTTAAAGAGGGCTTATTCATTGCCGCTAGCGTGACCAACTGGCATAGGTGCAAATTCAGGACAGTATGTGTAAAAATTCAGGACAAAACTACGGAATAAAAGGTAAGTTTTACAGACACGTCAGAGGTGGTTGCGCAATAGTATATAAGTAAGTAAATAGACAACCATCTAAGTACAAGTCAACATAAGTTTATATTAGGTTGAGACAATCGTGCACTTCACGTTTTTTCAGTATGGCCGCAGCTTGCTACCTTAGATGATTCAAAACTCGCATCTCACTCCAGCAGGTATGCGACACCAGACAATGGTGAACCACACCTGAATATAAGTGACGCCACTTTATTGTTGATTGAAAACTACTGGATATACAAGGAACTTTGCAGTGCCAGCCCCCAGTAACAAACCCGTACCCACCCGTTCCAGCCTCCCAAGGAAACACCTGATGCCCGGTCCGGCCAGTCCTGCCTTGCTACCACCCTTCAATGGTGCCCCTCATCTTCACTTAGACCGTCTCTCACGTGTATTTAATTTCTCTTATAGTGTTACTCATCCCAATTATGTAGGGCATGGTGGGGTGTCGGAGTGCGTTACATCACACACATTATATAGAGACAATGACTCATATTAACGTGATAGTCAATATATAGGAAATGTTTCTTAAGGTAATGGGTTTCAGAAGGTATAATAATTCTTTTATCTATCATTCAGTCTTTCCTCATTCATTCTGTCCTTCCATCTATGTGCCCATTTATATCCAAACATATTCAACCATTTGCAAACCTATCCACCATATATCCTTTCATCCATCATTTCACACATCCATCCCTCCATCCACCCTTTCACTCATCCATCCATTATTCATCTACCCATCCTTTCACCCCATCCACCCGTACAGTCATCCATCCACTCTTCCACCCATCCATCTATTCACTCATCCATCCAGCCAGTTACCCTTTCACCCATCCAGCCATCCATTCACTTACTCATCCATCCACCCAGTCACTTATCCTTCCACCCATTCACCCTTTAAGTCATTCATCCTTCCTTTCTCTCTCCATCCCCCTTTAACTCATCCATCCATTTATCCACCCACCCATCCATCTACTCATCCATTCATTAATTCCATCCATTGAGCCTACTACTCATCCATCCTTTCACTCATCCATCCCTTCTCTCATCCATGAACCCTTTCACTTCTTCACTCATCTATCCATCCTTGTGTCCATCTACCCCCTTTCACTCATCCATCCATTCACTCTTTCACTTATCAATTCAATCCATCCATCCTTTCACTCATCCATCCACCCATTCACTCGCCCATCATCTAAGCTTTCACTCATCCATCCTTTCACACACCCATCCACCTTTTTACCCATCCATCTAGCCTTCACCCATACATCCATCTATTTACCTTTTCTCTCATCCATAGTTTCACTCATTCATCTATCCATCCTTTCTTTTATTATCTATCCATTCACCCCTTCATTCATCCTTTTAGTAATCCATCCAGCCATTCACACATTCCTTCACTTATTTACTCACCCACCTTTTCACATTATGAGCTGAGCCTTTGTCTGCAGAGTTGCAGACAGAAGAGGCCCATCAAGAAATTCACCTTGCTGTAGTTCCTAAAGCAAGGGGTGGGGTGGGGTGGGGGAAAGTTCACGATGCCCCTGCACATAGGCAGTCTGAAAACGTAGAAGTCATGAATCATGCATGATGCACAGTGCCAGGATGTGAGGTGACTGTGACATGGTGTTGTTTCCAGGGCTTTAAGTGGTGTAAAGAAATTGGGGGGTCTCTTCAAAGAGGGTGTTCGATGTAATTAAGGGCATGGTTTAAAACACCTAGGCTAAAAATCAGCGCTTAGCATAGTGTTCCGCCCGACTGGTATTATGTTGCTTATGTCATTGCATCCAGATATGTAATACATCAAGTATCATTACACCAACAACACGCCAGGACTATTGGCTTTGTCAATGGTTGTTAGTGGCTTAAAATAAAAAAGCAGCAACCATGGCTTTGTTGGATATAATATTGAAAATCATTCAGTTAAAAAACTGATGAGACAGTGAAAGAAGGATAACCCATTCTTTTTAACTTATTTTACAGGTTTCTTTATATAAACTGTTTTCTAACGTTGTTAAAGTTGGAGCAATAGCGTTTCACCTTTTATCTTACAGAATCCCCTGCTGTACACTGAGGCAGGAGGAGGCCGCCACATGCTTTGCAGCCCAGACGGCCCCATTGACATTCTGTATGTGGCAATCAGCCGAATACAGAATGACAATGGGCGGTGGGGGCTGCTCTTGTGCTCGAGGAGGAGTGTGAGGCACCCACCAGGGAGGTGAGGCCTCTTACAGGGGAGCAGGGCTGCTCCCTGTGATAGCCAAAATTATGGACAAAGGGCGTCCGTAAAAGGGATCCTCACGAACAACAGACGTGAGGTCCAAATTACAGACTGTCCGTGAAATTTACGGACGGTTGGTCACCCTAATTGGCCCTCGTTTTGTGCTTGTGTATATGTTATCTTCTTTAATACGGATTGCGAGTGATAATTGTTGTGTTTAATAAATCTTTTTTTCACATCTGCAATAGCAAACAGGGTAACAAGGATCCATCATTGATTTTTTTGTAAAAGATATATGTGTGATGGTTTATTTATATTGCTTTTTGTGTAAATATTTTGTGAATCATTCCCTTTAACATACATATATCTAAATATGACCTTGGATCATATTCTGTTGTTGGTCTTTGAATAAGAAAAACTGTTTGAACATACAATTCTATGTGAAGGATTCATTTAACTTTCCTTCAAAAATAGGAGATTTCTAGATTCATTACACCACATCAATTTCTTGTATTTTTAGTGCGCCATTTAAAAGGTGCCCCACTGTCAGTGCGCCTCCAGACAGCAGCCCTCTGCAGGCGGTAAAAGGGAGTCCCATGGATGCCCCAGACATTCCCTTGCAGGCAGGTGCAGTCACTGACTACACCCACCTGCAATGGGATCTCTCATCCCCTTTAAGTGCAGGGCGGTGCCACCTGCACTGTGAAGACACGGAGCAGCTGCTCCGTGTTTTCACATGAATGCGCTGACCTGGGGGTAGCACGAGTTCGCAGCTGCCCTGGGGGCAGCACATACATCATGATAGGGTGCATTGTGATTGTTTGCGCCTGGCGCTGAGTTTGCGGATGTCCTGAGGGCAGCGCATACATCATAATAGAGCGCATTGTGATTGTTTGCGCCCGGTGCACCTTTAAAAAGGTGCGCCGGGCGGAAACAATCACAATGCAAAATACGGCCCTTGATGACATTAATAATTGGGATCTGGGTAATAAAGAGGGACGGCAAAACCCTGGGTGACAAAATAGCAGAATAAACAATCTACATAATGGCCTCAACATCATAATGCGGGGGTGGCTAAGGTCCACATGCACACGACTGGTGTGGAATGCAGGATCATGAGAGACAAACCCCGATATTTTGCTGCACCCCAATAGTTTGATCACCGCAAAATTTATGTCAAGCAGCTTTGCTCTTGCAGCCTTGACCTCATAATAAGAATCACCACCTTCCTTGACATCTGACCCACACTTTAACGTAGCAGAGTAATAAATAAGGACTGGGACCTCTCCGTATCTGAGTTCTAGATCATAGAACTAGTGAAGGGATTTTATTACGTACAATTCAAAATAAACAATACAGGAAAATGCTACATACCATGAAGCCTTAGATAAAGCGTGCATAGTCAGAAATAAGAACTATTTTAAATCCCAGTCAGGCAACAAAATCATACATGGAGCGAACAGCAGTCACAGCAGAAAAATAATGAGGTCCAGATTTACTAAATTCTTAAACAACCCAGGGGTATATTATCAAGGGGTTTTATCTCCGCTTTTTTGGCTTTAAAAGCCAAGAAAGCGGAGATAAAATTATCTCCCTATTACCAAGCTGTCGCTAACACCAGTTAGCGACAGCTAATAGGAGATAGCGACCATCATGGGCCCCACTTTGCATGTCAGTGATATTTATCACTAATGATATGCAAAGTGGGCGTGCCAAGATGTTAGCGACTGGAAACAGTCGCTAACATCGCTATCTCCTATTACCAACTTTTGGAGATATTTGCGCTAAGCGCGAATATCTCCAAAAGCTAACACCTGCCCTGAGCAGTTCTTAGCCATGTTATCCAATGGGAGGTGGATAACATGGCTAAGAGCATTTGCTCGATAATGCATGAATATCGCTGACTTTTCAGCGATATTCATGCATTGCGGGCGTTTTTTATCGCATTTGCGATAAACCTTGCTAATAGCAAGGTTTATCTGCGTAAAAATCGCCGATGTGCGGCGATAATTTTTGTCTCTAAACAAGTTAGAGACAAAAATTATCGCTAGTTGTTGGTAATATGCCCCCCAGTTCAGTAGCCAAAAATGCTGTGCTGTGCTGCGTTGTTTGAGGAGAGCGCAGAAGAGCCCCATAGCTACAGAGATATGTCTCTTTCATCCCCTCTTCCTAGCGCTAGCACAGAATTTTGCTGCCAAGCAAAACACACACATTTTTGTGCCACAGGGCAAGGGTTTTGTGAATGAGTCTAGCATTGGATTTGTACTGAAAGGGTTCCCTTCCTGTACAAAATACTATCGCTAGACAACTTTTAAAACTTGTCCTACTTTATATATGTGCTGTATAGTGGAGCACACAAGGAATGTTGGAAAAGAATGGAGAAAAGTAAATATTTCTCCTAAACTCCTGCTTTTAAGTGGTGTTAATTTTTGATGCAAAACTCTCTCTCATACATTTGGTAGATAGGGTTTTCTTTCAAAAAGCAAAAGGTAATTGCATGGAAACGCCAGTGTACCACCCATGAAATGCCATCTTGATGCTAAGTTACACAGAGCAACACTTCACGCTGCTTTGTGAAACTTTTAGGCAACTGTCATTGCAACACAGGCTTGGCTCTGGACCATATATAACAAACAAAACAAATTGCCTTGTTTCCACCACTTTTTTGACTTAAACACAGCACAAAAAGATTGTAAATATGGCAATAAGTCTTACATTTTAATTGTCAAATTCATAAAGAAAACCAACAGTATCTCTAGGATAAAAGAAAGGCTCTCAACACCCCTCCCCCTCTCAAAAAAACAGGGATTTGTATACACATTTTGTAGGAACAAGCAAAAACTGCAAATTCAGTGGGGCATGACTAATGATAACACATATTGAGCAAATTAGAATAGAGATTGTCACAACAAAATTATAAGAGTAACCAATTTATAAGGTAAAGGAACTCTTCCATCAGCTTCCACAATAACAGTGCACTTCAGAGATATACAACACAATATGAAACATTTTCAAACTTAGACTTATACAGTAGCGTATGCTAGCAGGCTTACATTGAAACTTCCAAAGGAAATGTCCTTCAGAATGATACATTCAGTACATTTAGAAAGTGACATTCACAATACCTGCTCTTTAAGGAAAATAACCAATTGTGTCACAGTGTACCATCCTTTGTGAAGACTGTGGGGATAGAAGATACGCAGGGGGCATTGATTGGGAAGGGTGAAGAACAGCATTAGCAAGATTAACAGAACACCAAAACAGCATTCATATTAATAAAATAATGTCTCTGCAAAAATGTGGTATAACAAAACTACAATAAAAAGTACACTTCTAAATCTCTAAATGAAATCATTTCAAACACAACTATAGTAATTCATTAAGTAGGGCTAAATTCATCATAAAAATCATTAATATTCAAAAATTATTTGTCACCTAAAATTGCACATTTAGAAAAGCTTTGACAGTTTCCCCCACTTATTGTTTTTTAATAATCACTAAAACACATTAATAAAACTAAATCAATCAGCCATCAGTTAATAGATGTCCTAATCTTCTTAGGTTGATTTCGAGAATTCTCTTCTACCTTTTTTATCTGGTTGTAAACCTGTTCCTTGAGGTTCTCCAATTCCACCTCCATTGGCCATTTCCATTTCTTCAACCTATTTTCACCATTACCTTCATTTTTATATCATATAATCATACACTCAGAAAACTCAGTAAAAGAAACAGAATAATTGCACAAATCATTATAATTATCATAGAGGCTAACATAGCTTGGACAGCATTTCCATCTAAATTACCTAGACATTCTCCAACCTTACCAAACCTCTATCCTTACTCACTAAACGGTGAACCTAGTTTCCCATCAGCCAGATTCCTCAAAAGATGTAATCTCATGTGATGGATTAATTAGATTAGTAACAGAAGAAATAATAATTCCACTATTGTCAGGTATGAATGTACATTTCTTGGGTCAAATCACCTTACAGACTCTGCCCTCATTTGCCTAAATCATTTTTCATCACTATAGCCCTAATAGCCACTATTGCTGCAGCTTAAAGCTTAATATCTTAAAGGACCTTGCTTTGTGTCCTGCAAGCCTATCTACAACCATAGACAAAAGCATACTTTTCGCATCATTCATTGCCACATCTACAGAAGGAATATTAGCGCATAATATAGCTAAAGCCACTTGTCCAAAACCATGTCTCACTCTTTTCAAACTATGTTGACTATCTTATTCATCCATATGATACTCCATAGACAACCCTAATACTTAATAAAATGAATCAACCCAATTTCCCTGCAAACTGAAATAAGCAGTTTTCCCACAGACATAATAAATTTCACTGAAAATATGTTCTCTATCCAACAAATAGTCTCCAATAACTTCATAAATGTCATCACACACAGTTTTGAGACCCTCATGGGTGAGTAGCATGCTTTATAAACCCCTGATTGATTGAGTTTCCCCTAGAAAATGCGCCCCTACCTCACTTTGAAAAACCACGCCTAATCTTAGATAGCTCACCTGGGCCCTCTTTTTCCATTTTAAGTCTAGGATGTACACCAGACAATCTAAATTTATCTTCCTATTTTACCTGTTCCAATTCAACCTCTTGCTCTTGCCAGTTTTCTACAACCTTTACTCGTCTCTCGTTGCATTCTCTAATACAGTTATGCTCCTAACTGCTCAAAAGACACACACACAACTTTGTTTGGTGTTAGCTTCATACTTGTTATGTGCAATCATTCTAAAACATTTACTATAGTTAAAATGTCTCTGTTATCTTCTCTTATAGGTCAATCCTGAAGGCACATTAAAATCAGTCAAATAAGGAGAAAGATCCCATCATGATTGAAAATGGCAATGCATAAGTTACACGACAGTGATTACGAAGTATGTAACTCTATGTAAGTAGAACCCTCTCCAGCTGATGTAGGAAGGTATACAAAAGGGGATGATGGACGGAGCGTTTGAGCAAATCAAACACTCCCCCCCAGTCAACTGATCTGGGTTTAATCCATCACCATTCTTTAGCCCACTCAGCCACCCCAGCTCAGACATGGCCATATGCAAATCAATTCTGACCCTGTGCCTCATGGGAACAGTCTAGCCCGAACTTCCAAGCCATGTCTTCCCTGGACCGGAAACAAGCATCCTGGGACCGGTTTCGGATTCAAAATCCTCATCAGCCAGGCAATCTTGAATCCAGTGGCCAAGTGCGCAAGGGACTCACGTCTGAGCATACCCTGCCACACTTAGGGCGAACAAAGTGATACAAAAGGGGATGATGGACGGAGCGTTTAAGCAAATCAAACACTCACACCCAGTCAACTGATCTGGGTTTAACCCATCACCATTCTTTAGCCCACTCAGCCACCCCAGCTCAGACATGGCCATATGCAAATCAGTCTGACCCTGTGCCTCATGGGAACAGTCCAGCCCGAACTGCCAAGCCATGTCTTCCCTGGACCGGAAACAAGCATCCTGGGACCTGTTTCGGATTCATAATCCTCATCAGCCAGGCTATCTTGAATCCAGTGGCCAAGTGAGCAAGGGACTCACGTCTGAGCATACCCTGCCACACTTAGGGCGAACAAAGTGATACAAAAGGGGATGATGGACGGAGTGTTTGAGCAAATCAAACACTCACCCCCAGTCAACTGATCTGGGTTTAATCCATCACCATTCTTTAGCCCACTCAGCCACCCCAGTTCAGACATGGCCATATGCAAATCAGTCTGACCCAGTGCCTCATGGGAACAGTCCAGCCCGAACTGCCAAGCCATGTCTTCCCTGGACCGGAAACAAGCATCCTGGGACCAGTTTCGGATTCATAATCCTCATCAGCCAGGCTTTCTTGAATCCAGTGGCCAAGTGAGCAAGGGACTCACATCTGAGCATACCCTGCCACACTTAGGGCGAACAAAGTGATACAAAAGGGGATGATGGACAGAGCGTTTGAGCAAATCAAACACTCACCCCCAGTCAACTGATCTGGGTTTAATCCATCACCATTCTTTAGCCCACTCAGCCACCCCATGTCAGACATGGCCATATGCAAATCAGTCTGAACCTGTGCCTCATGGGAACAGTCCAGCCCGAACTGCCAAGCCATGTGTTCCCTGGACCAGAAACAAGCATCCTGGGACCGGTTTCGGATTCATAATCCTCATCAGCCAGGCTATCTTGAATCCAGTGGCCAAGTGAGCAAGGGATTCACGTCTGAGCATACCCTGCCACACTTAGGGCGAACAAAGTGATACAAAAGGGGATGATGGACGGAGCGTTTGAGCAAATCAAACACTCACCCCCACTCAACTGATCTGGGTTTAATCCATCACCATTCTTTAGCCCACTCAGCCACCCCAGTTCAGACATGGCCATATGCAAATCAGTCTGACTCTGTGCTTGGCAGTTCGGGCTGGACTGTTCCCATGAGGCACAGGGTCAGACTGATTTGCATATAGCCATGTCTGAACTGGGGTGGCAGAGTGGGCTAAAGAACGGTGATGGATTAAACCCAGATCTTTTGACTGGGTGTGAGTGTTTGATTGGTTCAGATGCTCCGTCCATTACCACCCCCTTTTATACCGCTTTTAGCTGCCATAAGTGTGGCAGGGTGTGCTAAGACGTGAGTCCCTTGCTCACTTTGCCACTGGATTCAAGCAAGCCGTGCTGAAGACGGCTGTAATGCCAGACACCGGTCCTCAGAAGCTTGTTTCCGGTCCAGGGAAGGCATGGCTTGGCAGTTCGGGCTGGACTGTTCCCATGAGGCACAGGGTTAGACTGATTTGCATATAGCCATGTCTGAACTGGGGTGGCAGAGTGGGCTAAAGAACGGTGATGGATTAAACCCAGATCTTTTGACTGGGTGTGAGTGTTTGATTGGTTCAGATGCTCCGTTCATTACCACCCCTTTTGT
Organism: Lissotriton helveticus; assembly: GCF_964261635.1. NCBI lineage: Eukaryota > Metazoa > Chordata > Amphibia > Caudata > Salamandridae > Lissotriton > Lissotriton helveticus. The sequence goes on from NC_136067.1 coordinate 1,127,097,737, forward strand.
ACCACTTTTGGCCGCCATAAGTGTGGCAGGATATGCTCAGACGTGAGTCCCTTGCTCACTTTGCCACTGGATTCAAGCAAGCCGGACTGAAGACGGCTGTAATGCCAGAAACCGGTCCTCGGAAGCTTGTTTCTGGTCCAGGGAAGGCATGGCTTGGCAGTTCGGGCTGGGCTATTCCCATGAGGCACAGGGTCAGACTGATTTGCATATAGCCATGTCTGAACTGGGATGGCAGAGTGGGCTAAAGAACAGTGATGGATTAAACCCTGATCTTTTGACTGGGTGTGAGTGTTTGATTGGTTCAGATGCTCCGTCCATTACCACCCCCTTTTGTGCCGCTTTTGGCTGCCACAAGTGTGGCAGGGTATGCTCACACGTGAGTCCCTTGCTCACTTTGCCACTGGATTCAAGCAAGCCGGGCTGAAGACGGCTGTAATGCCAGAAACCGGTCCTCGGAAGCTTGTTTCCGGTCCAGGGAAGGCATGGCTTGGCAGTTCGGGCTGGACTGTTCCCATGAGGCACAGGGTCAGACTGATTTGCATATAGCCATGTCTGAACTGGGGTGGCAGAGTGGGCTAAAGAACGGTCATGGATTAAACCCAGATCTTTTGACTGGGTGTGAGTGTTTGATTGGTTCAGATGCTCCGTCCATTACCACCCCCTTTTGTACCGCTTTTGGCCGCCATAAGTGTGGCACGGTATGCTCAGACATGAGTCCCTTGCTCACTTTGCCACTGGATTCAAGCTAGCCGGGTTGAAGACGGCTGTAATGCCAGAAACCGGTCCTCGGAAGCTTGTTTCCGGTCCAGGGAAGGCATGGCTTGGCAGTTCGGGCTGGACTGTTCCCATGAGGCACAGGGTCAGACTGATTTGCATATAGCCATGTCTGAACTGGGGTGGCAGAGTGGGCTAAAGAACGTTGATGGATTAAACCCAGATCTTTTGACTGGGTGTGAGTGTTTGATTGGTTCAGGTGCTCCGTCCATTACCACCCCCTTTTGTACCGCTTTTGGCCGCCATAAGTGTGGCATTGTATGCTCAGACGTGAGTCCCTTGCTCTCTTTGCCACTGGATTAAAGCATGCCGGGCTGAAGACGGCTATAATGCCAGAAACCGGTCCTCGGAAGCTTGTTTCTGGTCCAGGGAAGGCATGGCTTGGCAGTTCGGGCTGGACTGTTCCCATGAGGCACAGGGTCAGACTGATTTGCATATAGACATGTCTGAACTGGGGTGGCAGAGTGGGCTAAAGAACGGTGATGGATTAAACCCAGATGTTTTGACTGGGTGTGAGTGTTTGATTGGTTCAGGTGCTCCATCCATTACCACCCCCTTTTGTACCGCTTTTGGCCCCCATAATTGTGGCAGGGTATGCTCAGACGTGAGACCCTTGCTCACTTTGCCACTGGATTCAAGCAAGCCGGGCTGAATTAATGTGTAACCCTGCACTCTGTAGAGCATGGAAGATGTTGCAACAATAGTCAAATGTTGTTCCCAACTGGGGCTATAAATAATGATATCATCAAGGTAGGCTGAGGCATATGTCTGATGTTCTCGTAAGACAATATCCATTAAACGTTGAAATGTAGCCGGCGCCCCATGTAGGCCGAAAGCCAGGATGGTAAATTCATAAAGGCCAGAGGGGGTGGAGAAAGCTGGTTTATGTTGGTCTTGTGGGGACAGAGGAACCTGCCAATAACCTTTAGTCAAATCTAAGGTGGTGATATATTTGGCTTCCCCTAATAATTCAACCAGTTCATCTACTCTAGGAAGAGGATTTGAATCAAAGGAAGTGATCGAATTTACCGCCCTAACATCGATACAAAACCTTACGGAACCGTCAGTTTTCTGTACCAGTACGATTGGTGATGACCATTCACTTTTGGAGGGTCATATAATACCTGAAGCGAGCATTTTCTGTATCCCTTCTTCCACAGATGCTCGTCTGGCAGCCAGGATTCTATATGGTCTTTGTCGGATGACCCTCCCCGGTAAAGAAGGGATGGCATGCTCGACCAAGGAGGTCCGTCCTGGGGTATCTGAAAAAATGTCTGGAAAAGAGGAGAGTACAGTCCCTAGAGACTCTCTCTGGTTTTTATTGAGATTTCAATTTATTTCTAGGAGTGGTAAAGAGGATTCGGATGTGGAGGAAAGCATAATGGTTTTTGGTGGGGGACCTAGCCATTTTTTCAACAAACTAATGTGGAAGATTTGGGTTTTTGTTTTGGAAAGGCAGAGTCTATATGTAGTAAGACCTATTTTGTCAATTATCTCATAGGGACCCTTCCATTCAGACCTGCCATTAGGGAGGGGAGATGGTAACAGCACCAGGACTCAGTCATGCTGTTGTAGATGTCGCCATTTCTTGCTTGTATCATAGAACACCTGTTGTTTCCTTTGAACTCTCTCTAGGTTTTCGTATGCGAACTCACGTAGTTTAGACAACCTTGCTTTCAAACCCCTTGAGTACTCAAGGATCGTCTGGTTCTCTTCAGGAGTCTCTTTCTCCCAGGCCTCCTTGGTCATCTCGAGCAGTGTACGAGGCTGTCTTCCATACAAGAGCTCAAATGGAGAACATCCTAGACAGCTCTGCTTTTGGCAACGGCTGACAAATAAGGCTAGAGGTAATAGCGCATCCCAGTCTGCCCCTTCGGCTGTCATCATCTTTTTCAAGGTTAACTTTATTGTGCCATTATAGCGTTCACAGAGACCATCAGTTTGGGGATGGTACACAGAGGTTCTTATCTGTGTTATATCTAGGGTCTTGCATACTTGATTCATTAACCTTGAAGTGAATGGTGTACCTTGATCCGTGAGGATTTCACGAGGAAATCCCACACGTGAAAAGAGCTCCATCAATTTTTCACATATAGTTGCAGTGTTTTGGTGTCCTCAATGGTAATACCTCGGGGTATCGGGTAGCATAATCGATTATGACTAGGGCATACTAAATACCTTTTGATTGATTTTGGTAAAGGACCTATCATGTCCATACCTATGCGTTCGAACGTTTTCCCTATGATTGGGAGAGGTTGTAGAGGGACAGTGGGTGGACGATAGGGGTTCTTACGCTGACAAACTTCACATTTTTGGCAATATTTGATTATCTGGGCATGTATACCGGGCCAGTAAAAGTGATCTAAAATATTCTGGCTGGTTTTTTGTGCACCTGAGTGGCCGGCTAGAAGGTGGGTATGGGCAAAAAACATACCCTGTTCCCGGAAGCTCTAAGGTACCAATAGCTGGGGGGGGCTAGTTGGCGTAACTTTTCTATAGAGTAGGTCATTTATCTTCAGAAAGGATGGGTAGGAGGTGACAGGAAGAGATACCTGTTGCCAGGCGGATTGGAGAGTCGGATCACATTTTTGGGTGTATCTGAAATTGTTATCCCCTTGCAATGGGGCTTGTGTGATAAGCACAGGAGTGTTCTTAATGTACCTTTTTACCTTGTCACTAAGAAACTTCAAGAATTCAGAATGATAGATCCCTAAGATAAGCTTACCTGGTAAAGTAGGTAAAACTCCTATGGTTATCTCTAACTCTCACATTCACCGGGGCTGTGGGATAGGTCTTAACGTCCCCGTGTACACATCTAATGGGGATCTGTTGTTGAGTCATGATGTCTTGGGATTTGACGAAGGAACTCTGTATTACGGATTGTCTACAACCCGAGTCTAGTAAAGCTCTGATATGTACCCCATCAATGACAAGACTGACATAAAGCCCTGTGCCCATTTTCTCAGTATACATGATCGGTCGGGCAGATAGTTGACATCCATTGGCTCTTCACCATTCTTTTTCTGGGGACAGAAGCGAGCTATATGCCCCCTGTGGAAAAGTAAATTTTGCCATGTTCTGTGTCCCTACGCCTCATCCATCATATGTTATGTGTGCATGACCAATATGCATATGTTATTCCCCATGTCCGATTAATGACGCAATTCCAGTTGTGTCCACCTTTAGTATGCTAGTTTCCAGTCTTCGTGAATACTACGAATATCAGGCATATGTAAAGTAATGTTGCCACGTTTTCCAGTGTGCACGTTATTCCATTATAAAGTCCCCGTTTCCAGGCCTCAAAAGGGCCCGGACCCTGGATTCAGCTCCTGTCTCCTGAAAGCCTCGCTGAGGAGCGGTACAGCCCCCACCTGTATCCTCGACCCTTCACTTACTTCCTGCCTCGCAGTGCCCGGTGCAGCTTGGCTCTGCCTCTGAGTCTGCCAAGAGTATGTTATGATTCCAGCTATCAGTTCAGTCCTTCTTCTCTGCATTCCTAAGCTACTGAACTGCATCAATAGTTTCCGTCATTGTCTAGCCTATTCGGCTCCACGTTAGAGAAATACTGTATTAATGGTCATTTAATATTCTTCATCACGCACTACATGTAGAATAATGCATGGTCCAGTCTTAGAATCAAGTTAGCTTTTCCCCTCATGACTTCTAGTTTATATCAACATGTTCCCTAAACATCAGATACCAGATAGGGTTTAGGTACATGTCGCTCCGACCCTCCAGACTCTAGTCTCTGCTCCTAGCACAGAGTTCGTAGCCCCAGCTTCTCCTAGTAACACGTCATTGCCAATTTTCGCGCACCATTAGGTTAGAGGTCCCGGCTCCTTAGGTAGCCCCCTCCTATGTTTCCGCCCATTCATGACATATTCTGTTACGTTTGCACCACATGTCTATGTATACGCCCAGTTACACCTCTTTTTACTGTTATCTTTCGCGACTGCTACGCGTCACGCCTTCTGCTCCACCCACTGCTACGCCTACTGCAATGTAATGCTATGTGTTTGCGCTATGTATATAAGTCAATGTATTGTTATTAAAAGTTAGCGCGCTCATCCCAGACCTAGCCCCAGCAGCTGCTGGGCCTCTTTTCCCCTGCTGGGCCCCAGTTGTCCTGCTGGGCCCTGTCACTCTGTTCCCATGCAGGTTGTCCTGATCCTGTCCTTATGCTGTAATAAACCTGCAGAAACTCCTACTACCTCGAATCTTGACTCTTATTTATTGAGCTATCTGTTATACTATATGCTTAGTCAAAAATAGGGTATTATTTATTTATTTACCACATAATGGCGCCCGAACAGGGACTTGCCCTTTCCCCACGCGTCGGTGAAGCCACGCCGACCCCCTGACCCTCTGCAGCCGTGACGGAACCATACCGGCCACGTGCAGATATTTCTGCTTCAAGTATCCCTCAGGCCCACGGAGGAGACGGAGGAGGCGGTCCAGCATCCAAACGAGACGGTGGAGGAACGCGGCGAGTCCCGACCAGAGCCCAAGCCGAGAGTCCAAGGTCCGAGGTATCCGGAGGCCCACCCGTATCTGAAGTCCGAAGTCCGAAGTCCGTCGTCGTAGCAGTCCAGTCCCGTCCGAGGCTTTCCGTTCCGTGCTGCCCGGTGAGTACCATTGCTGGGGTAGTATCTAGACAGGACCAATCTAAATTGACTCCTGGTCCGTGGGTTGGTGGTGCCCAGACTCACAAACGAAGTGTTCACCTAGGTGGATACGGGTCTTGATGCGTCCCTTTATGGGACCGGTATGTTCCGTACTGTTACAGCAGTGCATCCAGTAATTCTAGTCTGTTCCGTTCTCGAGAAAATTCTTGTATTTCTGTTCTCAGTATTTTCAGGTAATATTCTGTTCGAACTGTTATGTTATGATATTGTTTAATGTATTTCCAATGTCGTGGTATGCCTGAATTGTTTCCCAATTGTTATTGTTCTTCGTGTATTGTATTGTGTTCCGATTCAAGTTTACAATGCCGCTCTTTTCAAGGTTACGACAGTTAAAAACTAGAAAGGGTCTGTTAGAGGAAGCGGTTCCTGTCCCACCTAGGGACAGTCCAGGTCATTTTATGTATCAGAAACATGGCATAAGCGCCATACTGTATCTAGATTTATGGGTAGAGTATACCAAACAGTTAGAAGAAAAGTATAGATGGCCCGTATCGGGTACATGGGATGCCGAATGTATCATGCGAGTAGAAGAAGCATTATGGAAAAAGAAAGCCAGACAGTCACAGAAAGATGCCATCGAGTTATGGCGTAAAGAAGCTCATAAAAGAACCGAAAAGGAAGTCAGAAAGTCAGAGTTAAGTAGAGAATCCCAAGAACGAGCCCAAGAAAGAGAATTAATCGAGATAGGTGAACAAGTCAAAGCCGAACAGTCAGACAGACAGAGGCATGCCCTCATTAAGGGTATGTATCCTCTTCTTGCCGAAGGTGTGCAAAAAGCGACCCCAGAGGCATCTAGTAATCTCCCGCCACCATTAGTTCCGACCAAGCTACGTCACAAACCGACCGCAGCTGATATTTTTATTTCGTCCTATCTGGACGACACAGTCCCAGAATATGCAAATCCTGTTCGCGCTCCACCAGTCCCTGCAAATCAGGCACTTCCCGCTCCTCCAGACACCGGAGTACCTGTTACGGTACCCCCGGTCCAGCCTACAGTTCCATTTCCCACTCTGCCAGGACGTAGAGCCTCAGTAGACGACTCCAGTCTAGGGGCCGCAGGAGGAGCTACTCCTCAAACCCCGCCGCCACACAAGCGTTTATCAGCACTCGAATTACATGCTCAAGCATCACAGCGTACTCCTAAAAGTAATAAGTCTGTCACAGAAATCAGACAAGCCCTTAGCGAATGTGTCTATGATCCAGTCCCAGGCGAATATAATATGGTTTTATATTCCTTACGTGTAAGGAGAGTGACCGAGTATCTAGTCACCTTACCGAATATGAAGGAAGATCTAGACAGAATATACCGTTTCATCCGTACAGGGGATGATCCAGAAAGTATTGGCGAGATTATGTCTCAAAGGAAAGCCGAGATCCAGCTCATGATATTAAAGTTCCTGATCAATTGTCTAATAAGAGAACAAGATTACCCGTCTAAAGATCCCGCCGAAATGAGAATCCTGACAAGGTGGAGTGATAATATAGCCGAGGGTAAGCACAAGACCGTTAGTGCCATGGAGAGTATGTACAAGAAAATCCGTAAAGAAATAATAAAGATACACGAACAACGTAAAGCAGCACAAGTAAGCGAGAAAGAAAGTATCTCTGATCCTGAAGAGGAAGACGAGAATTCCGACAGAATAGCGTATGTAGGAAAATCTAGATTTCCAGATCGCCATTTACGTCTAGAACACAAGTCTATTTTTCATCATCCAGCACCAGAACAAGGTTCTCTAGAGCAAGTATTTCAAGCTACCGATCACATTCTGAAATCACGAATCGGTTATAGCGAATTAAGTACTATGCATGAACAAGAACTAGCCCGATCAGCAGTCCGATGGATTACTGATTCTACCACTTTTCCAGACGAAATAGTGGCACAAATGTTTCTGAAACTGCCCCCAGCCGAGCAACGACTGGTGGGTATGTATATGATCCAGTACCTCATTACTCTGTATGAGGGTCAGCACTCTGATCCAGGCCCGTTACACAATGTCCTGAACGAGTTACTCCAGTATAGATGGAGAGGTCTAGGTACCGATTTAATCAGTATCATTCTAGAACAGCGCCACAAATATAGAACGTTCCTGAATCCGCATTTTGTTCATGTCTCACCCCCAGAAAATAAGCCATTCTACATAGACAGACAGAATCCGTTACGAGAAGTCCACCCAGTCCAAGGGGCGGGTGGCGAAATGCAACGAGTGTTTGTATACACTCCGATTTCAAAGATGGAACTTCTTGAAATGAAGAAATTAATTCCCTGTCATGACAAAGATCCAGCAGGGTTCCATAGAGAATTAAAAGACATGCTCCGTATGGGAGAATACACTTACCCAGATATCATTAAAATGTTAAAGGTCCTGTTACCCGCAGGGGTGTATGAAAAGTTAAAGGAAAAAGAATGGGAGGTGGGAGAGAAAAAGATCGATTGGACAGCTCTAGAAGCTGAAGACAAGGCACGAGTACCAGGTACCGGTCTTGGAGATAAATGTAAAGAATTACCAGAATTATTGATTCAAGTTTTACCCAGATTATTGACAACGAGAAAAGAAGACTGGGATGCAATCTCAGCCTGTAAACAGAAACAAGATGAAGATATTAGTGATTATTATTCTAGATTTGAGAAATGTTTCAGTATCAATAGTGGTCTTAAGACAAGTAGTGAGTCATACCCTCACCTTTTCGTTACCAAATTAGTCGAGAATTCAAGTCCACAAATTAAAAACCGAGTTTTGAAAGTCGAAAGCACCTGGCAAGCAAATACTCCGTCCCAGATGCTCCAGATGCTCCAGTACCACCAGAATAGAATCAGAGAAGAGCAAGAGCACGAAAGAAAACGTATGAAAGACACGAAAATGAAAGTGCTAGTTGCACAATCTGTTCCTCAAGACAGTCAGAAGAGGGGTCCGAATCAAGCCAGTCATCCTGCAGCTCCCGTTAAAGGGAACTGCAATTATTGTAAACAGCCAGGTCATTTTATAAATGAGTGTGCAGTTCTGAAACATAACATAGCTACTGGTAAGACTAAAGAAAGACCACGTCCGCCTAGACAAGAACAAGTTTCACAGATTCCTCAGTCGCAGAATGCACAACAGACAGTTCCCGCACCGCAGCCTATAGCTGCAACACAGCACGTTACATCGCAGATGTACCAGTATGCACAGTCCGAGTATCCAGAGTACCAGCCATATTCATGAAATAGCCTAGAGAGGGAGGTAGGCTTGCCTCTCATCGAGATACCTGTAGATCAAGAAGGTCCCTATGTTCACAGTCAAGTATTAGGGAAAGACAGAAAGTTTTTGATTGATACAGGGGCAAGTAGGACCACAATTAGTCATGCCGAAGTTCCAGGGGCTCCGCTCTCAGGCTCAAGAAATGTTTCCCTTGGATTTTCAGGAAAACCAATAGTTAACGAGATATCAAAGCCAGTTACTCTAGAAGTAGGTCCATTGTCCCGTACTACTGATCTGTTACTTACTAAGTCATGTCCAGAAAACCTGTTAGGCATTAAGACACTGAAAGAATTAGGTGCAGTTATTTGCTGTTCCCCAGAGGGAATACGTCTGTTCCTACGTGACTTTAAGGGTCACTATGTATTACGAGATTTTGATTCAAGATTGTCTAATGTTCCGCAGCACTTATGGGCGCAAGGTCCAACTGATGTAGGTTACATGCAAATCACACCCTATCGTGTGACTCTCAAGCCAGGTGTAGTGTTACCCCGAATCAGACAGTACAGATTGCCACCTGAGGCTGTAGCAGCCTTATCCAAAATTATTGACGAGCTCATGGCTCAAGGAGTAGTTGTAGAAACTGACTCCAATGTATGCAATTCTCCGATCATTCCAGTCATGAAACGTACTGATCCAAATGCACCCCCAGTATATCGATTAGTGATTGATTTACGAGAGCTTAATAAATGTATTATTCCTCAGTACCCAGTTGTCCCAGATATTTCTTCCCTGTTAACAGCTATTGATTACGAAGCCATGTTTTTCACTGTCATAGACCTTAAGAATGCATTTTTTAGTGTTCCAATTCATCCAGACAGCCAGTTTCTTTTCGGATTTTGTTTAAATGGAAGGAGCTATATGTTCACACGCGCTCCTCAAGGTTTCACAGAAAGTCCTAGTATTTATAGTCAAGCACTTAAGAGACAACTAGACAACATTCACATGCCAACTGACACTGCCCTGCTCCAGTATGTCGATGATCTACTGATCACAGCCCGTTCTGAACGTGCTTGCGAGCGAGCATCCCTTACAGTTCTGTATTTTCTAGCCGAGATGGGGCACAAGGTGTCACCTTCGAAGCTTCAATTCTGTGTCCAGCAAGTGGTATACTTAGGACACTTGCTGTCCAAGAGGGGTAGGCAGTTGACACCTGACCGTATCCAGTTAATAGCGAGTCTTCCCCAGCCCAGAACCCAGAAGGAGGTACGTGCCTTCATCGGCCTTACTTCTTATTGTAGACAATGGATTCCCCAGTATGCATTTCTAGCCAAGCCACTGATACAGTTAACGACACAGGAGGCAGCCGTATCGACTGTCCTCCCTTGGACATCTGAACATACACTTAGTTTCAACGAGTTAAAGAAAGCCCTATGTCAAGCTCCAGTTCTAGCTACACCGAACTACAGTAAGCCTTTTACACTTTTCGTTACTGAACGTGAAGGTACAGCATTATCTGTTCTCACACAAGATCAAGCAGGACAATACAAGCCCTGTGCTTATTTTTCGAGCACATTAGATCCAGTCGCCCAGGCGTTGCCTGCGTGCCTCAAGTCAGTTGCAGCTACAGCACTAGCTATCAGACAAAGTGATTCCATAGTTTTAGGACATTCCCTGACAATACAAGTCCCACATTCAGTAGAAGTTCTTTTAAACCGAACACAAACTCAGCACTTGACAATTGCACGTTTAACGGGTTATGAATTGACACTGTTCCAGCCACACATAGAAATTAGACGCTGCAACGTCCTGAATCCTGCTACACTGTTACCATCAGTTAGTTCAAATTCTGACCCACATGACTGTGTGGAAGTAGTTAATATTACGACAAAGCCAAGACAAGACCTGACAGACATTCCGTTACCAGATCCTGACCTGACACTTTATGTGGATGGTTCATGTATGAGAACTAGTACAGGAGAACTAGTCGCCGCGTATGCAGTGACTACTGACACTGAAGTTATTGAAACACACCGTATTGATACCCTGTCCGCTCAAGCAGCAGAGCTAGTTGCTCTGACACAAGCCTGTATACACGCCAAGAACCTGAAAGTTAATGTTTACACAGATTCACGTTACGCATTCGGAGTTGTACACGACTTCGGAGTGCTCTGGCAGGAGAGAGGTTTCATGACTTCTCATGGAACCAAGATTCAGCATGGTCTCCTTATTCAAGCCCTGTTAGATGCCATACATTTACCGGCATCCATCGCTATCATGAAATGCAAAGCACATACGAAAGTTACTGACATTATTTCTCAAGGTAATGATCTAGCAGACCGCACAGCCAAGCTTACAGCACAGACTCCAGACATTCCAGTTAATCAGACACATACTCCAGATCCGATTAAATGCATGACAGTTAAGGACCCTACACAAGATGTCATAGATATCCAGTTACATGCTACCCCCGATGAAATCAAGAAATGGTCTGAACAAGGAGGGGTCCAGACAGATCAAGGATGGTTAACGAAGGGTAGAGCCATATGGTTTCTCCCCGACTCTATGGTTCAAGTCATTATCAATACCGCACATAGTCCAGCACATTTAGGAGAAAAAGCTATGTTAGACAGTATCCAGAACATTTGGTTCAACAAGCATTTACGAGCTGCAGCCAAGCAGAAAGTCCGTACCTGTATGATATGTTGTCAGTTTAATCCAGGTAAAAGTGTCCCGGTGGAACAAGGTGGTTTCCAGCCCCCTGACCACCCTTTTGAGGTCCTCCAGATGGATTATATTCAGATGGAGCGATGTCGAGGTTTCAAGTATGTCCTTGTAGTTGTATGCGCTTTGTCCAGATGGACAGAAGCATATCCAGTCCCAGATTACACAGCCGCGACCACTGCCAAGCAGTTGGTTCGTGAATTTTTCCCTAGATACGGACTCCCTAGAGTCGTATATTCTGATAACGGTCAGCCATTCTCATCTGAACTCATGAAGCACGTTTCCCTTTTGTTAGGGTACCAGTGGAAGTTTCATTGTGTACGCCATCCTGAAGCAGCCGGTCTCGTAGAGAGACATAATCAGACTCTGAAAATCCGCATTGCAAAAGTCTGTAAGGAAAAAGGTGTGGACTGGCTAGTAGCTCTGCCAGTCGCTTTATTTTATATGCGCATGGTTGCACATTCCAGATCAGGTCTGTCCCCGTATGAGGTCGTATTCGGCCGCCCCCCTAACATGTGGGGTACTCCTAGACCCCGAAGTATTACCGATGTTTCATGTAATATGCTGACAGATTACCTAGCTTCCTTGATGTCTGTCCTCAACTCATGTCGTTCACAGGTTGCCGCCGCATTTCCAGACAATACCGAGGTGGCACCGCACGAAATCGTTCCAGGCTCCCTAGTGATGGTCCGGAATTTCGACAGATCAAGTCCGCTGGAACCACGTTGGAAGGAGCCACGTCAGGTCCTCTTGACCACCCGTACTGCCGTCAAGTTGGAAGGCAGGAAGGGGTGGGTCCACCTTTCTCATGTAAAACTTTTCAATGGATTGAAACCCGTCTCCAAGAACATTTCCCAGGATTCCCAGGATTTTAAAAACTGTCAAGACATTGTTTTAAAGGACTGTCCCGCAAAAGACATTATTACAACCCCTCCCTTGTTAGAGAAAACTCCGCAACAGGAGTATAAGTTAAAGCTCAGGTCTAGTAAAATAAGTCAGTCAGTTTGATTGTATAAGTCCTCCCCTAGGTGAAACGGTTAGATTGTTTCTGACATGTATAAAATAGACCCCCATAGTGAGAGAGTCAGTCAAAATTCAATCAGATGTATCGTTTTTCTGAGTTTCGTATTATTCATCAGTATTATGATTTCCTGCACCAGCTATGCATTCTATCTGTATTTTCCAGTTCCTCATGTAAATATGTCTGCTAATGCTACAGTAGAGCACACGTTTAGTGATCTGCCTCCTCACGAATATTCTTACCGCCTTGCTATGCGCAACAATTCTTTCATCCGTATGTTACATTATTCACACCAGACCAGCAATGCCACTAATTGTTGGGTGTGTGGTCGACTCCCCCCTTTCCAGACACCGAAGGGAGTTCTGCCACTCTTTCCTTATCCTTTTTCACATAATGGTTCATGTGGAGCATGGTCCACGTTAACGTCATCCTCAACAGATATGTCTTTTCTTAACAGTACATGTTTCCCAGACAAGCAAGGTCTTCCCCACAGAACAGGTTTAGATCTAGAAAACGAAGTATATAATTTAGGTAATTATTCGTCGAATTTCATGGTCCTGAATGTTCAGTCTGATACTACTCCAGACTTACCTGCTATTTCAGTATTACCTGTCAAAGGCGAATTATGTGTCCGTAGTTATGGTTCCATACATGTAGGTCATAGTGACTGTACTACTGTTATCAAGTATAGTAACAGTGGGAAATCTGTTTTCAAAGCTTCGCGTCATTCTTATTTTATTTGTGGTCAAACTGCATATGTCCGTCTGCCCCTCGATTGGGAGGGAACCTGTTACATTGCTTTCCTACTGCCACCTGTTTTCCTAGCCCCATCTGATTATCACAGAAACACACATCTAGTACACATTAGACATAGAAGGGAGTCCCCAATTGTCGATTATACTGAAACTACTCTAGAACAGTATACAGATTTCAATAAAGGTTTCTTCTTCTTTGTAGGACCTGTCCAGAATAGTAAACTGATCCGTAGGTTAACAAGAACCCTTGAAGCTGTAGTAAATGAGACTGCCTCTGCTCTAGGTAACCTAACCGAAGAACAATCTGCTATGAGATTTGTCGTTTTGCAAAATCGTCTCGTCCTTGACGTCATACTGGCCGATAGGGGCGGGGCCTGTAGAGTCATCGGATCTAGTTGCTGCATTTTCATTCCAAATAACGCGCCGTCTGTTTATTCAGCTATAACCAGACTCCATAAAATTGCCCATCTGTTACACCAAGATCCAGGCACCTGGACATGGTCCGGTTGGTTCTGGAATATAATATCCGCCTGGGGATGGAAAGTCCTGTCCTTTCTAAGTATAGCAGTAGCGATCATATTTAGCTGCTGCCTCTGTATACAATGTGGCCCTGCGATTTGCAGCATGTGTGCTACCTCTTGTATTCCTAGTCCCAAGCCCCGTTCTAAATCCCGGTCCAAGACAATTCGAGACGAGCAAATGGTACTGTATGAAATGATAGACGGTATCATGAATATTGATGTTTCCTGATGGAAACGTAGTGACAAGGAGGGAATGTGGAAAAGTAAATTTTGCCATGTTCTGTGTCCCTACGCCTCATCCATCATATGTTATGTGTGCATGACCAATATGCATATGTTATTCCCCATGTCCGATTAATGACGCAATTCCAGTTGTGTCCACCTTTAGTATGCTAGTTTCCAGTCTTCGTGAATACTACGAATATCAGGCATATGTAAAGTAATGTTGCCACGTTTTCCAGTGTGCACGTTATTCCATTATAAAGTCCCCGTTTCCAGGCCTCAAAAGGGCCCGGACCCTGGATTCAGCTCCTGTCTCCTGAAAGCCTCGCTGAGGAGCGGTACAGCCCCCACCTGTATCCTCGACCCTTCACTTACTTCCTGCCTCGCAGTGCCCGGTGCAGCTTGGCTCTGCCTCTGAGTCTGCCAAGAGTATGTTATGATTCCAGCTATCAGTTCAGTCCTTCTTCTCTGCATTCCTAAGCTACTGAACTGCATCAATAGTTTCCGTCATTGTCTAGCCTATTCGGCTCCACGTTAGAGAAATACTGTATTAATGGTCATTTAATATTCTTCATCACGCACTACATGTAGAATAATGCATGGTCCAGTCTTAGAATCAAGTTAGCTTTTCCCCTCATGACTTCTAGTTTATATCAACATGTTCCCTAAACATCAGATACCAGATAGGGTTTAGGTACATGTCGCTCCGACCCTCCAGACTCTAGTCTCTGCTCCTAGCACAGAGTTCGTAGCCCCAGCTTCTCCTAGTAACACGTCATTGCCAATTTTCGCGCACCATTAGGTTAGAGGTCCCGGCTCCTTAGGTAGCCCCCTCCTATGTTTCCGCCCATTCATGACATATTCTGTTACGTTTGCACCACATGTCTATGTATACGCCCAGTTACACCTCTTTTTACTGTTATCTTTCGCGACTGCTACGCGTCACGCCTTCTGCTCCACCCACTGCTACGCCTACTGCAATGTAATGCTATGTGTTTGCGCTATGTATATAAGTCAATGTATTGTTATTAAAAGTTAGCGCGCTCATCCCAGACCTAGCCCCAGCAGCTGCTGGGCCTCTTTTCCCCTGCTGGGCCCCAGTTGTCCTGCTGGGCCCTGTCACTCTGTTCCCATGCAGGTTGTCCTGATCCTGTCCTTATGCTGTAATAAACCTGCAGAAACTCCTACTACCTCGAATCTTGACTCTTATTTATTGAGCTATCTGTTATACTATATGCTTAGTCAAAAATAGGGTATTATTTATTTATTTACCACACCCCAGGTGCCACAATCAAAACACTGTGGTCCCTTAATGGTTGTGGTTTCAGTCTTAAATGGTCGGATCTTAGGAACCTCTGTTGTAGGCTTAATGGGTCTCCTGTCGATTTTTCCAGTTGAGGTCCGTTGTTTCTGCTCTCCCTCCCATGTAGGGGTTTTGGGTTGGGCCCTGAAATATGTTGTAGCCATGTAAATGTAAATGTAAATGTGTAAATGTGTTGTATTTGTAAAGCACACGGCTGCCCGCACGACAGGGCGTCCCGGCGCTGCACTCATACCGCTGTGGAACCCTTCCTGGCTTTTCCATGTGAAATGTCCACTCGTGTGCACCCACAAGGTGAATCCAGGCATCCAAGCGCTGCTGGGGCCGTTGTGGAGATTAAGCAAGCTATTGCCCAGAGTCACAGAGTGGGACCCATGATTAGACTAGGCACCGAGGCGAGAATTATCAGGTCCGGGGAGAATGAGTCCAAGAGCCGCCGAGGCGGGAATTGAACCCTGGTCCCGGGCCAGACCTCTGCATCAGGGTCTGCCGCTGTAACCATTGAGCCACGCTTCTCCACATGTCAATGGTTTGTTCTAAAGAGAGGCCATCATGCTGTTTTAACCACATTTGGGTAGGATAAGGGAGGGCTTCTAGAAACTGCTCACGATATATGCATGCCATTATTTCTTCTTTGGTGCGCTCATGCGGTTTCAACCATTTATCAGCCGCTGCTTATAGCTTGTGGAAGAGCATTTTAGGTGTGTCCCCAGGGTTGCCTTTCTCTTTATGAAACCGTAGTCTATAGGCTTCAGCATCTAGGCCCAAATGGTCTAAGATGACTTCCTTTATCTCCTGGGAGCTAGCTGTCCCCGTCGGGTTGGCCGCCTGGTATGCAGCCTGGGCTTCCCCCATTAAGAGGGGAGCCAGGAAGAAGGGCCATTTATATTCGGGCCAGACTGAGGATCGGGCTGCCCGCTCAAATTAAGTAGGAACGAGTCTGGGTCCTCACCGGGAATATATTTTTGTAGGACCGTATTTGGGAAGGACGACTGAACCCCTGTTCGTGAGGACATCTGTCTTTCGAACTCGTCTTGTCTGTCTGTAACTTTGTGCAGACCTTCTAATTGACGGTCCATGGTGGTGCTAAACAGTTCCCGATCTGCTTGTGCGGATTACATATATTTTTCCACAGCCCACTCGAGTTTGGCTTGACCGGTAATAAGCTGTTGGAGGAGGTTTTCCATTTCTGTTTTCCAATGGAAGTAATTCTACTTCTGACACCACATGTGGGATTAACAGAATGGAGACATACAAGTTGTCAATACAGATCAGCTTTTATTTAATTTCTAGACAGTCAGGTGTCTTCTTCCTTCTTTGATTGTCAGGCTGGCGAATATTCTCAGGACTCAGTATTTACTCCCGTGCCGGAATACTGATGAGGTCAAAGAAAGAAAACAAAACAAAACAAAAATTTCACGATTGGACTCTCGGGCTTCACTTAGTCATAAAGGAAAAAGGGGTGGGGGAAGACACCCAACTGTCACCAGTAGTGGATTAAGTAGAAGTAAACGCATGTGTTTGGACACAAAAAAAAACAATAGATAGCCCCTCAGCTATGGAAAGGGGTATTCAGGGATATCCTCCCCCCCTGGACACGTGCTTCGATTAGGAAGAAGGAGACCCCTTCCGAAACCAACCCTGTACCTGAGCACGTACCTCAGGTAGCCACGTTCCTCCAGGAGCATGGCGGACAGCTTCGCAGTACCGGATCGGGTCCGGCTCCTTCCCGTGGGTTTCCTCTAAGGAGTTTTGCAGTTTCACTGGTAAGTCGTCTTCGCGTGTCTGGAGGCTCGCGTCCGAGGTCCGCTGGTCCTTGTCCGCATTTAGGCTGTAGCATCCATCATCCCAAAAGGCGACGCCCCCTTCACTCTCACCCTCCTTTAAGAAGGGTGCTTCCTGGTCTTGTTGGGATCCGATTGGTAAATGTGACGGGATCACGTGGGGCGTATGTTTGTAAGAGGTGTTGGTCTTAAAGGAACCGCTACAGTCCACAGTCAATACATTCCAGGGTGACTGAAAATAAAGGATAGGAGACACATAAGACGGTAACTGATCACCTTCTTCGTCTTTTACCCATGCGTGGGTAGAGTCCTTACGACATTTAGTATACACATTATTCTTAAATCCAGTAATATGTTCTCTATGCACTGGTACATACTGTTTTAACCAATTTCTATTTTTATTGAAACAACATTAACATTATTAACACAATCTATAATACTAACCCAGTAATTTTACACTATTTGCTGTATTCAATCTTCTACTGAGACAACAACTCTTATTGTGGTAAAAATCCAAAATTCAATAAATATTTTCTTTAAAACAATAATACTTTTGTTCTTCTGTTCTTTTTCTTCTTATGTTATTACAACAATAAAAAACCAAAATATCAAAATAATCATCTCAGTTTTCTTTTTTAAAGGAATATTCCAAATGTTAATTGCAGTCTGACTTTCAATTCACTTTGTTCAACAGAAGTCTCAAAACTATTCTCCTTAAAACATTTCTTTATTTCATTCAAGGTAGCTCTTCTGTTTTAAACTCAGTCTGTGATGATTCTCTTTTACTGGCACTGATTCACAAGTGTATACTCATCCAACATTGTTTCAAATGTTTCTTCTTGTATCAAAACTGTAGCTAAATATTTCCATTCAGGTGAGGCATATTTTTGATTTGGAAGTCTCTTTCTCATTCATATTTTGGCCACTGGTGATTCACTTCCACTAGTTTCAGAATCTCTTTGTCTCTTAGGCTTTTCTTCTGGTTGGTACTGCTTTCTTTTAAAACTACTCTTCCTTGGAGTGTTGTCCTCAACTCTTTCTCTCTCAGCGAGTCTTCGCTAGAGTTTCTTTACTACCCCAAGAACTTTCATTTGATCTCAAATTTGAACTTCACCTTTCCCCGTTTGTCTGCTCTGTTCACTGTGAACTTCTACTTTCATTTGAGTGTCTTTGTAGCTGATCTTCAACTGCCACGTTTATTTGTTTGGATCAGAGACTACTCCTTCTTTATGTGACACATGCATTTGTCTTTTGCACTGTAAAAACTCTTCACTCTGCTCTCTGCTTTGACCCTGGGCTTCAGGAATTTCAGGTTCTTCTTTATGGCCTTCTCTAACCTGAAATTACACCTCTTCAGTTTGTTTTTGCTCATTGTCTTTATCATTGTTAAACTCAGATTTTTCATCCCCCGTCTTGATTCATGTCACAAACTTGAGCTTATCACTGAGGTTGGCTTTATGAGATTGACTCAGGTCCAGCTGATTCATCCTCCACTTCAGCTACACTCACTCTCTTCTTGTGAGCAGGGTGAATTAACTGTGGCACACTTGCACAGTTCAGGGCAGTATTTGTTGTCAGTATTATCTAATATGGTTGCTTCCAATGCTCCTTTATGCACCCCTCCCTGATATGTTTTCGAATTACAATCCAATTTCCAGAATTGAAGCTGTGGCACGCAATATTCACAGATTCTTCTGATTAGAGACAGATTTCACTACATCAGCCAGACCCTTGCAATAATCTAGAACAATGTCATCAGTCATGGAAACTAGTGCAGCTGAAGAATCTCATGAGGTAATAAAACAGTCTTTTTGTCAGGAGTACTTCTCATACTCATCAAAACAATAGGAAGGGCATCAGGCCACTTTAAACCAGTTGCCAGTTTGTTCTTGAGAGTACCATTTGCTTTCTCCATGATATCATAAGATTGTGGTTGATAACCACATTGAAATCTCAAATGCTGTGCAGATTATTTATCCAATCTAATTTTTAAAATGGGTTTCATGATCAGTCTTGATGTAACTAGGCAGTCAAATTGGAGTACTAACTCCCTCAACAACAACTTGGTAATGGTAAGGCTATCTGCTTCCCTTGTGGGGTATGCTTCCACTCATTTAAAAAACAAGCGGCTAACAGCCAGACATGCTTCAAACCATTACAATTTGGCACCTCAATAAAATCTGCTTGGAGTGTTATAAATGGGCCTTCCAATTAGCCATATAATTCATAAAGTAACTGTTCTTTTGCCTTGATTTTTTAAATGACACACCAAAACTGACTACAAATATCTCCAGCAACATTTTGGAAACCTGTATTTTCTAGCACTTTTTGAACATTCTAAACAGGCTCTCTCTACCTGCATGGGTCCTGTTATGCAAGTACTTACAGATGTGATATGACCTTGAGACAGATAAAATATATTCATGCCAGCATTGAAACACAAGTCCTGATAATTTTTCTTGTAGCCTAGTCTCTCCCATTCTCTTTTCTCATTTTCTGAGGCAACTCTTGTAAATCTCTCAGTTTGCTCAAATAAGTCTGCATTGAATCTATAAAGAAACAATTCACATTATCTGTGTTTTGTACTGAATTAGATATCAGTTCTCTAAATTTATCCTCATTTATAACTGTCTCATCTTGTAATGCACAATATTTTGCTATTTGGTCCCTATACTTATTTCCAAATGTGACAATCTCCTTTCCAGCTTTACGTGTTATTCATTGGACTCCCCTGACGGTTCCACTCCAATTTCCCCTTCAAGCCTTCCCAGTCCCCTACACATGGCTTGCCTTGTTGAGCCAACATGATTCCAGGCTCCTTGTTGTGTCTCCAACACAGCCCGCATTTAGTTTGTACAGTCAGGACACCATCCTGTTCTATCACTCTGGCTGTATACATTTTGCGCTGTTCCCCTGTTGGTTAATGCTCATGGATAACCATTTTCCGCCCTTGTCTCCAGCTTGCTTCCTACAGGTTGCGTGACCAATGCGTAATCATGTTGTCTGTCTTGAATCATGTGTAACCATAACTACTACGTTGACTAGAGCATTGTATATTTCCTTCCTCTTGTAGCATTTATCCATGTTGTGCACTGAACACCCGCAGTTCAGAGTAATCATTGAATGTCTACCCTTAACGGTCTAATTACACCTATGCAAACCATGAATATAGTTGTTCGTACATTCTCTCAAAACCATGAATATGTTTTTCGTAAATTTCCCACATACATTTTTATATTGGTTAGCGTATTGTATAAGATATTGCCACAATCATGAACCTTGTCGTCTTTAATCCACTCGAAACCACGAATACTGTTATTTTATTCACTCATAATCATGAATATCTTTGTCTTTAATTTGTGCCATTTCTTGTTTTCTTGTAAAAGTTGTGCCACATATGAGCTGCAGTACAGCGTCGAGCATTCATCTTTCAGCGCTTCATTATCATCTCTTTATCATAATTTCTCTGGTCCACCTGGGTGCCCTGATTCCGTCAAGCCCAGTCTATCCTTTTTTTCCTCACGTGACTTATCACACCGGCTTTTCCTTCTGGCTTTCTTATTAGCCGTTTCATCCACACGCCCCTGACCCGGACGCTTCATTCGTCCTGCGCCCCACTACGAACCAGAGGATTGCTTCTTCCCCCGACCGGATCATCCCGACTCTCCGGTCGAGTGCCATGTGTTCACTTTGCCGGCTCTATTCCGGACTTTGAGCAATTTGGATCTCCTCTAATCAGGTATGCTTCATAGCTACACAGCCTTCCCTTTAGCAGGTGCCACCAGATCCTGTCTTGACCGGACTCCCTTGCCTTATGTTGCCCACTTAGATTGACCATACGTTTGCCCAGACCTCTGGGACACATGGACCCTGCTGGGACTCACTTACTTTCAACCTTCTTGCCCCCACGCCTGATCTTCAGGTAATCTACTAGTTGTCTGCTCCCATGCCCATTTCATTTAACAATTTTGGGCTTTTTATAGGGCAATACTCTCACATGGCCTTTGTTGTTCTTTCCCACAGTTGTCTCACACTTTATTCATGCCTCAACAATCCCGATTCATTATCCTAGTGGTCTGGCGACTACCATTGATTTTTTCTCTTTCAGCTGGACCCTTGGCTGCCCTATATAACTTTTTTCTTGCATTCCTCAGGTAATTGCCCATGACCTGGACCTTCTCTGCCTTTTTTCTCCTATTACGGGGCGCTAATCCGTATATACTACTCTCCTTTTTCTCTCCCCCCTCCCTATACAGCACTATTGTTAGAACTAAGTGACCATTGTTCTGATGATGACCTAAAATCAATCGGGTTGAAACGCCATTAACTATCCAGCACAGAACCTTAATGCTGTTGTGGTCAATTTATTCATCCCATATCTGAAACACAGATTTCATATAAGTGTATTGTATTATTGACTACTTTTACTACTTGTCTCCATTTTGTCACCATTCACACTGTTATCTTATCACTCCTGTGACACTGCCCCGTCACCTGTCACAAGCACGCCCAGTGCTGACTTGTGTGTTTCGTTTACCATACATTTAATTGTACTGTAGTACTGTTACAACTAACTACAATAATAATTGGTTCACTTCGTCCTTCCTGTTGTGGTCTCCCTTTCTTTTTCCCCCGGTTCTTGATGTACACTACTATTTTAATTGCCCTTGGTAAATGATTTCCAGTTGAGACATTGTTGTTTTGTCACAAAATGTACCCGGTCTCACCTGGGTTAACAGGTCTACTCCTGTAATTGTTTCTTTTATACATTGGACAACAGCAATTTCCTTTGGATATGGCTTTCAACAAATCTAGTCTATAAGCACTATTCTTTATAGGAGCGCCACAGAATGCCATTAAACCCCTTTGTGACCGTATTTGAGGATAGTCATGGAGAACTCCAAACCATACTGGATGTCTGAATAAATAATCACATCTAAATTCTCTGATAAGCAGCAAGCTGTTTTCCATGCAACTGATTTTGCCACTCATGAAAAAGTTACATTTGGCAGAGAAGATGCTTCCAGAGTCTCACAAATGGAACATACTGCATAGGGAGCTCTTAATGCTCCATATTGGACTCTCAAGAAAGAACCATCAACATGCCATGTCAGAACAGCCGTTTCCAAAGGTGTCTTGTTAATGTCTGGTCTTGGCTGTGTACATAATTTAGTAATTTCTATGTAGTTAAGATTGGGAAACAACCATTACAACGCATTCATTACAACGCACTACCTTTACAACACAGTCATTACAACACAACATCTTTTACATCGCATGCCATTAAAATGCAGCCATTACAACGCATGTCACTACAACGCATGCCTTTACAATGCATGCCACTACAATGACTGCCATTACAATACATCATAAGGTAAGTAGTGGAAAACAGTAATTTTTACCCCTACTCTATCCACCACTTACCCTACTGTTGCACTCACTGGAGTGGGAATAGTACCTTTTACCCCTCCACTATCCAAAACTTACCCTACTGTTGCACTCACTGGAGTGGGAATAGTATTTTTTACCCCAACACTATCCAACACTTACCCTACTGTTGCACTCACTGGAGTGGAAATAGTATTTTTTACTCCAACACTATCCAACACTTACCCTACTGTTGCACTCACAGGAGTGGGAATAGTAATTTTTATCCCTACACTATTCAACACTTACACTACTGTTGCCCTAAATGTATTATGCGTTGCAAGGGTATGCGTTCTAATGGTATGCATTGGAATGGATTGTGTTGTAAGTATATTTTCTAAAAATGTTTTGTGATGGCATTCGTTGGAAAATCATGCGTTATGATGGATGTTGCAATGTAAAAACTGCATTGTAAAGGCATGTGTTGTAAAAGTTTGCGTTGTAACGTGTACTATTTGTTAAAATTAGTTCATAACCAATCGCATACATTTCCATGTGTTCACAACTCTTGTCTGAAATAGTAAGCAGTGTTGCTGCATTGCATCTTTGAATAGTGATGTTCTCTGCTGTGAATATAATCTGCTCTAAATGAGTCAGCATACTTTTGGTTATATGTTGGATTCTTTATCTGATAGAGATATCTAGCTGCAGATTCCTTAACTTAAATAACCTCCAGGTGCCAGTCTGGATCCTGAGATTTTTCAGCAGTACCTCTGCGCACAAGGGTACAGCATCACATGGCTCTCCTCTGAATTCGTCCGCGGATGTGACGTCAGTTGAGCCATATAAGTCCATCCGTGCACGCTTACGTCAGTTTTCTTCTTCTCCACACTGCAACGCAGACACAGGTGAAGCAGGTTCTCTGCCCTGTTTGGTTTTTGGCCTTACTGATGCCTTTTCGCTTCCGGGAACAGTGCACCAATGCCTTCGGGCTTTAAATCGTATGACACCTATATGCGGCAGATTTCGGTGACGGATCCACACATGATTTGCTTGTGGTGCTTGGGCAAGCACCACGACTCCAAGGAGTGCGACGCCTGTTGGAACGTGGGATGACATTTTTGTCCACCTGGATGTCTCGTTTGGAGTCTGGGCATCGTCAGTCTCCATCTCAATGTGGGGCTCCTGTTCTGGGCAGGTCACGAGGTTTGTCCGAGGATATAACTCACCTTACTCATGTATGCATAAGAGAAAGTCATGAAGGCCATCGGCCTCACGTAGTTGTGACGTAGGGCCCGTGATTCCCAGTATTTATTGAACGTGGCCCTTCAGCAGTCGACCCCGCCTTCCCACCATTTCCTAGTTTTGGGGTGACCAAGCCCAGATGGAAGCCTATCACCAGGATTTGCAGGCCATATTTGCTTGACCTCTACCTGATGCGCCTTTGGGCCCGCAGAGATAGTAGGGACTTAGATTGGAAGCTCGCTGGCAGATTCTTCCTCAGTGCCAATCAAGTACCCTGACTCCCGCTCTGGAGTTACAGCTATGTCGGTGGGGCCTCCCATTGAAACGTTAGTCCACAGTCCACCTCCAGCGTCAGAGAACAGCCCGTGAGGCTCCATGGGATGACGTCTGATGTGGCTTCCTCAGGGGACTTGTCTCCGATTCAACGTTGTCCCACACCGCAGTCTCCCATTGCGGTGGATATAGAGTCAATGCTTTGTGGCCTCAATGTCATTTGATACTTGAGATGTTCCTTCCTACTCCTTTTCAAATGGAGGATGAGGTCACTGGGGGTTCACCTCAGTGTTGCTTGAGCGTTCTTCAGAACATGTTGATGTGGAGAAATTGCAGGTCCTTGGACATCCTCAGACTGAAGGGCCTTTGGTTTTTGGTCGATGGGTTAGCATGCAACTATCCCCTAACTTTGATTTGCTGTCGCCCCCTAGAAGGGTGATGGAGGCTAGCGCTGCGTTTGTAACAATCATTCTTAAAGATGCTAACATTTTACAGTTAGAGCCTCCTTCTATCTCTCTGCCCTCTGATCCCTTGTTAGATCTGCTTCACCAGGGCGACGCGGATGCTGAGCTCTTGCTACATTTTGGTGAGTTGTTGTACGACATTCTTCTAGGGACATGGGTGAGGCCCTCCTCGGGAGACCTGTTGGATCGTGGTATTGCACATCGTCACCACCCGGCTCAAGAGGACCCAGTCTGTTTGTCCCTACACCCTAGGGCTCAAGGGCTAGTAGTCCAGACAGCCTCAGTTTCACGGCCTTAGTCCTCTCCTCTAATGCTTTCACCCACTAGAGAATCACAATGGTTTGAGACATGTGGTCGGCAAATGTTTGTGTCCTCAAGCTGGACCCTTGAACAAGTCCTGCGTGTTTGCACGGACTACTTTCGCCCTTTGGGACTAGGTTAAGTGCTTCCTTCCCTCCCTTAAGGCTGACCTGACTCGGATACTCCATGATGGTCATGAGCTGGCTCAATTTTCAATTTGCCATGGACACCAGTAATTTTGTGGGTGGGGCGATGGCCAGGCCAGTTGCTCTGCATCACCATGCTTGGCTGCGTAATGGCAGAGATTTCCTGAAAATGTTCAGGAGCATCTTTGGGACTTGCCCTTTGATGGGGCCCATCTTTTTGATAGTCATGCTGACTCAGCGGTTCAGCGTCTCATGTCTGGTTTTCAGTGAATGGCATACTTTTTAGTCCCTGATTGCAGACTTCTTGTTTTGTTTGCATTGGTTGCAGTATTGTCACTGATTTCCCCTAATGTTATTCTCTGGGTTCTAGCTGTTATTTCTCACACAGACTATACAACTATGCAGCTGTTTATGGCATTATTTTCAATTCCTCTGTATAGGGGCTAGACTCAAGAGGTGTATCCTTTCATTTTATAGAGATTTAACAAACCATATGTGGGGTATTCATTGGTTATTGAATAGCCATTCTAACTTGCCTGGGTTGTGTGAATAAGATGCTTCAGAAAATGTTCTTCCTGGGTGGTGCAGGTTCTTACTGCGGATCCAGCGAGGTCCTCTTAGGATTGTTATCTATCTCCTGTCTGGGAAGTTTTACAATAGTTCATGCTATAGACTTATAGTGATATGTTTTTCGCTTCTTTACACTCCATCTGCTGTTGCAGGACTTCTTCAATGGACAAGCCAACAAGGATAGAGTAGCTCTCTTTGGAGTTTACATGTTCGCACTTTACGATTGGTCCGTAGTTCCCTCTTGCCGCTGAGGATGCAGACTCCTCCAAAATATTGTTAAGGTTGCAACACTTCTGGCTCGTCCCAGCATGTTCATGTATACTCCCTTTCTTGCCTTTGCCCTTTTCAAGTGTTTCACTTTTTTTTTGCCATTTTGCCTATGTTGGCTGTCACCAGTTTCAGTCTCTTGTGAGCATAGTGTTCTGTTCCACTTCAGAGACAGTTTCTTTTCCGAATACAGTTCTTGCATGGTATTTTACCACACACTGGGCACATTCACAGGCAGTATACTCTTTATTCTTTGGTGGTAGGAAGTGCTTCTGTCCTTGGTCTTCTCTCAGGTCTCAGACCCTGTTTGGTTTCTTCCTTGTTGGCAGTTAGTTCTATGGCAGACGCGCTATTCATTGTCTTGGACTTAAAATGTCATATGCACTTCCCAAGCAGAGGCTCAGGTTGCTTTGCTCCCTGCTCTGCGAGATGCATACATCCGTATAGGGTTATATGTATGTGTGTGTGTGTGTGCATATATATATATATTACCTACTGGCAGTGGCCAGTA
Organism: Lissotriton helveticus; assembly: GCF_964261635.1. NCBI lineage: Eukaryota > Metazoa > Chordata > Amphibia > Caudata > Salamandridae > Lissotriton > Lissotriton helveticus. The sequence continues at coordinate 1,127,123,860 of NC_136067.1, forward strand.
GGTAGTTATAGTTAGGACCTAGTTTCCACAGGAAATCCACAACATTCTATTTGGAATAACTTTGGCGCCGATGGACGAATCTTCGTGAATTTCTCCAAGAAAATGGCCTGCACGGGCTCCACTACTTCCCTGAAAGTTTGGGGGTAATTCATCAAGTGGGGGCTGAGAAAAAAGGGGTCCCAAAACGTGTTTTCCCCATGCAATTTTCCATAGGGACCTTTATCCAGGGCTACAGCCCGAACGGCTGAACGGAATTACACGAAATTTGGCAGAGAGGTAGAGTTCTGTTCGCAGATTGTGCTTTTTGTTAAATGGTGTAAATCCGTTCAGTAGTTTCTGAGAAAATTGCAAGTAAAATTATAGCAATATCTAGAGTCGGAGTTCAGTACACGTACTGAAATCTGTTGAAGCGCGAGCTGCATGCTGATTGGCTGTGAACTGTCTGTCAACACTCAAAACTAGGAAGTGATGGTGGCCATCTTGTGCCTCGCTAGTACCGAGTCACAAGAAAACAAAAAAACAAAGTAGAGAAATAAGGGAAGGGGGTAGGGTAGAGATATTCTGACCCTCTAGGCTTGCTTGGGGGGTCGTGTATGGATGTTTAGGCTCTATTTTTTATTTCATTTTTTTTTAAGAAAAATTGCGGCGAACGCATATGTAAATACCTACAATTACGAGCAGGAGCTGCATGCTGATTGGCTGTCAATACTCCAAACCAGGAAGTGTTGGCAGCCATGTTGATTGTCGGAAGAGCAGAGTCACAAGAAAACAGTAAAACAGTAAAACAAAGTTGAGAAATAAGGAAAGGGGGCAGGGTAGAAATATTCTGAGCCTATAGTCTTGGTCAGGGGGTGGTACATGGATCTTTAGGCTCAATTTTTATTTAAAAAAAAATAAAAAATGGCGGGGTACTCGTGCAGTACTTGTACGCGGTGGAAAATGTGGAAAAAAAGTAGAAGTCCGTTTTATTCATTAGGTCCCGGGGGTAAATTATGGGGGCAATTTTTCTGCATAAGGGGGGCTTGTAAGGTGCCCCGAGCACTGGGGAAAGGCACTCCTCTGGTTTTATTTTGAAGTATGCGGGGGGGGTTACGGTCCGACTCCCCGCAGTCTCGGTGAGCGGCACCCCTCGGGTCTTTTTGTAAACAAAAAATATGGTTTGAGGTTTCTCTCTCTCTCTCTTCGTACACGTCGTGGGGAACGCCACATTTCTGGGGCAGTGATATGTAAAATGACCTTCCAGCTCCGGGTACGTGCATTGTCTGGAGTTTTTTTATTAATGTTGGGAGGGTGGGCTTGATAATACATCCTTGTAAATTCCCATAGAAGCGTATGTTCTGATGCTAACATGGGGTTCTATGGGAAATAACAAGGCCGTATTATGAAGCTCATTATCCCTGTTTTATCAGCAGTTTCTTGCCAATAAAACTGCGATGATTTTAACACCGGTCCTTGATAATATGCATCTAAGTTTACTGGTGAAAAAAAAGAGCAATGGTCTATATTGTCAACAAAAGACGATACATTATCGTTGCATTTATTGGCAGGAAACTGCCGATAAAGCGGAGATAATGGGCTTGATAATATGTACTTGTGAATAACCATAGCAGCATAGGTTAGGATCAGAACCTGGGCTGCTATGGGAAGTTACAAGGGCCTATTATCAAGCAAATTATTGCTGCTTTATCTGCGGTTTCCTGTCGATAAAAGCGGCGATAATGTATCTCCTTTTGTATGTAAAGCTTTCCTTTTTTAGGTCTCGCCTGTCGATGCGCATGCGCATCGAGCAAGCGAGACTATAGGGGCTCATCGACTCTTTATCTAACTTGCAAGGAATCGTGGCGATTCCTTGCAGTGCCCGTGACTTTTAAGCTCAATGCGCATGTGCATTGAGCTTAAAAGCGCGTGCACAGCCGCCCGCATTCCTCCGACACCTTTGAAGTGAAGCTTAGCTTCACTTCAAAGGCCCGGCTTCTTCACACCCACATGCCGCTCTGCCCCGCTCCGCCCCCTCCCCTGAGTCATCCTGCCTGCCCTCGAAGTTCCCCCCGCCCCCTCCCGCCACGCAATGCCTTTCGATTTCCAGCGCAACTGAAAACATGTCTGGAAATCTTTCATTTTATTAGTTTCCTGCTCAGGCAGTCTGAAGGCATAGTTCTAAGGTGAACGTGTGTTTGAGAGCCCTCTTTAAAATATTTTTTTAATAAAGAGAAGGAAATGTGTGTAGCATGCTTAAAATTGCACAAACTTTGTTTATTAATAAGATTTAGAGCGCAAAGCAGCTTTTATTTTCTCAGCCCAGCACCCGCTTCAGGGACGCCATGCTAAAGGCCATCGTCTTCTGTCATCACCGGCACTTGGGAGAGGGTCCGGGGAACATAGCTGCTTAGTTTACATTTCTCCTCACCACTGCGAGGAGCAGCCTCTGATGGAAAACCACCACCTCGGCCTTTCGTAGGGGAGCAATGACTCACCCCAGGTAACAGCAGGTTTGGTCCGGGCAGCACAGGCCCGGCTTCTTCACACCCACATGCCGCTCTGCCCCGCTCCGCCCCCTCCCCTGAGTCATCCTGCCTGCCCTCGAAGTTCCCCCCGCCCCCTCCCGCCACGCAATGCCTTTCGATTTCCAGCGCAACTGAAAACATGTCTGGAAATCTTTCATTTTATTAGTTTCCTGCTCAGGCAGTCTGAAGGCATAGTTCTAAGGTGAACGTGTGTTTGAGAGCCCTCTTTAAAATATTTTTTTAATAAAGAGAAGGAAATGTGTGTAGCATGCTTAAAATTGCACAAACTTTGTTTATTAATAAGATTTAGAGCGCAAAGCAGCTTTTATTTTCTCAGCCCAGCACCCGCTTCAGGGACGCCATGCTAAAGGCCATCGTCTTCTGTCATCACCGGCACTTGGGAGAGGGTCCGGGGAACATAGCTGCTTAGTTTACATTTCTCCTCACCACTGCGAGGAGCAGCCTCTGATGGAAAACCACCACCTCGGCCTTTCGTAGGGGAGCAATGACTCACCCCAGGTAACAGCAGGTTTGGTCCGGGCAGCACAGGGAAAGCAACGACACAGGGGTTTGTCCCAGTTTGTTTCACCCTTCATTTATTCTCCGTTGCTGCACATGCTCAGTTTGTTACAATGCGGTGCTGGCTTAAGGCAGCACACTTTCATTTTATCAGCAGGTCACCCACTTCATGGCCCTGTGCTTCATGAAGTGCGGCGGCGTGAAGCGGGCACTTTGTTGATAACAGAAAGGGCACAGCCGCCACACTTCTTCTCTCACTGGTGCGATGTTGGAAATTGAAAGGCGCACTGGGGCTGCACTTCTTCTTTTACCATGGCAGCTGTGTGCCTTTCTTTTATCAACAGAGCATTCTTGTGCAGTCTCCCTCACCAGGATTGAAAGCAGTTCACTTCTTATCACTCTATACAAAGGCTCCCAAGCAGTGTCTCCAGCAACGTGTGCACGGTCTGCAGCGCGCACAAACCAAGCTTCACCTGTGATGCGCACTCACGCTCCCAGGGAGCCCCAGGCCGGGGGAGCCTTAAACACCGGCCACGGACCCCTTTCGCCCCAGACAGATGCATGAAAACCGCCGAGCTGTAGTAATTGCTTTTTAGATGGAAGGAATCCCAAAAGCTCAAGAAGCCTCAGCTTCTACCCCATAGGTAGTCTGTCTCTTCAAGGAGCAACTGCCTTATACAGAAAAAAAAATCAGCTCGTATTCCTACCTGGCCGTTTGTCACTGTGGAATATTCATGTTTCTGCTATTTGAGCTGCAGCGCTCTGTTGTTCCCATCGTTGCTGCTAAACGGGTTTATAAAGATATCTACAGCGAGGCTTCTAAAGTGGCCAATCTGTGCAAGATCACACTTGCTACCAAGCAACTGAGGCTGCTGCTTACAAATGCCATTATACGGTCTTGGTGAGATCACGTACAATGCCCCCCCTCCACTCACCCTCACCCTCACTCACCCTCAACCCCTCACTCACCCTCACTCACCCTCAACCCCTCACCCTCAACATCAACCCCTCACCCTCACTCACCCTCACCCTCACTCACCCTCACCCTCACCCTCACCCTTACTCACCCTCACTCACCCTCACCCTCACTCTCACTCACCCTCAACCCCTCACCCTCACTCTCACTCTCACTCACCCTCAACCCCTCACCCTCACTCACCCTCACCCACCCTCACTCACCCTCACTCACCCTCAACCCCTCACCCTCACACAGTGGAATAGGTCTCGGAGCATTTGAGTTAGAGCTTTTAGAAATGTTTATGTTTTTTTTTTTTAATTCTTTAGCATTGGCTACAGGAAACAAAAATGCTAAAGATTTACAAAAAAACCCATAAACAATTCTAAAAGCACTAACTCTAATGCTGCGAGACCTATTGCATTTCCAATGCTTGTTTTGGTGTAGCAGTTGTACTCTCTTCGCATGCTCAGCGTCGTTTCGAAGTTCACGTTTTTTTCTGCAAGTTCAACAAGCAAACCTTTGTTTATATCAGTTAGTAAATCTGTCGCATTCTTTTCCCGGTTCATGTGATTCATCCGGTGCTGTACTTTTGTACAGTATTAATAGTCATATTTTGTATATATATATTTATTTGAAAGGTAGTGCCGAGGCGCCAAACGTTGATTACGTACTCCGTCCACCGCCATTTTAGTAGTTTCTCACCGTTGTATTTATTATATCAGTAAGTTAGAACTCAGTAGTTTTCAATCCTAGTCTTGAATATCTTACTATAGTATTCCAACATTATTTTTATTGTGGACCGTCATACCCCTACCCCACAAAATAAAAGAAGTATGTAGTTTTTTTTAATTAACTTTTATTAAACAATAAATATAAACGAAACTCAATTAACTTTTATTAAACAATAAATATAAACTAAACTCAATTATAACTATATTAGACCTGGCAAAATAAGTCAAACAATGTTATAAAGAAATTGTGAAATGGATTCCAAAAGGTGTCCGATTGGTAATCTGCAAAAGAAAAAAGAAAATTAGAGTTTAGAATTAAGTAGATGTGAGTAAATGAGCTGAAGCATTACAAGTTGTGGTAACTCTACAGTTTTACGTGTGCAGTGCGACTCGTATATTCCTGTTCTGTTATAGTGCCGCGTTCAATTGGTGTCTATATGGAACTGGCTATTGCATTACTGACACCCATTATGGCGACTTATTTCTAATGCATTCCTAAGAAGGATTTGTAGATCTAGGCCTCTGTGCTTGCCGTTGTATTAAGCTTGCGGCCAAACACTGCAGCCACTGGGATGGACAACTTTAGGTGGGCTGATCTTCTACACGTCCAAGTAGACAGCAGTGTCTAAGTTTAAGAGGGATGGAGAAATGATGTCACAGAGAGTGAAAGAGAGAGAAAACAACATTAAAACTGTGTCGCAGAGTCTGGAGTTGAGATTTTTTGTTGAACCAGAAGTAGATTTACTAGCTCTTTGCATCACTTTACCCATGTTAAAAGTGACTCAAAAGTGACGTAATAATGTCGATGATCTGTTTGTCAGACTGTTGTAACCTATCTGTTGTCACTGCTCGGAGGCAATTATACATTTTACAGAGAAGCTGCTGTACACTACGCTCTCTGGGTCATAATATCAAGCCTTTGGCGACAAAAATTATTACCACTTTATCGTCAGGAAAGTGTTGCTAAAGTGGCGATAATGGGTTTGACAATATGTCCTATGGAATTCCAATCGAAGCTCACGTCACATGTCCTTCACATCTAACATGAGCTTCGATTGGAATTCCATAGAGTATATTATCAAACCCATTATCGCCACTTTCCTGTCGATAAAGTGGCGATAATTCTGTTGCCAAGGTTTGATAATATGGCCTTCTCTCCTTTCATAAATAAAAGTTACACTACAGTTTTACGAGTGCAGTGTACCTGGTACATTTTACTTGTTATAGTGCTGCGTTCAAGTGGTGTCTATATGGAAGTGCCTACCGCGTTACTGACGCCCGTTATGGTGACTTATTTCTAATGCATTGCTATGAAGGCATTGTATATATAGGCTGCTGTGCTTACCTTGTATAAAGAGTGCGGCCACCGGAGTTCATCACTCGACTTGATGCTTCTATACGTCAAAGTATTTTCAATAAGTTGCAGAGAATTCCATTGCTGTTGCTCGATAGGTCGTAGTTGCTTCTGAAGGATGTTTGCTGAAGGAAACAAAAGGACGTTTTGATTAGTCATCTTAAACTGAGTTGCGTAACTACTATCAAAAGTGAATTTTAATGTGGGTTCTTAATATTCCGTAGTTAAGACTGTTGCAGCTACAGCAAACAAAGGAAGATCAATTAGTTAATAAAGGCCTGGGACGGCCTCGTGACGCAGAAAAAAAAATACTATCATGGACGCACAATTAATAATAATAGAGGCCTAAGCATGTGGCGTAGTACAGAAATACGACACAGAAATGTATGCACACACAATTTTTAGGATTAGAGGTGTATAGGACCTCGTGACTTATAAAGAAATATTTCAATTATGTAAGTACATTTTAAAACCATTGAGTGGTAGGAAAGCCATATGAAGGATAAAAAAATAGTATTATGCATATACAATTTACAGTGGAGGCTGATGTTGTGACATCTCCTCTTACCTTTGTTTCTGTCGTCTTTTGTCGTGTCTTAAAATTTTGCGGTTTTGCTGTGTTTGGGGTGTCGCAGCAGAGGCAGGCAAAAGAGAGCGTGCTCACTTCAGTGCACGCATTATATGGGAACCGCGGAGGCTGACCAAACCAAGTCCAGGGCTGTCACTGGTAGCGTTTTCGCGGTCTATAAGAATGATGGCCTTGGGGAACATCACATTGACTAATGTATTGGTTTCCAGGCTAAATGATAGCAAGCATGCTTGGTGGTGGGATGTGGGTAGTGTGGGCGGGCGTGCACCGCGTATGTGCAAGTATGTGTGTGTGCACCAAAAATTAACAACAGAGAGAGATGGGGGCGGTCTTATCATGTGCGCAGAGGCAGGCCCAGAATCGGATCTGCAATGAGTCAGCACTTCTAGTCATTGTCCTTAGCGTGCCCTGAGCTGTGATTTGTCACTGAGAGTGTGATCGCACCATAGTTTGTACTGCTTATCATACTCAGCGAGTACCCGCGCATACGGTACGAATATGCTTTGACGTTACGCGTCGCAATAAAGCTTCGGTGTGACGTCATGTACAGCGTTCTGTACGCGAAAGGGGACAATGTTTCTACTTGGTTTAAAACATGTATGTATTTAATGTAGATACTAAGGGCCAACATTTGGGATAACTATGATTTTTTTTAAATACTTTTAATAATCCTATATTACTTTTAGAAAGAATTACACAAATCGCGGGAGAAGAACATGCGTACTCGTATTGAAAGAGCTGCGCAAGCGCATCATAAGCGTACGCAAAGCCATGTGACTTTAAAAGTAGACATTTGATTGATTCGTAACTTTTCCTATTGCGAGTGTTGAAAGTTCCGTCCCATTATAATTATTCGACTTTGACTTTCTAAGAAGAAGCATTTGTTGTGAGAATCTTCTCAAATAGAAGGAAGATCGGCATAATAAGAGCAATGGAGTCATCTTCCAGCAGTTCTTCAGAGGAATATTTAATTCCTGAAGAAGCTCCAAAGAAGAGGAAAGAAGCTCTAATTTGGAAGTTTTTCACTTTTCCATAAGGTCAAAAAAATGTTAATGCTGCAAAAGTAACCTGTAACCTGTAATTCACCCAAAAACTCTTTCAAGGGGTGATCCATGGAAAAAATACTCCTTTGGCACAGCAAATATGGTGCGACATGTGAAGAACTTGCACCCCAAGAACTTTGCTCGAGCTGAAAGACGGAGGTTACACGAGAACCCACCTGCTGCTACACCAAGCACATTAACAACGGCACCATTTTCAGCAAGCAGTCCACACCCACATATTGATTCTGACTTTGCTAAAGTTAAAATTCTTTGCATTTATTGCGATAAACTTTTGTGTTATGGGGAACAGTCTATAGACCTGATGAAACGCAGGATGCAGGATCATTGCTGTCCTCGACATTAGTTGTTCTTTTTTTCATTCTTTTGTTTCGCTTGGAATTTGTTGAGAAAACACAAATAAAATACAAAAAAAACAGTTCTTTTTAGAACTACCTTCACTGGTCAAGAAATAACTATATTTCTATGTTAGTGTGTAAAAGTTTGTCAGAATGAATGTGTAGTTCATAAATGAATGAATATATTACTAGTGTATGGAGAGCTATAAGGAAGTGCTACAGCATAAATCTATATGGTGTTTACCTATAGTATACTGTAGTATGTGCGAAGCACTTGAATGTAACATATGTACATAAATACGTTAGAAGTCTATGCTTCAATTTGCGCTGCTGGTGAAACTGCCTGGGTGAATTTGTATGTGTTAGGGGCGGATTTACAATCCCCTTGTGCCTCTTTTACACAGCCGTTGCGTCACTTTTGAGAGCGGTGGTGCAAAAGATGTGCCATGGTGTGTGCTATTAACTTTTGAGCTTTTGCTGCTTCAAAAACCTTGCACATGCTTGAAGCAGGTGTAAGGATTGATACAGCTTTGTGAGCATAGGGCCCTATAGCATTGCTGGAGTTGTGTTACACTTGCAACTGAAGTCAAGCAATAATTAATCCTAAAATTACTTTGCAATTTAGTTTTGGTATTATTTTATAATAAGAATATGAAATATAATCTAAAAAATTAAATACATAGAAATATTTATTTAAAAAACTATAAAAAATTGGCATTAAAAGAAAGACATAATAATTAATACATTTATAACTTATCATTTACAAAACCTTTGAAATTCACTGAAAAAACCATAGGTTTCACACACGTTATGGTTAGGAATTAGCATTTAAAAAACCTTGCAAATTCATTGAAAAAACCATAGGTTTCACACACGTTATAGTCAGGAATTAGCATTTAAAAAACCATGCAAATTCATTGAAAAAACCCTAGTTTTCACACGTTATAGTTAGCTGAACATTTCTCTCATACAAAACCTTTGAAATTCCTCCGTTATAGTTAGCTCAGCTAACTATAACTTGGGCGCCCGCAATGCACTGCTGATGACGTCACATATAACATCACTTATGACATGGTCAGTGATATCACTCATGACATCACTGATGACATCTCAAATGACATCACTGATGATATCATCCTTGTGAAAGAATGGCAGACCTCTTTTTGGCGTAATATAACCTTTGATACACACCTTCAGAAATAGAAAGTAAAAACTTTTTTTAAAATGGAGATACCAATACCACTTACCAACAACCAATTCAGTAATTCCGCCATCTACATACCCATGCAATCATTCACCAACAGTCCTATATAGTCACTTATACATGTATTCACTCATCATATGTACTCATATACTTATAAATATTGTTACACACCGACAGTCATCCATACAGTTACTCACACACATACTCACACATGCAAATAAACTATCAAACATCCATTTGTTTGCATATACAGCTATTCACACACCACTACACTTACTTTTACAGAAACGAACACATACTTACTCTCTTAAACAATCAGTGATAGAAACACATACTTATTTATACAGGAACTTTTTGAATCTGTCACTGTCATATATCCTTACTTATATACATTGATACTCACACATACTTGTTTAAAACATATGTACTTACTCATAAAGACACTATTGAGGCAGTCATTCACTCACTACCACACCCATTCACACATTCATCCACCCGTGCAATCCTGCACACATGCTGTCTTCAAAACACATACAAACAGTGAGTCAGTCATTCATGCATCTGTGCCCTAAGTAATACCCGCCACCAAACTATACAGACACTCATTCTGATACTCAAAAACCCAACTAATAACCCATATAGACACTCGTGTAGCTACTCACCGACCCATGCAGCCACTTATACACAAAGTGAGACACTGATACAAATATTTACATATTTAAACATTACTTGCTAATACATGTATTCACTAAGATACACTTAATAAGTCAGTTATACAATGAAATTTACAAAACAACATCCATTTAGACACTTATTTACTCATTTATTCTTCCATCGACCTTTAGGTATACATATATAAAAATATTTATTTTTCAGAAAGACACACATTCAGTGGATGATATCATCAGTGATGTCATCAGTGATGTCATTTGAGATGTCATCAGTGATGCCCTGAGTGATGTCACTGACCATGTCATGAGTGATGGTATATGTGATGTCATCAGCAGTGCATTGCCGGCGCGCAAGTTATAGCTAACTATAACGGAGGAATTTCAAACGTTTTGTATGAGAGAAATGTTCAGCTAACTATAACGTATGAAAACTAGGTTTTTTTTAATGAATTTGCATGTTTTTTTAAATGCTAATTCCTAACTATAACGTGTATGAAACCTATGGTTTTCCAATGAATTTGCAAGGTTTTTTAAAGGCTAATTCCTAACTATAACGGGTGTGAAACCTATAGTTTTTTCAATGAATTTGCAAGGTTTTTTAAATGCTAATTCCTAACTATAACGTTTGTGAAACCTATGGTTTTTTCAGTGAATATATATATATAGGACATCGAGAAAGGCTGTGTGCCGAAACACGAACGCGTCTGTGGCTGTTGTTTGAAAATAAAACAACATCTGGAATCAGCCCCGTGAGTGTGGATAATTATTTTCAAGCTGGGAGGAATTTGGAGCACAATATATATATATATATATATATATATTGTTATCCAATGTGCCTAAGCTTTTGGGGAGGCACTCGACATTCCTCCGCCCTGCGGGCTTCACTCTCAGCGCACTTCCTCGTTTCACATGAAGTAAAATCTGCCCGACGCGTTTCTGGGTGCTTGTTCCCGTCATCAGGGGCTGCATTCAAGAAATGTTTGTTCATGCATTCGTATTTACCGGGCATTGCTTAAACCACACCCATGGTAGGCGTGTGTTCAGTACACCGTCATTCCATGCTTTCTGGGATAGGTAGTCCGTTTGATGCATGTAGTTTTCATTAGGTCTTTCTTGAAAAGTGATGCTTGTGTTCATACCTTTGTAGGCTGTGTTTACGGTTCAGTGCGCTATAATTTTCTCATGGAGTCCTGTCCTCAACCTCCAACGAGTTTGGAAGCGATTAGCCTCGACTGCCGCACTTGGTGTCCGCTGCTGCAGTCGATGGTGCCATCCCCCCGACCGGGCGGCCGATGAGAATTTTGTTATCCAATGTGCCTAAGCTTTTGGGGAGGCACTCGATACATATATATATATATACAAATATATATATATATATATATACATATATATATATATATATATATATATATATATATATATATATATATATTCACTGAAAAAACCATAGGTTATAGACCATATATAGTTAGGAATTAGCATTTAAGAAACCTTTTTTTTACTCACACAAAACCATTGACATTCCATATATAGTTAGTTGCACTAACTATATATCGCGCACCCGCAATCCACTGCTGATGATGTCACATATTACATCATTCATGACATGGTCAGTGACATCACTGATGACATCACTGATGACATCTCAAATGACATCACTGATGACATCACTGATGACATCATCCATTGACTGTGTGTTTCTGTAAAGTTTAAATATGTTTTACATATTGAAAAATGAGTAGATGTAGAAGTGCCTAAATAAAAGATTTAGTAGGTGCGTGTCTGACTTTATGAATGAGTAAGTGATTAAATGTGTCTCACTGAGTGCATGGGTTAGTGACTAAACTGTCTTAATTTGTGCATCATTATGTCTGTTGTTCTGTAAAGTGCTGCATGTGTTGATCAGTAGCTATATGAGTAACTATATGGGTTATTGATTGATTGTCCAAGTATTTGTATGGGAGACTGAGTGTGTGTGTGGCTGGCTGGGAGATGTCTGACTCTGTGCAGATCAATGTGTTCTTGTATCAATGATTGTATAAGAGAGTAAGTATGTGTTAGTATATGTTTGAAAATGTAAGGTACTCTATGTTTAACTGTATAGATTAGAAAATGGAAGTGTGATTGATTCTTTACAGGACTGACTAGGTGTGTGAGTAACTCCATGGATCAGTGGCAGAGTGTTAGTGTCTGTATAGGTGTATGAGTTCATATGATAGTGTTGTAAAGATGAGTGATTGTATGTATGAATGATTGTATGGGTGAATGAGTGAATGTGTGTGTAGACGTAGGAATCAGTGAGTGCATATGTAGTAACTAGTATTGGTGTGTCAATGGTTTAAAAAATTATATTCTGTATTTAACACTGGGTGTAACAGAGGTTATATTAAAGTGTGTGGAGATGCATTGTATTGTCACATGAATGATATCATCAGTGATGTGACCATTGATGTCAAATGAGATGTCATCAGTGATGTCATTTGAGATGTCATCAGTGATGTCATCAGGGATGTCATTAGAGATGTTATCAGTGATGTCATTTGAGATGTCATCAGTGATGTCATCAGTGATGTCATTTGAGATGTCATCAGTGATGTCATCAGTGATGTCACTGACCATGTCATGAATGATGTAATATGTGACATCATCAGCAGTGGATTGCGGGTGCGCGATATATAGTTAGTGCAACTAACTATATATGGAATTTCAATGGTTTTGTGTGAGTAAAAAAAAGGTTTCTTAAATGCTAATTCCTAACTATATATGGTCTATAACCTATGGTTTTTTCAGTGAATTTTCAAGGTTTTGTAAATGCTAATTCCTAACTATATATGGTCTATAACCTATGGTTTTTTCAGTGAATTTCATTGGTTTTTTAAAAGCTAATATCTATAGCTGTAAAATGTATTCTTCTTTAAATCAAAAACTATATTTTATATGTTTATTAATAATTTTTTTTATTATTATTTTTTTTGTTCGCTCCCGGTTCGCGAACCGGGAAGCTTCCCGTTAGCTCAATGTGGTGCCGCGACCCGGTCCGCGAACCAGTAAACGTTCCGTTTGCGCAACTGCCGCGTTAGAAATCAACATCGTGACGCGTCGCGGAAGCGCGACGTATCGCGTTGTCGCGTAATGCGTCTTATGACGCGCCGCGTTAGCGCACCCGGAAGTGCTCCGGTACGCGAACCGCGTCGCGAAGCGCAGCTCCCCGGAAGCGATCCGGGGCGCGTCGCGAAAGCGCGACGTATCGCGTTGCCGCGTAATGCGTCTTATGATGCGCTGCGTTAGCGCACCCGGAAGTGCTCCGGAGCGCGAACCGAGGCGCGAAGCGCAGCTCCCCGGAAGCGATCCGGGGCGCGTTCCGCAGCGCGTAACTTAAGCGTAACAGGTCATGTGACTTGTTAATAAAACTTTTCATTGATTCATTTCACTTTTGGTTTCCTAATGATGTAAGGCTAGGTCATGTGACCTAAAAATAACACTTTTCATTGGTTTAGACCTATTTTTTTTCCAAAATGATGAAAACCCCTCCTTCTTTCTTCACTCTGACTTTCATCTTTGTGAGAGGAAGACCCTTTGTGATCACTGAGCAATGGCTTCATTAGTAGCTTCAGCTGGTGCACCCCCACCGCCACCACCACCTCCTCATAGGAAGAGAGGACCACCTCCACAGTTCATTACCAACACAGAGGAGGAAGAGGATGAAGAAGAGGAACAGGAGATACAGGAAACACCGTTTTTACAAGAGGAGCCCCGGGTATCTCATCATAAAACTAGTTTCATTTGGCAGTTTTTTTCATTTCCTGAAGGACAGAAAAAAAGTTAATGCTCGATATGTGACGTGCCTGATATGGAAAGAGGACTTATCTAGAGGCACAGAAAAGAAGTATAGTTACGGCAACTATACTATGCACCGTCACATGCTGAGGTGGCATCCACTAAACTACAGCCGGGCAGAGATGCATCACCTTCAGGACAATCCACCAACTCCTGTGGCCAGGACATCGTCACAGGTATCTCTGTCGGGGCCAGAGGCACGGGAAACCGTGCCAAACATTCAGGACAACTTTGTCCATATGAAGATTACCTGTTTATATTGTGGTACATTGCTCTCATGTGCCAATATGAGCATTAACTTAATAAACAGAGCATTTGAAAACCACAAGTGCTCTAAACGCCCCAAAAAGTAAAAAAAAATTTTTGCTCCTGTTGAGCCCTTTCCAATGCCTGTTTTTTGTTGTTTCCCCCCAAAAAAAACATAAAACTGTTCAAAAAATACAAAAAAAAAATGTTCAGAAAAAAATAAATATATATAAAACAACAAAAACATAAAAAAAAAGTTCTTTTCAGAACTACCTCCCCTTTATAAAAAAATTGCTAGAATGTTTAGTTTCAAGTTTATTTATTATGATAAAGGAACTCTTTATGAGGTCCACATAAAAGCCAGAATATACATACAAAGCAAGAAGCACATAAAATGTCATTTCAACACTAAGAACAAAATAAAAGTTAACATCTTAATACAGGTCCAAAAAACATTTAAAGAAACTGTACAGTTTAAAACAAAACATTTAATTAGGTGGGTTAATCAAGGCCGCCTGAAATGATGAAGCTGAGAGAATGTTGAGTTGATGGCAAATTGGTCGTAACCATCTACGCCTGAAAGGCATCAGGGCAGGACAAACAAAAATAACATGATTTAAGTCCTGGTCATACATCTGACAAAGATCACAAAGTGCTGAATGGCCATACCATCTGGCACAAAGAACTTTCAACGGAAGCAGGTTTTGTCTTATTAAGTACACTAAGCGTCGAACGCCGTGAGAGATGTTCCAGTACATATAAGGTTGAGCTTTCCGCAAAATACAGGACTCAATAACAGGAGTACAACCTTTTTTTAACAGCCGGGAATCTCTGTCCTGACAAAACCCCAGTTCCCATGTGGTAGACTTCAAGATGGTTTTTAATTGGTAAGAGGATAAAGAAAATAAAGTCTCTTTATCCAGTTTCAATTGTGCCACGGCAAATCTGAAGTTTTTTACAATCATGGAATAGTCATTGAAGTTTCCCAGCAATTCATTTTTTATAAGATGTCTTAAGGTGTTAGACTCACTTTTTGCTATACCTACTACCCAACGTATGATACTGGCCAAACCTTGAACCCAGCTACTACGTATACCAAGTTCCTGTCTCAGGGAAACAGTCGAATTTGCTGTACTAACAGATAATAAACTACGCAAAATTTTCCCTTCCGCGGAGTTTAAAAAACTCCACTTTTTTAGATCTATTAACTCTATTCCGTATAACAGGGAGGCAGGAACTTTCGCTCTAAATACATCTAGAAGAATAGAAAAATGCCTTCTACCTGTGGCTTTATACAAGGCTACTAAACTCTTTCCCTGTGAAATAGCCTTCCGGGAGTTATTGTCTATATGTGCTTTGTCACTTAGATTATTTGTGACACTTTTGCCAAGGAAGGTGTAGGATTTCACAATTTCCAATTTTTGATCCCCCACAACCCAAGGAAAGTTAGGGAATTTAGGTTTCTTCCTACCGGAGAAACACATCACTTTACTTTTTGCCGTGTTTATCAATAGGTAATGGTTTTCAGCGTATTCAGAAAGCGCTTGCAAGCGATTATTTAAGCCCTTCGGGGTAAGATCCAAAATCAAGATATCATCTGCATACATAAGGCATGCAATTGGAACTCCACCCAAAGACGGGGCAATACCAGCGCATGCTGAGAGGGCAAAAGGTAAATCAATTGTATAAAGTGAAAACAGCAAAGGAGCCAAAAGGCAACCTTGCTTTAACCCATTAGAGGTAAAAATTATTTTAGATAAACCACGTTCACCTCCCAGTAGAACTCTGCACCAGGTATCTGAGTAGAGAGTGCGAATTAACTTAATAAGAAAGGGGGGCATACCTAAATCAAATAACTTTCTCCACAGCAATATTCTATCCACTTTATCAAATGCGGTGGAGAAGTCAATAAAAGCGCCGTATACCTGCCCACCACGGACTTTCACATATTTTTCCGTGATAATTTGTAGTGCCGTCAAGTTATCTAGAGTTCCGTGATTTTGTCTGAAACCTGTTTGTTCAATAGGCAGGATTTTAAACTCAGTTACCCATTGGTTCATTAAGGTAAGAATACATTTTGCGAAAACCTTACCAATGGCGTCAAGCAAAGCGATTTGACGATAATTTTGGGGAAGATCTCTTGCCCCTTTTTTATATAAAGGAACAATGATACTTCCTTTCCAAGAGGGGGGGACTGTTCCACTAGAGAAGCAAAATTTAAACACTGGAAAGAGGATTTTGCTCCAAAGTTCACTCTGTTGTTTTAATACAGAGATGGGGACTTTATCTGGACCCATCGCACCAGAGGAACGCAAGTTCATAATAGCAAATTCAATTTCCTTTTCCGATGGACAATCAAATACACGTGAAACATAATTAGATTCCACCATGTATAATTGTGAATTATTGTTACTGTACAAATTCTCGATATATTGGACCCAAATCTGTTCCTCAATGGCAATAGGAGTGGCACTGGCTCTAGTCCCACAACCCTTGCCAATTAAAGACCAGAAAATCTTGGCTTGGCCGTTATAAGAAGCTTCCCTCAGTTGTATCCAAAGAGAGTCTTCCTTATTGCGTTTTAAACGGGCCTTAAGCCTAACTCTCCTTCTTTTTAAAATTGACAACTTAAGCTTGGCTTCTAGGGTAAATGATAAATATTGCCCCCTTATTACTTTATTTATTTCTATATTTATAGCCCGCAGTGGATGAGGGACTGCAAAAGATTTTTTCACACAAAGTTTCTTTTTCGCTACGGAAATTACCGATTCTAAAAAGTTAGCAAATCCCAACAGCTCTCTCCCTTCCCAGAGAGGTAAACTCTTGACAGTTTGATTTAAAAGGGACACCAAACTTTCAAAAGAGCGAAAATTCCAGAAACATTTCCCTGAATTGGAGTCAAAATTCACCAGATCCGTATCCATACTCCAAGAATCCACTTTCGGAAGACTGACAGAGACTATAAGCATCAACGCATTATGGTCACTAAGATTAGACTCTATGACTTTCATATTTTTCAACTGGGAAAAAAAAGCATAATCTACCATAACATAGTCAATGATAGATTTTCCCTTATTTGATTTATGCGTAAAAGCTGCCGGGGTGTCAGAGGGGAGCCTCCCATTTACTATTAAACAATCAACTTTATGTAGGCCTTCTAGGACAAGTTTACCTCTTTTGTTAGTTTTAACTTTAGCAGGGAACTGGGCCGATGGTATATTCAGAGACTCTTCCCTAAGGTTGTTTCTAAACAATTCCAGCCCACAATTGGATATATTGCAATTCAAATCCCCAAACATTAATACATGAGGAGACGGGGAAGCATCCATCGTTTTAGTTAAAAAGGAGAACAGTGTTTTTAGACCATCATTAAAGCAACAATTTGGGGGAATATAGATGTTTATCACTACCAGTGATCTATTAGGGCAATCCTCAAATACGTCTTTTAAGGTTATTGCCTGGAACAATTTCCCTGGATCGAGATAATGTGAATAATTCCATTTTATTCTATTTGTTAACAAGCATGCTATACCTCCCTTTGCATGGCCTCTTCTAGAAGAGGTTGCACTATTTTCCAAAACAAAGTAATCTTTTTCTAGAGCTAATCTACCTTCCACCCATGTTTCTTGTAAACAGATTATATCCGCCTTATGGGAA
Organism: Lissotriton helveticus; assembly: GCF_964261635.1. Classification (NCBI taxonomy): domain Eukaryota; kingdom Metazoa; phylum Chordata; class Amphibia; order Caudata; family Salamandridae; genus Lissotriton; species Lissotriton helveticus. The sequence goes on from NC_136067.1 coordinate 1,127,141,529, forward strand.
TGCAAGAAGCATAGTTTCTCCTTATGATCTTTAAAACCTGCAGTATTCCACGAAATGAGCTTCAGCTCTCTGTTAAAAATTTGAATGCGGTTTGGGGCAGGAAGCAGATTTACTTGCTAAAACTCCAGGTAACCAACTCCATTTAGACTGATCATCCTTCACAGTTTGTTTAAGAGGAGGATTTTTATATGACACTCGCCTTTCATTCCTGGACACACATATTTTTAAGTCCTCCGATCTAGAACTAGACCAATCCGACGACATCAAACCCATATTGGAGGAAGATGACAAATTGGAAAAAGCACATTGATTTCGTTTTTCCCCAAAGTATGGCATAACATCTATTCCTCTGATTTGTAATTCCTCTGCCCACTGTAGAATAAGATTTAACACTACTTTAGATTGGAATTTCACCCTTGTGGATCTCCCTATCAAAGAGTTAAGAAGAAATACTACATCCAAATCAGATGTTTGAATTAATTTTAAACTTTCAATCTCTTTGAAACAAATAAGTAAGGCAGATCTATTTAAAATTAAATCAGTTTCAAATAAGGGGAAAAAATCAAGAAACAAAGTATCTACATTTATTTTTTCTTTAGGAGGAATGACTACAATAGAGGGTGCATCTTGGAAAGGCCTTGCTGAAGGATTGAGAGAGGAGAGGGAAGGATTAACAGAAGGAGAAGTGACCTTGGGTACATCTTGGAGAGGCCTTGCTGAAGGATTGAGATAGGAGAGGAAAGGATTAACAGAGGGTGAAGTGACCTTGGGGAGGAAAGGGTTAGTGGAACTTATGGGACCTAATCCTATAGACATGAGTTCCACTTTAGGGGAAGCAATCATATCTTCCTGAGAGGCCGAAGACTGCTCAGCCTGAGGAGGATCTTCTAGAATTGGTTCCACACTTTTATCAAATAGAAGTTTTCTCTGTCTTTTTTTAGAGAATCTTCGAATGAGTTTTCTCTTCTTTATTCTGATCTTTTTATGTTTTGGGGGAATCAATTTTTCTACCATTCCAGTATTTGCTATAAGGATCTCCTCATTTTTTGACTGTAAGGAGAATATAGGGAAAAGAGAGGGAGTTTCAATTTTATGGTTGACTGGGGACGTAGATACTACCTCTATCTTATCACTAATGGAAGCTATGCAATTATCACCAGACGAAACCGCCTTGAAAATCTTAAGGTCAGCTGGTAGCGCTACTGGATTCATTGCTTTTTGGCCATCCATAAGGAGAGGAGTTTGAGCTGAATCCAGTGCTACTTGAGCACTTGGAGAACTCTTTTTGGGGATCTCCATCAGAGTAGCAGGCGTTGGAGGGCAATCAGACACTGGTCCATTCTTATTTTGCAAAAGAACTTTTAAAATTTGAGTTACCGTGTCAAAAATACACTCAGAGCCTCCAACAAATTTTTCAAGTAGGCTCAGAATCGAAGATAGTATAGATTCCAAAGAGAATAATGAATTGGAAATTAACCTCCCATCAATACTTGGAGACCCCTCAGCTAAATTGTTCAATCTAGGGCCAGAACAAGAGGTAAAATTTAATTGAGCAAGGGAAAAATCCAATTTATTAGAGGGTGTACTACTTAGAGGACCCGCACTTGAAATGGTTATAACTTCATTTGAATTTGGGATACCCCTAGATTTCCCCTGTAAGGATGTCATCCGATCCTTGTGAGCTGTTAGATCGATGTCAGGTAATGTAAAATCACCTTCTAGGACGGGCGGATTAACTGGCAAAACTGACAAAGGGCTAGTGTTCACTATAACTTTGGGAACTTCCATGAGAGACACTTAGGGGGGAGCAGTACTATCGGGTTTCAAAACCTTACTACCCGAAGACTCAAAAAGAGAATTCAGTCTCAGTTGCGAGTCGTTTGAAGTCAAAGGCGAACCCCTTACTATTTCGGGGCTAGCAGGTATTAACAAAGATTGACTAGGAACCAAACTCAGGCTAGAGGAAACGTAAATAACCATATTAGCAGACTCAGGAACATTATATTCTGGAACCTCGCTCGGGGGCTGCAGCTCAATCGACTTGTCTTTCCCTTTATCCCATAAGTTGAAAAGCTGACACTGGCCTTTCAGTTGCATGGAGGACGGAATTTTATTGCGTAAAGGGTTAGATTTCGTTTTAGACCCAGATTTCCCTACTAGAACGCGACCAGAAAGCAGTTTTTTAGCCGTCATGAGAATAATTTACACAAGATAAAATAGATAGAAACTCCCGCAACCCTAAGGTACAATACAAGCCTGTAGAGAAATGTCAAACTAAATAATACCAGAGATCAAAGGGAGGGGGCCCAGCCCAGCCTACTTCAGCCTCTGACGGCCTCAGACGGTCCCGCCCTTGTCCCGGGCTTCACCCGGCGCGCTCCCGCGCGCTCCCGCGCGCTCCCGCGTTGCGGTACCAAGTGGGAGATTTATAGCTGTGCTGAGGCGGGGGAGGAGCCAGCAGGGAGAGCGGGTCAGCTGATGAAGATGCCGAGGGTCAGGCGCTCCTGGGACTAGTAGTCCTGCGCCTGCCCTCGCTCGCAGCCCTGCACTCACCACCGCCACCGAAGCACAATCAGTATTGTTCAAAGCAGGCTTTCAGCTTCACAGCACAGCGCACTTCTGACAGCGCAGTCCAAGTTGTCCAGAGGCGATGCGGGACCCGCGGAGCGGGTTCCGCGAGGAGTGGAGTATATCGGCAAAAGGAAGAGCAGCTCCAACGTGCTCGCAGTCCAATACTCCTTCTACTTTTCGAACCAGCAACAGGTGAGCAATCCAACAAGGAAACTGACACGCTGGTTTTTAGCTGCGCTGAGGCGGGGGAGGAGCCAGCAGGGAGAGCGGGTCAGCTGATGAAGATGCCGAGGGTCAGGCGCTCCTGGGGCTAGTAGTCCTGCGCCTGCCCTCGCTCGCAGCCCTGCACTCACCACCGCCACCGAAGCACAATCAGTATTGTTCAAAGCAGGCTTTCAGCTTCACAGCACAGCGCACTTCTGACAGCGCAGTCCAAGTTGTCCAGAGGCGATGCGGGACCCGCGGAGCGGGTTCCGCGAGGAGTGGAGTATATCGGCAAAAGGAAGAGCAGCTCCAACGTGCTCGCAGTCCAATACTCCTTCTACTTTTCGAACCAGCAACAGGTGAGCAATCCAACAAGGAAACTGACACGCTGGTTTTTAGCTGCGCTGAGGCGGGGGAGGAGCCAGCAGGGAGAGCGGGTCAGCTGATGAAGATGCCGAGGGTCAGGCGCTCCTGGGACTAGTAGTCCTGCGCCTGCCCTCGCTCGCAGCCCTGCACTCACCACCGCCACCGAAGCACAATCAGTATTGTTCAAAGCAGGCTTTCAGCTTCACAGCACAGCACACTTCTGACAGCGCAGTCCAAGTTGTCCAGAGGTGATGCGGGACCCGCGGAGCGGGTTCCGCGAGGAGTGGAGTATATCGGCAAAAGGAAGAGCAGCTCCAACGTGCTCGCAGTCCAATACTCCTTCTACTTTTCGAACCAGCAACAGGTGAGCAATCCAACAAGGAAACTGACACGCTGGTTTTTAGCTGCGCTGAGGCGGGGGAGGAGCCAGCAGGGAGAGCGGGTCAGCTGATGAAGATGCCGAGGGTCAGGCGCTCCAGGGACTAGTAGTCCTGCGCCTGCCCTCGCTCGCAGCCCTGCACTCACCACCGCCACCGAAGCACAATCAGTATTGTTCAAAGCAGGCTTTCAGCTTCACAGCACAGCGCACTTCTGACAGCGCAGTCCAAGTTGTCCAGAGGCGATGCGGGACCCGCGGAGCGGGTTCCGCGAGGAGTGGAGTATATCGGCAAAAGGAAGAGCAGCTCCAACGTGCTCGCAGTCCAATACTCCTTCTACTTTTTGAACCAGCAACAGGTGAGCAATCCCTAGAATGTTTAGCACTCTGGCAAGCTCTATTTCTTTTGGTTCGCTTCCCGGTTCGCTCGCCGGTACGCGAACCGGTAGCGAACCAAAAAAAAAAAAAAAAAAAAAAAGAAGAGTAAGTATAAGGGAAGTAAACAGAGAGTAATGTTAAAACAAAGACAGCTATAGGGACTAAACCAGAGATACTGTTTAATAGATTTATTTACCGAAGAAAAGATGGAAGAGGGTATAATTGTGAAAAAGAAAATAGATAAGGAAGTGAAAGAAAAAAAGGAGAGTAGAAGAATAACAAAGAAGAGTTTCTTAGAGAATGTGAGTGAATGTTCAAAATAAGATTAAAACATGTGGAATAACAGAGAGAAAAAACAGAAAGCAGAAAAGAAGAAGTAACAGAAAAGGAATAATTGAAACAGCAAAGAAATGTAAATAACATAGGGGCATATTATCAACATAGGCAATAAAAGTTTCGCAGCTTTTATTGGCAGAAATGTGTCGCTAAAGCCGCTTTTGCAGCAGAAAACTGCCGCTACAGCCGCTTTTGCAGCAGTTTTCTGCCGATAAAAGCAGCAAAAATTTTATTGGCTGTGTTCATAATATGCCCCTTAGTGTGCTTCAACTACACAGAGAAAGCATAATGAACAAGTAGTGAAAGAGTGATCAGTCAGGGACACTAAGAGTAATAGAGACGGAGTGAGTGAACAAGAGGGAGGAACTATGAGGAGAGGGACTGAGAAAAGGAGTGGAAGGAGTAGAGTAAGTAAATAAGTAATAGAGAAAGGAATGAGGGAAGTAGCAAAGGCAGGAAAGTTAGGGTTAAAGAAATGAAGCAGTGGAACTAATAGTAGTTAAATGTGATAGAAATGTAACGAAAAGAGTACAAAACATTTATCTTATAATTGTCGTTAACTTAGTCACTTGTTATTTTTATACTTTCAATCTGTGAAAGAGAGAACAAACATTTGAAAAATATTAAAACATGTATTTAAAAATTAGAAAAGACAAGGGAAAAGATTGAAGGACAAACAGTTTTTCAACAACTTTGACACTTACAGAAGCTTCTGCTTCTCCAGGCCCCCTACACAGTCCTAAAGATATACATTTTAAACTAACAGTATCTTGATGCAGATGAACTGAGGCCTATCTTGGAACATGGTGCATCTTTTGCACTGCTGTTGTCTCACAAAAGTGACGCAATCGCAGCGCAAAAGAGGTGCACAATCATCATAAAACTGTTCCTAACATTTTAAATGATTGTTTCAGGATGGCAGTAAGGTGTGTCCTATCCAGACGTTTGTTTCAGGTGAGGCCTACTCAGGGTTGCAGATCAAATTTAGCCTTGTTGAAGAGTACAGAGGAGATAATACATGTGCAGGGCAACCAATAAAGTTCAAACTTCCTCTGTTTCCCTGGAGAGGCCTAAACTTCATCTGCACAATTTGATTCGTAATGTTACGATACACAGGTAATGTATTTGAAAAATATGCAATTTCTTTTGCTCATTTCACAATCACATCACTTGTGTTTCCTTTGGTTAGGTATCTCATTATGCAGATGTAGTCCAGCATATGAAAGAGTACGCACTGAATGCAACAACTTTGACACTTACAGAAGCCTCACCTTCTCCATGCCTCCTACACAGTTCTAAATGTACATCATAAATACAAACAGTACAGAATTAACTATACATGTTAAATGGTTTATTTTTGCTGTTCTCAGAATGTATCAAATTTCACTAAAAACAGTGACTTGAAGGTATTCATCATATAACAGCGGGGAAAAAAAAACACAATCAAAATGATTGTGTTTAAAAAACCCATAGAACATAACCAATCAGAAATCAAAACTCCTCAAAAGTAACTTACTTTCCATGACGTCGAAGGATGTCCTATGAACAGCTTACACTCGGTTGTGCTGTTTTTTCAGCCCGCCACTTTCTGAAAGAAAAGCTCCATCGTTTTGAAAAATATGTTACATACAATAAATGACTTCTCGCTCTTTACCACATGTTTCCTCAAGGCCAAATCGTGTAAGAGCCATTTATAACTCTTGGAATTCTTGTAAGCAAATCCCGTCATTTTGTATTTCCGCAACTTTCAGAAAGAAAACGTTCAAGATCACTTTCACAATCCTAGACTAGTAATATCTCACCCTTTTTGCTCACTCATGTTCTACATTTCCTATGACACTGTTACTGCTTACTATGAAGCAGACTTACAGTACCTCTATGACTACTACAATTATTTAATTCTCTACATCACTTTTAATCACAAAGCAATATAAAACAGTAGATAAAATTATATCAACCCCTAGAATCATTATACGCCAGTTACCTACCCTAAATTCTCTTTTCTGAAAACAGAAAGTAAGAATATTTTTTAGTAAAAAGGCAACATTGTATCGTAGTCAAATGGCAATAATTTCCGAAACAGCTAATTTTTTTACATTTTCAATAACCTGTCTAATAAGCAGATCTTGTCAAATGACCATCATGCAATATAATAGCTGCAGTTACAAATGTTCTTCCTAAAATCAACGACTGTGTAGCCACAGCATTTGTAATTAAAGTTGAAGACTTACTTTCATCAGATTTATATAATTGGATTTTTAAAATGACATTATAATCAAAAGTTTGGACCAATAATTTAGACAGCATTGCAGACTTACATTCCCTCTACTCCATGTTTTGATTGGCTGCTTGAATTAGCTTATAAAAAGAAACAGTTTTTCTGAACTCATTCAAAGTGCAGTTATTTTTCCATGACGTCAAGTGTTATGGTAAGAAGACCGTTTGCTTAGGGAAATACTCTGTTGTCCTTCAACTAATCTGTGCCCACCACTTTCTGTAAGAAAATCTTCTTTTTTTCCAGGAACTATTGTCTCTGTACTACACTTATCCTCAAGGCCAAATCGTGTAGGAGCCATTAGAACCTCTTGAAATTCCTCAGAGCACATCCCGAGATTCTTTCCCTAAAATTTTGGTTTTAAAAACACCAGGTAAGAATTTATAAGGTCATACGGCAAATTTTTTCTAAAAGTTAAAACAGAATCGTTGCAGAATGACCAGCCGTTTCTAGACTTTAAATAAGCTGTGTAATGTCCTGATGTTATTGAAGGACCGTCATGATATATAATTGCTGCAGTTACAAAAGTCCTTCCTGATATTGACAACTGCGAAGCTACAAAATTTTTAATTAAAGTTGTCAATTTTGTTCCATCAGGCCTACATCGTTGGAACATTAAAATGACATACTGGCCATATGTCCGTATAAATAATGTTGACATCATTTCAGATTTACATTGGCTACACTCCATGTTGTGATCAGCTGCTTTTACTAGCTTATTAAAGGAGACTGATTTACTGTCTGGCAAAGTTAAATATATAAATCTTTCTGAGTCTACACTAGTAGTACTTGATACCCTACAGTTCTCGCAGTCATGCTGCCATTGATAAGAAAGCCCAAACAGGTGATCTACATCTACACCTTCAGCATGCAATACATCAAGCATATACATTAAAAACTCCTGACAATCTTGCTGAATATTTTGAGAGAATTGTGTTTGACCTGAACATCTGTCTAACAGATTTAGAATTTCAGACACACTTTCTATTTTTGTTTTATCAGTGCTACATTTCTCTAACACAGAATTTAACAAACTGCAAAATCTTTGATCAGAATTGACCACAATCTCTTCTTTTACATTTTCTAGAGAAAACAAAACATTAACCACTACATTAGCATAGCAGTTGACACCAGAACTGTTTTCAAATTGAAAACCAACAACATCTTCAACAGAATCCTTTTTGTTTCTGCTTATAATTTCAGGTTCATCGACTTTTCGTCTTTTTGCTACAACCTCCATAGTATTGGTGACATTTCTTCGTTTCCGGCCTACCACACGTTTCTCAAACAAAGGATATTGAGGCAAATGTGGCGCATACTCTCTTCTTAACCTATTGTATTCCTTAACACAATCTAGATCCGCACAAATGTTTGTGACATCACACTCAATCAAGTACAATCCCAATAAAGTTCTAACTCGTGACAATGCCACATATGCCATACCCTCCTTGAACACAGAACTGCCAATATTCACCAATGCACTGTCTACACTTAAACCTTGCGATTTATGGATTGTCACCGCATATGCCAAGCAAACAGGAAACTGTTTACGGCGAACATATAAGTCTTTTACAAGCAAAAACCTAGCAGAGCAACGACCAATTAGCTGTACTTCCTCAATGCCATCAAATTTAATTTTTAAAAATTCAATTCCATCTCTATTTCTGTATTTCACAAAATCAACAACATTACCCATTGATCCATTTACCAGACCTCTTTCAACATGTAAATTCCTTCTTAAAATTATACGGCAATTTAAGCACACATACAGAGTCTTTTCAAAACCTGCAGTTTTAGATATAGTCTTCTCTAATGAATCCAATTTTGTTTTCAAATTCTCAGACAAAATAATTGTAGATCCCATATGCTCTACTCTGTCAATAGCTTCCAGTTTCACAATCTCTTGGTTTTCTAAATGCAACATTTTGTTGTTGAAGATGGCACATTCTGCAAGAGTTGGCATCAAACATATTCCAGATTTCTTCTCAGTAATTTTCTGAAAAATATTCTCAGGCACAACGTCTTGTTCTGGATATAAATTTGACAGTAATCGTGCATGTAAAGCTTCTTTCCCATGCTCGGTCACTTTTCCAATTCTAACATCTTGTAGAATATTCTTGTAAACTTCATCCTTCGCCTGACGCATATTTTCATGCAGTTCAGCATAATTGAAGTTTAACCATATATTGCCGTTGCCAATGCTCCCTAGGCACTTCCTGGTATCTTCATGCGTGACCATTTTGAACACAGGTTGTCCTTTCACTGGTGTCAGCTGCAGAAGATCTCCAAAAACAATGATGTGTTTGCCACCAAATAACACATCATACTCTGTTTTAAGAACTTCTTGCATTCTCAAATGCACAAAGGCAAGCATGACATTGGAAACCATGCTTACTTCGTCAATGATAAGAAGTTTCATTTTCCTCAAGACTCTTGAAACTTCACAACAAGCATCTCCAGATAACTTGTGGTATTGTAATTTGTTATCATGCTCCACTGGCAGCATCAGTAGACGATGCAAAGTAATACCTTTAATGTTATGTGCTGCCAGTCCAGTTGGAGCGGTGACAACACAAGACAGCGATGACTCAGTCCTTTCCTTCAAATAACATGAGATTGCTTTAATGAGAAAACTCTTTCCAGTTCCCGCTTCTCCACTCACGTACAGTCAGACAGGCTTCAACGACGTACATGAGCACTCTTTCTTCTCATGACTTAATCCGTGATCAATTTGCTTGGTAACTTTGTCATATATTTTCCTCTGCTCAACGTTGAGTTGTCTTTCCAAGTCTACTAAGTTAACCGCATCCTCCTGAGCATGTGCCATGGCTCTTTCCACTTCATTCATGGCAGTGGCAGCTTCATTTTCAATAACAGGGCCTCCTAGTGGATCCTGACTCAATGAAACAGAACTCTGACTGTCCTGAGAACTGTCTCTGGCAATCTCGGCTGCAATCGTTGCTTTCTGCTCGATTTCCGCATTCAACATTTCTACATATTTGGGAAAAGCAGGACATTCTATGGTCTCCTTGGCGGCAGTGAAAGAGTCTTCGTAACAGAGGAAATCTCCAAGCAGTTCCTCTTCTGCACGCCAAGGCTTGAAAAGTTGCAAAAGTGCTAAATAGAAAAACTCCTTTTTTTCAGGAGATTCGCCACTCAATTTTCGATGGTTTACCAAGTGGCATTTTCTTTGCTTTACCAGACATCCCTCACTTCCAATTACAGCATACACTCCTTTATCAATATCTTCTTTGATGTTCCTCTTGAATATATAATTTTGTAGAACCTCATACAGACAAACATTCTCGAGGTGACTGCTTCGATTTGGATAATATGTATCCAACATGTTGGTCTTCAAAATGTCGGTACTGTTTGGCTCCTTTTCCGCCAAGTACTCAATTTCCCGCACAGGTTTCAGAACTCGATTACGCGTTGCAGCAAGACCAAGACTCGCCCAAACGATACTCCTAGATTTGGCATAGAGACTTGCTGAAGACAAGCGGTCAGAACATTCGTAAGCTCCGATTTCTCGATGCGACAACATCTTCAGACTGAAACTGTACAACTTCTTACTGAGGCTCTTTTCATGGGAAATGTCCTCCCACATATCCTTCAATTCTGTCTTTTCTTTTTTGGTGATGTAAGATGTCACATACCGAGCCACAGCCATACAGTTATCAGCCACAAACTGTATATAGCATGTTAGCATTCCATATGGACAAAATCACTGGGCTGTAGTCGTTGATGTACTTGGACTCTTCGTTCCTCTTCAAATTGTATGTGTTTTTAGGTGATTTCTTCATCACATTATGTCGCAGCGAAGACATCAAACTGTTTACTCTTCCTTTAGAAATCACCGGTCGTGGAAAGCCAAAACGACATTTGGTGTAGAACTTGTCCTTGTTTCTGAATTTACGACGACAGTACTTTCCACAACGATGGCTTTGGAAACGTAGAACTTTTTCTCTTAGGCTTTTCTTCTCCTTTGCGTTTGGAACAGCACACGTAGAATACTGTTGTATGAAACTCATCACTGAGTCTTCTGGATCTGTTCCAAATTTAGGTGCATCCTTGATCCACAGCAGCATATGTATATGAGGAGCACCTCTTGCTTGGTACTCCTTTCTCCAGAAGAAATCCAACACCTCTCCAAGAGGTGGAGTCTTCTTATTCATGATGAAAGACATCATAGCTTCAAATCTATGATTGAAGTACCTGCATACATTGACTGGATCCAAAGAGCACAGTTCTCCGGGTGTCTTGAATTCGATGTTTTCGATGTTTCCATTTGCCTCTCATAGAAATTCAAGTAAGTCTTCCCAGCCATACTCGGCACAGCTCAGAGTGAGAAACCATGTGGGAGTTCCTAAGTTCCTCAGCATACATTTTAAATCACCATGACGACGGTACCAGTACTCATTAGTACCACGCTGACACGCCATGAGATTAATCAGGTGAGAATCCAAAATACTGTCTTGGACATTGACTTTATCCATAAAGTCACTTGCCGAGATGTTTTGCATCTGTGTACCACTTTTCAAGGTGTGGTTCACTGCATATGACAGTCCAGACAGATCGCTTTCAAACAGGAGATGAAACAAATAGGGAATGCATTGTCGAAACCTAGCATCTTCTGCATACAATCGTAAAGTCCGGTATTCAGAAGCAGGAATTTGATGAGGTCGCTCATCATATCTTCCTCCTTGACCTGTTGGAAATAGCTGTGGGAAACACCGAGCTTCCAAACTTTCCTCCCAGACACTAATGGGACTCCCTTTGGCTTGTTTCATTTGAAACAACTCAATAGCATTCCCCATGACTTCCTTGGAATGCAAAGGATGAACACTATAATGTTCATATATTTCTTCACTTTTAGAGGGTTCTACTTTCTCAATTTGACCAGCACACAAATCGCTATCCTCTTCCTCAATTACTTCCTCTTCTGCAACATATACATTCTTATAGTACTTATTTTTTTTTTCAAATACAATGTTGCCTTTTTGACTTTCCTAACATCCACTAAATCTTGCCATATTTTCTTATTCTTTGTCGGAACCCCATTAACTAAGATAACCAGAGGTTCCTCTTCCACTTTTTCTACTCCAATTGTGTTAATGTTTTTCTTCAAATCTAGAGGCAAATAAACAACTCTTCCCTTTAATCCTCTCTGTAAATCTGATGGAGGCAATTTCCCTGTCTTTGGCTCCATTCTTACAATAGCCTGAAAGGGATGGATACTTTGAATCAAAATAGATTCATAAGTATTTAAATCCTTCAATTCAGAAGGAATCTCAACCAATTCCAGATTATTATGAACCGCTCTAGCAGGCATCTGGTTTTGATTTAATTTATTACAACAATAAGTACACACACGTTGATCCAATCCCAAATCAAAACAATTTTCTACCATCAAGTATGTAGCGAAATCCTTCCATTCACTATTATTTTCCCTTTCACTTTTTGCATATAAATCCACTAAATTAGTCTGATTCTTATAATAAGTGCGTCGACAACACACACAAGTGAAACTAGGCCTCTCACTTGATTTCACCTGAAACGTGGCAATTTCCTTCTGAAAATTATCTGTACTGGAAACCTGTACACTATCTTCCACATTACCCTCTTCTTCTGGGTCAATTTCAACATTCTCCTCTTTACTTCCAAAGTAACAAAACTCAATTTCTTCACACATATTCTTCACATCTATTTCAGAACCATGCAAAAGAGCAGCGCATAATTGTTTAAGCATAACTGCTGGACTCTTAGCATAATACAGCATCCTGAAATGATGAAAAACACTCTGGCATACTCTCCTGGAAAGACAAGCCAGTGAATGACCATGCAAACCTGTCACTTCTCTCACTCTGCAAGGGTCTAATTCTTGCAACAACTTCATTTTCTGCTTCAAACTTTTCTTGTTAAATGTCCGTACAAAATCACAAAGCAAATTGATAGAATCCTGTCGCACACTGCAAATACTACTACACTTCCAGGTGTACACAGGTCCCTTAGGACGTCTTCCTAAAACCTCATTACCTAACACATCCTCTGCCTCTGTTGTCACAAGTTTTTCTTTTTCAACTGGACAACCATCTTTCACCTCATAAGCTCGACCGCTGGTGTCAACTGCATGCACCAAATCATTATCCTGGAAATAACTCTCCTCATTGAAAAATGCCTCACAACTTGAACTATGCATCCATTCTCCGGAAAAAACTTCACAAAAATTACTACGATTAACTGTTCTCTTCCATCTACTATTTCTTTTGAAATCATAAATTGCCTTGTTTAGCTTCCTAATTCTATTGATTATCAAAATAAATAACTTTCGTTTAATTTCAAACGCCTGATCAATAACTTTCTCAACTTTTTTTTTTCTCTTATAAAAAACCACTTTCTGTTGACCTTTCTTAATATTTTTTAGCAAATTGCCAATTATCCTGTTGCGGAACATTCGTTTACGAATGTCCCTAAACTGTTGTTTCCTTCTACTATCATGCACAGAGTTATCTCTTGCTCTAGCAGTAACATTTTGTATTGGCCTTTCCTTTCCGTTTAAATTGCTTCTCTTTTTCTGGACAAAAACATTTTCTGTAGTACTACTTTTTTTTCTAGAAATGTTTCTTATGAATGTTTTCGTGGTCTTACCCGGTGCTTTCTTGGTGACTTGACGATTTTTTATTGTAGAGGACTGCTGCATTATTTCATGGACCTGCTGTCTTTGACGTTTTGCAGCCTTTTTAATTCTATCTTTGGTTGGCATTCTCAAATTTTGAAATGATCTGCAGTTGAATCTGTGGTAAAATATAATAAAAAAATGTATTAACCACTATTACCAAACAGTAAATCAATAACAGTCCTCAAAAACTTAACACACTACTTGACATTTTTACATAGAATATTTTTTAGTGCTTTGGCAAATTTAGAATACACAAATAGCAGAAAAGAAATGGAATTCTTCTTTATTTTACCTGTGCTGTTTTTTATGTGAATCTGATCTAATTTAATGAGCATATTTTAATATTTTATTGAAGACACTACACATAACCTGTTTTTGAAGGTGTGTTTAATTTTAAATGAAACCGTTTACATTTTTACTTTTAATTTCTTCTAACTTTTAAAAATAAATGTTTATAGTTCCATAGGCTCAAGCAGGTCAGCTTCCCAACCTATGTCATACAATTCTGACAAATCAGCATCCTCATCATAGTCTTCTTCATCCTCAGGATTTAAATCATCTAAGGGATCCACTTCCACTGACGTTTCAATCACAAGTTCAACGATAAGATCAAGATCAACTGATTCCTTATTATCACTCATGCTTGATGTTGTTGTTATCTTTAAAAAAAGAGAACAACAATGAGATGTTGCAGAGTAAGGCACAAATGTCAGAGACTATAATAGTAAAACTGTTTAACAAGAGTAACATTTTGCAGCTATTATTTAGCCATGTCCACCGACTCTTTTTACCCTGCTCATACTTAAATGTAAAGGGGCAGATTTATGTTAACTGGCGCATCCCCGGGGATGCACCAGTTAACGTGCACCGCTGCTCTGCCACCCATGGTGTGCCGCATTTACAATGTGGAGCACCATTGAGTAAAAACAGCACAGATGCGTCATGCATCTGTGCCGCAAAAGCAGCACATTGCACGAATCACGTCGTAAACACGACATGTCTACTGCAATGCACAGGAGGAAGCCACACATTGCATGGTGCTTCACTCCTTATGCCTGTTTCAAACAGGCGTAAGGATTTGATTCAGCAATGCTATAAATCTGACTCAGTGAAATCTTCTAAATTTCACTGTGTTAGTTTTACAGGGCTTTCATGCAAATGAATGCCCACCCTGCAACAAAACACCTATATGAAACCTGACGCAACTTTCCTGTGGCACAGGCCTTTACAGCATAACACATCTGCCTAGATGCTTCAAGTAGTAAATATGTCACCACATAGCAAATCTTTTGCACCGCTGCTGCGTCACAACAGTGACGCACAGTGACGCAAAAGAGGCATACACCTATCATAAATCTGTCCCTAACATTTTAAATGATTGATTCAGGATGACGATAAGGTGTGGCCTATCCAGAGGTTTGTTTAAGGTGAGGCCTACTCAAGGTTGCAGATGAAATTTACACTTGTTGAAGAGTACAGAGGAGATAATACATGTGAAGGCCTACCAATGAAGTAAGTTATGTCCACTTCACTCTTCAAGAAAGGCCAGACCTCTTCTGTGTCTGTGGACAGACCTAAACCTCATCTACACAATGTCATTTGTAAACTTAGGAAACACATGTGATGTAATTGAAAAATATGTAGTTTCTTTTCCTCATTTCACAATCACATCACCTGTGTTTCCTTTGCTTAGGTATCTCATAGTGCAGGTGGACTCTAGCATATCAAAGACTACACATAAGTTGAGCAGTGTATACAACAATTTTCACATTTACAGAAGATTCAGCTTCTTATCTTGTTGGAGATGAAATGAGGCCTGTCTTGCAACATGGTGCATGTTTGGATCACTGCTGCATCAATTTCATGTGGCACGGGACTTTACAGCATGACACATCTGCCTAGATGCATCAAGTTGTAAATATGTCACCACATAGGAAATCTTTTGCACCACCGCTGCGTCACAAAAGTGACGCACAGCGGCGCAAAAGAGTCACACACCTATCATAAATCTGTCCCTAACATTTTAAATGATTGATTCAGGATGACGATAAGGTGTGGCCTATCCAGAGGTTTGTTTGAGGTGAGGCCTACTCAGGGTTGCAGATGAGATTTACACTTGTTGAAGAGTACAGAGGAGATAATACATGTGAAGACCTACCAATGAAGTAAGTCATATCCTCTTCACTCTTGAACAAAGACCATACCTCTTCTGTGTCCGTGGACAGACCTAAACCTCATCTGCACAATGTCATTTGTAAATTTTGGAAACACAGGTGATGTAATTGAAAAATATGGAGTTTCTTTTCCTCATTTCACAATCACATTACCTGTGTTTCCTTTGCTTAGGTATCTCATAGTGCAGATGGACTCTAGCATATCAAAGAGTACACATAAGTTGAGCACTGTATACAACAATTTTGACATTTACAGAAGATTCAGCATCTTATCTTGTTGGAAATGAAATGAGGCCTGTCTTGCAACATGGTGCATCTTTTGCATCACTGCTGCATCGGTTTCATGTGGCACGGTATTTTACAGCATGACACATCTGCCTAGATGCATCAAGTTGTAAATATGTCACCACATAGGAAATCTTTTGCACCACCGCTGCGTCACAAAAGTGACGCACAGTGGCGCAAAAGAGTCACACACCTATCATAAATCTGTCCCTAACATTTTAAATGATTGATTCAGGATGACGATAAGGTGTGACCTATCCAGAGGTTTGTTTGAGGTGAGGCCTACTCAGGGTTGCAGATGAGATTTACACTTGTTGAAGAGTATAGAGCAGATAATACATGTGCAGGCCTACCAATGAAGTAAGTCATATCCACTTCACTCTTGAACAAAGGCCAGACCTCTTCTGTGTCCGTGGACAGACCTAAACCTCATCTGCACAATGTCATTCGGAAACTTAGGAAACACAGGTGATGTAATTGAAAAATATGGAGTTTCTTTTCCTCATTTCACAATCACATCACCTGTGTTTCCTTTGCTTAGGTATCTCATAGTGCAGATGGACTCTAGCATATCAAAGAGTACACAGAAGTTGAGCAGTGTATACAACAATTTTGACATTTACAAAACATTCAGCTTCTTATCTTGTTGGAGATGAAATGAGGCCTGTCTTGCAACATGGTGCATATTTTGCATCTCTGCTGCATCGGTTTCATGTCGCACGGGACTTTACAGCATGACACATCTGCCTAGATGCATCAAGTTGTAAATATGTCACCACATAGGAAATCTTTTGCACCACCGCTGCGTCACAAAAGTGACGCACAGTGGCGCAAAAGAGTCACACACCTATCATAAATCTGTCCCTAACATTTTAAATGATTGATTCAGGATGACGATAAGGTGTGACCTATCCAGAGGTTTGTTTGAGGTGAGGCCTACTCAGGGTTGCAGATGAGATTTACACTTGTTGAAGAGTATAGAGCAGATAATACATGTGCAGGCCTACCAATGAAGTAAGTCATATCTACTTCACTCTTGAACAAAGGCCAGACCTCTTCTGTGTCCGTGGACAGACCTAAACCTGATCTGCACAATGTCATTCGGAAACTTAGGAAACACAGGTGATGTAATTGAAAAATATGGAGTTTCTTTTCCTCATTTCACAATCACATCACCTGTGTTTCCTTTGCTTAGGTATCTCATAGTGCAGATGGACTCTAGCATATCAAAGAGTACACAGAAGTTGAGCAGTGTATACAACAATTTTGACATTTACAAAACATTCAGCTTCTTATCTTGTTGGAGATGAAATGAGGCCTGTCTTGCAATATGGTGCATATTTTGCATCACTGCTGCATCGGTTTCATGTGGCACGGGACTTTACAGCATGACACATCTGCCTAGATGCATCAAGTTGTAAATATGTCACCACATAGGAAATCTTTTGCACCACCGCTGCGTCACAAAAGTGACGCACAGCGGCGAAAAAAAGTCACACACCTATCATAAATAAAATGACTTAAAAAGGCCTAAGACACATGAAAGCGTTTTTTTAAGGCCCTTGCAACATTTTTGGGTCATTTTTGACATGGCTATGTTAGTCAAAGAATTAAAATCTAAATTTGCCAAGCACAGATGTGGGCATATTTACAAGGACCTTGCACCAAAGGGAAAGGTCTTAAATTAAAATGGAAAAAATAACATCAGAGAGACTCAAAGGCCTTATAAATATGCCCCAAGCAACCTATGAAGCTCTAGCAGTACATATCAAGAAACCTAATTGTTTTAAAAAATAGTTTTTAAACACATCATCTAAATGAATTATATATCTACATTCAAGGAGAAATGACTTAAAATGGCCTAAGACACATGAAATCGTTTTTTTAAGGCCCTTGCAACATTTTTGGGTCATTTTTGACATGGCTATGTTAGTCAAAGAATTAAAATCTAAATTTGCCAAGCACAGATGTGGGCATATTTACAAGGACCTTGCACCAAAGGGAAAGGTCTTAAATTAAAATGGAAAAAATAACATCAGAAAGACTCAAAGGCCTTATAAATATGCCCCAAGCAACCTATGAAGCTCTAGCAGTACATATCAAGAAACCTAATTGTTTTAAAAAATCGTTTTTAAACACATCATCTAAATGAATTATATATCTACATTCAAGGAGAAATGACTTAAAAAGGCCTAAGACACATGAAATCGTTTTTTTAAGGCCCTTGCAAAATTTTTGTGTCACTTTTAACATGGCTATGTTAGTCAAAGAATTAAAATCTAAATTTGCCAAGCACAGATGGGGGCATATTTACAAGGACCTTGCACCAAAGGGAAAGGTCTTAAATTAAAATGGAAAAAATAACATCAGAGAGACTCAAAGGCCTTATAAATATGCCCCAAGCAACCTATGAAGCTCTAGCAGTACATATCAAGAAACCTAATTTTTTTTAAAAATCGTTTTTAAACACATCATCTAAATGAATTATATATCTACATTCAAGGAGAAATGACTTAAAATAGCCTAAGACACATGAAATCGGTTTTTTAAGGCCCTTGCAACATTTTTGTGTCACTTTTAACATGGCTATGTTAGTCAAAGAATTAAAATCTAAATTTGCCAAGCACAGATGGGGGCATATTTACAAGGACCTTGCACCAAAGGGAAAGGTCTTAAATTAAAATGGAAAAAATAACATCAGAGAGACTCAAAGGCCTTATAAATATGCCCCAAGCAACCTATGAAGCTCTAGCAGTACATATCAAGAAACCTAATTGTTTTAAAAAATCGTTTTTAAACACATCATCTAAATGAATTATATATCTACATTCAAGGAGAAATGACTTAAAATGGCCTAAGACACATGAAATCGTTTTTTTTAAGGCCCTTGCCACATTTTTGTGTCACTTTTAACATGGCTATGTAACACAAAGAAACAAAATCTATTTGTAAAACACTTGACACCAAGCAACATTTTAAATACACAACTTTCTTCATAATTTTCTCCCAAAACCATACTATTCTCTATCTAAATTAAATTAATCTTTTCTCACCTTAGCAAATACTTTATGAGTTTCAAAACAGTCTCAGAAACACACCAAATTGTCTTTAGCAGAGCAAAAGGTATGCACTCCAGAGTCTGCAGCTATTAAAAGCACAGAAATGCTGTAACTCATCACACATATCTCTCATGTCACCCAATCAAAACTCTTCCCTCACTTTTTTCAAATCAACACCCTTCCCCCCTCTGGCCTTTCTGCCTTTTTTGCATAGCAACCACCTCCTGAAAGACCTCTGATGTTTGCAAGTTCACACAACAATGTTTCAATTGAACTCTGAACTCTCAGTGCACCTGCGTATCCAGTGCAATCTTTCATTAAATGATTTTTTCTTGACCATTCAAATTACATCTTTCAAAGAACACATCCATGCACCCTAACTTTCTGTTTTCAGCAATCAAAATCCACCAATCACTGCTACTGCTTCCTTAACACAGAAACTCCACAGTTTTTTTCATTTTAAACTCTTTTTTTCCAACTGCCATTTCATTGCCACACTTCATCTGACTGCAGCAGAACCTTCTCTCACCATGTTTTCTGTCTGGATTGTTGGACATAGTTACATCTACTGGGCTCAAAGGTATGCTGAGAACAGAAATTTACCTAATCTCAATTTACAAGATGTGGAAATTAAGTGGTTTGGCCACAGAGGATTAAAATATCACCAATTGATACCATTGGTGAAAACCTTTATGCATTTGCCTAAACCTGACCTGTTAATTGTGCACTGTGGAGGTAATGACTTGGGCACTTTGACTGGTGTAGGTCTGGAAATGCTTTTAAAGGACACCTTTGAGCAATTGATGGCACTTTTTCCTCAAACTGCCTTGGTATATTCAAATATATGCCAAAGACAGAAATGGAGGTGGTCGAACCAATTTTGTCCACAAATTGAGAAGTCGAGGAAGCATGTAAACAAATCTGTTTCAGCTTACATGAGAGACCATGGAATGGGCTCCATGTACAACAATAACTTGCGTTACTACATGCAAGATATCTACAGAGGTGATGGAGTTCACTTCTCAGATGAGGGCAACAGAGTTTTCATTTTGAATGTACGACTGTGCATTGGTACCTACTTATAAGTACCTAAATGTACCATAAACCCAAAAGCTCTTCTCAGAGCTACCCTACATCTGATCACTCACAATTATTATTTTACTCTAACTTTTTTCACAAATTTTCAACAAAGTACGCTCCCGGAGCTCTACCCGGTACGCGAACCGGAAGCTAACCGCGCGAAATTTTCAAAAAAAATGTTTTTTTTCCGCACATATGGGCCTCCTCAGCCACCCTCAGAAAACCTAGGGGGTCAAGATACGTCTACCGTGCCCCCTTCTACCCATTCTGAACATTATTTGCCCTCCATCTTGTATTTTAATTCGACCGAAACACAAAATGGTGAACTCCCGTAACGCTGCAGGTTCGCGTACCGGGGCGCTCACCGGGAAGCGCTCCATTAAAAAAGGTGGGAAAGTAATTTACAGAAGAAACCCTGGAGACACTTTCACCAAATATAGAATTGCTCATACTACATACCAATCCCTACCATTTTCACTAATTTGGTTGGAATTCCATTTAGTTATTTAGCCTGTAGACCTCTCTAAATACCCTGAGGTAAATTACTTCACAAAACACATCTGAAGTGTTGGAATTGACAACCAATTAAAATGTTACTTTCATTTTCTACTTTTTTACCTGACATTTGATTGGTTATGTACCTGAATATATATAAAAAAAGAGAGAGAAACACAGCCATTTTGACTACTACTTCCTGGTGTACATTTCAATAGGATTTTCAGTAATTACTTCAACTTCTTTATAAAGGTAAGATGTTATTTTAAAAACTGAAGTATATTGTGCACTTTAAGTTAATATGGTAAATTTTTTCTGATAGTTATATACTATCCCTCTGTAGTAGTTATACATTTAGATAGACTTCTCTGTTATAGTTATGGATAGAGTTAGGCTTGTCTTGTATAATTATGAATTTATTTACCTTAAATCACATTCACTTTTTTATATTCCTACTTCCACTCTGATACTATACACTGCCCAAAGATAAATTCACTGTTAAAAACTGCCTATCTAAAATTAATCCCAACAGTGCCCTATCTCTACTAATATATTTTTTTTAATGCAAATTTCAGGCAAAATGGAAGGCGAACAGAAAATTTCATTTGAAATTGTCCTTCCAGAGACCAACGAAGAAATCATTGATCCAAATTACATTAATTTTATGGATGAAACTTGGGACGAAGAACTACTGCAATGTGTGCAATCAGTAGATGTCCTCCTTGAAAATGAGGACATTTTACACACTCAAACATTACAAGCTATGTTCAATGAAAATAACGACATTTCAGACAGTGAAATGTTAGACATTTTATTACATTTTGAAACACAATCACAATAATAAATAATTGCTTAAAAAATAAAGAAATTAAACAAAAATCAACAAAACAAACAATCAATTAACATACAATATTTGAAAAGTCTATCATTCTTTTTTCCTTATAGTACGCTCCCCAGACCGCTTCCCGGTGCGCGTACCGGGCGCTCCCCACGCAAAAAAAACAAAAAAATGTTGGTTTTTTTTGCCCCGTGGGGCCCTTTTAAAGCCTCCACATCAAACCTAGGGGGTCAAGGAGGATCTACTATGCCCCCTTATGGTCATTTCCCCCTTTGTTTTGGCCTCCTCTTGTCTCTCGATCCTACCGAGAGACAAGATGGCGGCCGCTCCGGACTGTTTAGAATGTTGACAGACACCGGAGAGCCAATCAGCTTCGCTTCGCGAAGTTCTGTTACGCGTCAAGTACGCGAACCGGAGCGCTGCCCGGAGCGCGCTTACAGATATATATCTTTTTTTGAACGTTAATTTCTCAAAATCCACTGGAGCACATATCTTGAGACCTAGCAAAGGCACATCAGGCTAACAGTCCCTACAAATTTGCCAAGTTTCGTGCAAATCCATTCAGCCGTTCGGGCTAAAAGTGAGGCCAACCGCCCTATGGAAATAAACATTGGAAAAACGCGTTTTGGGACCCCCCTTTTTTCTCGGCCCCCCCTTGACGACCCCCCCCAAAAATTTCAGTGGCTGCTCAGAAACAAAATGTTCCATTTTCCTGAAAATTTCAGCCAATTCCGTCCACAAACGCCAAAGTTATTAGACATAGAATTTTCAAAAATCCCATAGAGAAAAAATCCTAACTATATATACCTACTGGCGACCGCCAGTAGGTAATATATATATATATATTCACTGAAAAAACCATAGGTTATACACCATATATAGTTAGGAATTAGCATTTAAAAAACCTTATTTTACTCACACAAAACCAATGAAATTCCATATATAGTTAGTTGTACTAACTATATATCACGCACCCGCAATCCACTGCTGATGATGTCACATATTACATCATTCATGACATGGTCAGTGACATCACTGATGACATCACTGATGACATCTCAAATGACATCACTGATGACATCACTGATGACATCTCAAATGACATCACTGATGACATCACTGATGACAACATCCAGTGACTGTATTTTTCTGTAAAGTTAAAATATGTCTTACATATTTATGAATGAGTCGATGTATAAGTGTCTGGACGAAGGATTTAGTAGGTGCATGACTGAATGTATGAGTGAGTGATTAAATGTGTCTCACTGAGTGCATGGGTTAGTGACTAAACTGTCTTAATTTGTGCATCATTATGTCTGTTGTTCTGTAAACTGCTGCATGTGTTGATCAGTAGCTATATGAGTAACTATATAGGTTATTGATTGGTTGCACAAGCATTTGTATGGGAGACTGAGTGTGTGTGTGGGTGGCTGGGAAGTGTATGACTCTGTGCATAGATGTATGGATTCAAAAGTGCATGTTGGAAACAGCTGTATGGGCGGTTGACTGTGTGCATGACTGTATTGGTGAGTGAATAGATATCTCAGTGCTACATGTCAAATTAAGTACATATGTAAAATACAGTACATGTGAGAGTTGACATATATAAATAACTGTGCATAAGAGCCAGTGAATGTGTGAGTGGCTGTATGGATCATTGTGAACTTGTATCCAGGATTGTATAAGTGAGTAAATATGTTTTAGTATATGTTTGAATAAGTAAGGTGTGTTTAACTGTATAGTTAAGGAAACGGAGGTGTGATTGATTGTTTGCATGACTGTCTAGGTGTGTGTGTAACTTCATGGATGAGTGACAATCTGTGAGTCTGTGTTTACACTGAGTGTATCTAAGGTTATATTACAGTCTGAAGAGGTTCATCGTATTATCACATGAATGATTTCATCAGTGATGTAATCAGTGATGTCATTTGAGATGTCATCAGTGATGTCATCAGTGATGTCATTTGAGATGTCATCAGTGATGTCATCAGTGATGTCACTGACCATGTCATGAATGATGTAATATGTGACATCATCAGCAGTGGATTGCGGGTGCGTGATATATAGTTAGTACAACTAACTATATATGGAATTTCATTGGTTTTGTGTGAGTAAAATAAGGTTTTTTAAATGCTAATTCCTAACTATATATGGTGTATAACCTATGGTTTTTTCAGTGAATTTCATTGGTTTTTTAATAGCTAATATCAAAACCTTTACAATGTATTATTCTTTAAAAAGAAAAATATTTTTTACATGTTTTTTATACAATTTTTTTTTAATTTTTTTTTGTTTCGCTCCCAGTACGCGTACCGGTTAGCTTCCCGTTAGCTCAATCCGGAGGCGCGACCCGGTACGCGAACTGGTAAACGTTCCTTTTGCGCACCTCTCGCGTTACAAAACAACATCGCGACGCTTCGCGTCAGCATGACGTTTCGCGTTCTCGCGTAATACGTCATATTACGTGCTACGTTAGCGTACCCGGAAGCGCACCGGTACGCGAACCGGAAGCGATCCGCGGCGCGGCGCCGACCGCGTAATGTAAACATAGCAGGTCATGTGACTCGGTAATAACACTTTTCATTGGTTCATTTCACTTTTGGTTTCCTAATGATGTAATACAAGGTCATGTGATCTAAAATGGACACTTTTCATTGGTTTAGAACTTTTGTTTTTCCCAAATGATGAAAAACCCTCCTTCTTTCATCACTCTGACTTTCATCTTGGTGAGAGAAAGACCCTTTATTGATACTTTGTGATGGCTTCATTAGTAGCTTCAGCTGGTGCTAGCCCACCACCTCCACCAAATCCAAGAAAGAGAGGACCACCTGCAGAAGTAATTTTGCAAGAAGAGGAAGAACAGGAAGAGGAGGAAGAGGAGGAACAGCATGAGTTTTTGCCAGAGGAGCCCAGGAGGTACAATCGGAAGGAGAATTATATCTGGCAATTCTACAGAATTCCTGAGGGGCAAAAGAAAGTCAATGCACGTTACGTGTTTTGCCGCATATGCGGCGATAGATTGTCAAGGGGCACTGATAAATAATATAGTTATGGCAATCATACTATGCATCGGCATATGAGTAGGTGGCACCCAAATAATTATAGTGCTGCCCAGCTACGTGACGAACAACAAAATC
Organism: Lissotriton helveticus; assembly: GCF_964261635.1. Taxonomy (NCBI): domain Eukaryota; kingdom Metazoa; phylum Chordata; class Amphibia; order Caudata; family Salamandridae; genus Lissotriton; species Lissotriton helveticus. Next base: position 1,127,165,782 of record NC_136067.1, read on the forward strand.
CCCTCCCAATGGCAAGAAGATCGGTGGTTCCAGAGGTGTCGGGACCAGAGGCGAGGGAGACGATTGCAAACATCCAAATGTTGTTTGGGCATGTAAAGCAAGTGTGCGTGGAATGTGGCACTTTCATCTGCTACAGAGAAAGTAGCATCACTTTGATTTTGCGAGCAATTCAAAATCATATTAATGTTTGTACAAGACGCACCAAAAAATAAATTCTTTTTTTTTTTTTTTTGCTCCTGTTGAGCCCTTTATAATGGATCGTTTTTGTTTCCCCCCCCCCAAAAAAAACCCAAAAATTTTTAAAAATGTTCAGAAAATACAAAAAAAGTAAAAAAATGTTCAAAAAATACTAAAAAAAATATAAAACAACAAAAACATAAAAAAAAAGTTCTTTTCAGAACTAACTCCCCATTATAAAAAAATTGGTAGAATATTTGGAACTCTGCCAACCTCTATTTCTCTTAGTTCGCTCCCGGAGCGCTACCCGGTACGCGTACCGGAAGCTAACCAAAAAAAATATTTTTTAAAAAAAAGAACAGTAAGTATAAGGTAAGCAAACAGACAGTTATGTTAAAAGAAAGACAGCTCTAGGGAGTAAACTAAGGATACTGTTACCTACAATCCACTGCTGATGATGTGACATATTACATCATTCATGACATGGTCAGTAACATCAACAGCAGTGGATTGTGGGTAACAGTATCCTTAGTTTACTCCCTATAGCTGTCTTTCTTTTAACATAACTGTCTGTTTCCTTCCCTTATAGTTACTGTTCTTTTTTAAAAAACATTTTTTTGATCAGTCATAAACAGTGACATTAATAGAAACAGAGAGAGTGAACAAGAGTGAAGAACTATGGTCCTCCTCAGCCACCCTCAGAAAACCAAGGGGGTCAAGATACATCTACCGTGCCCCCTTCTACCCATTCTGAACATTATTTGCCCTCCATCTTGTATCTTGATTCGACCGAAACACAAAATGGTGGACTGCCATAACGCTGCTGGTTTGCGAACCGGGCAACTTCCCGGGAAGCGGTCCAAAAAAAAAAAAAGTTGGGAAAGTAATTCACAGACACTAAGAGTAATAGAGATGGAGTGAGTGAACAAGACTGAGGAACTATGAGAACAGAGGGACTGAGAAAAAGAGTGGAAGGAGTTGAGTAAATAGGTAATAGAGAAAGGAATGAGGAAAGTAGCAAAGGCAGGAAACTGAGGATTAAAGAAGTGAAGCAGTGGATCTAATAGTAGGTGAATGTGATAGAAATGTAACGAAAAGAGTACAACTATTTACCTTGTAATTGCCGTTAAATTAATCACATTTTATTTCTATACTTTCAATCTGTGAAAGAGAGAACCAACATTTGAAAAAAATTAAAATATGTATTTAAAAATTACAAAAGACAAGGGAAAATATTGAAGGACAAATAGTTTTTCAACAACTTTGACACTGACAGAAGCTTCTGCTTCTCCAGGTCCTCTACACAATCCTAAAGATATACATTTTAAACTAACAGTATCTTGATGCAGATGAAGTGAGGCCTATCTTAAAACATGGTGCATCTTTTGCATTGCTCTTGTTTCAGAAAAGTGTCGCTTCAGTATGCCAATAACATGTCTCCTATCCAGAGATTTGTTTGAGGTGAGGCCTACTCAGAGTTCAAGATGAGATTTACACTTGTTGAAGTGTACAGAGGAGATAATATCTGTGAAAGTCTACTAATGAAGTGAGTCATGTCCACTGCACTCTTCAACAAAGTAGAAACCTCCTATGTTTCCCTGGACAGACCTAAACTTGATCTGCACAATGTGATTCGTAATGATAGGAAACACAGGTGATGTAATTGAAATATGTGCAATTTATTTTGCTCATTTCACAATCACATCACTTGTGTTTCCTTTGCTTAGGTATGTCATTGTGCAGATGTAGTCCAGCATATGAAAGAATACGTAGAAGTGCAGCACTGCATACAATAAATTTAACACTTACAGAAAACTCACCTTCTCCATGCCTCCTACACAGTTCTACATATACATCATAAATGCAAACAGTACAGAATTAATTATACATGTTAAATGGTTTATTTTTGCTGTTCTCAGAATGTATCAAAATTCACTAAAAACAGTGACTTGAAGGTATTCATCATGTAACAGCGGGGAAAAAAAAACACAATCAAAATGATTGTGTTTAAAAAACCCATACAACATCAGAAATTAAAATTCAGAACTCCTTAAAGTTAACTTACTTTCCATGACGTCCAAGGATGTCCTATGAACAGCTTACACTCTTTTGTGCTGTTATTACTTTCAGCCCGCCACTTTCTGAAAGAAAACCTCCATCGTTTTTAAAAACACGTTACATGCAATAAATGACTTCTTGCTCTCTACCACTATTTTCCACAAGGCCAAATCTAGTCAGAGATATTTATAACTCTTGGATTTCTTGTAAGCCAATCCCATCATTTGGCATTTCCGCAACTTTCAGAATTAAAATGTTGAAGATCATTTTCACAATCCTGGAATAGTAATATCTTCCCCTTCTTGCTCAGTCATGTTCTACATTTCCTATGACACTGATACTGCTTAATATGAAGCAGACTTACACTACCTCTATGAGTACTACAATTATTTAATTCTCTACATCACTTTTAATCACAAAGCAATGTAAAACAGTAGACAGCATTGCAGACTTACATTCCCTCTACTCCATGTTTTGATTGGCTGCTTCAATTAGTTTATGAAAAGAAACAGTTTTTCTGAACTCATTTAAAGTGCACATACATCTCCATGATGTCCAATCCTATGATTAGAAGTTATGTCTCTGAACTACACTTATCCTCAAGGCCAAATTGTGTAGGAGCCATTAGAACTTCTTGAAATTCCACAGATCATATCCCGAGATTATTTTCCTAAAATTTTGGTTTTAAAAACACCAGGTAAGAGTTTTTAAGGTCATACGGCAATTTTTTTTTGAAAATTAAAACAGAATCATTGCAGAATGACCAGCCATTTCTAGACTTTAAATAAGCTGTGTAATGTCCTGATGATATTGAAGGGCCGTCATGATATATAATTGCTGTAGTTACAAAAGTCCTTCCTGATATTGACAACTGCGAAGCTACAAAATTTTTTATTAAAGTTGTCAATTTTGTTCCATCAGGCCTACATCGTTGGAACATTAAAATGACGTACTGGCCATATGTTCGTATAAATAATGTGGACATCATTTCAGATTTACATTGGCTACACTCCATGTTGTGATTAGCAGCTTTTACTAGCTTATTAAAGGAGACTGATTTACTGTCTGGCAAAGTTAAATATATAAATCTTTCTGAGTCTACACTAGTAGTACTTGATACCATACAGTTCTCGCAGTCATGCTGCCATTGATAAGAAAGCCCAAACAGCTGATCTACATCTACACCTTCAGCATGTAATACATCAAGCATATACATTAAAAACTCCTGACAATCTTGCTGAATATTTTGAGAGAATTGTGTTTGGCCTGAACATCTATCTAACAGATTTCTAATTTCAGACACACTTTCTATGTTTCTTCTATCAGTGGTACATTTCTCTAACACAGAATTTAACAAACTGCAAAATCTTTGATCAGAATTGACCACAATCTCTTCTTTTACATTTTTTAGAGAAAACAAAACATTAATTACTACATTAGCATAGCAGTTGACACCAGAACTGATTTCAAACTGAAAACCAACAACATCTTCAACAGAATCCTCTTTGTTTCTGCTTGTAATTTTAGGTTCATTCACTTTTTGTCTTTTTGCTACAACCTCTCCAGTATTGTTCTCATTTCTTCGTTTCCGGCCTACCAGACGTTTCTCAAACAAAGGAAACTGAGGCAAATGTGGCGCATACTCTCTTCTTAACCTATTGTATTCCTTAACACAATCTAGATCTGCACAAATGTTTCTGACATCACACTCAATCAAGTACAATCCCGATAAAGTTCTAACTCGTGACAATGCCACATATGCCATACCCTCCTTGAACACAGAACTGCCAATATTCACCAATGCAGTGTCTACACTTAAACCTTGCGATTTATGAATTGTCACCGCATATGCCAAGCAAACAGGGAACTGCTTACGGCGAACATATAAGTCTTTTACAAGCAAAAATCTAGCAGAACAACGAGCAATTAGCTGTACTTCCTCAATGCCATCAAATTTAATTTTTAAAAATTCAATTCCATCTCTATTTCTGTATTTCACAAAATCAACAACATTACCCATTGATCCATTTACCAGACCTCCTTCAACATGTAAATTCCTTCTTAAAATTATACGGCAGTTCAAGCACACATTCAGAGTCTTTTCAAAACCTGCAGTTTTAGATATACTCTTCTCTAATGAATCCAATTTTGTTTTCAGATTCTCAGACAAAATAATTGTTGATCCCATATGCTCTACTCTATCAATAGCTTCCACTTTCACAATCTCTTGCTTTTCTAAATGCAACATTTTGTTGTTAAATTTGGCACATTCTGCAAGAGTTGGCATCAAACATATTCCAGATTTCTTATCAGTAATTTTCTGAAAAATATTCTCAGGCACAACATCTTGTTCTGGATATAAATTTGACAGTAATCGTGCATGTAAAGCTTCTTTCCCATGCTCGGTCACTTTTCCAATTCTAACATCTTGTAGAATAGTCTTGTAAACTTCATCCTTTGCCTGACGCATATTTTCATGCAGTTCAGCATAATTGAAGTTTAACCATATATTGACGTTGCCAATGCTGCCTAGGCACTTCCTGGTATCTTCATGCGTGAGCATTTTGAACACAGGTTGCCCTTTCACTGGTGTCAGCTGCAGAAGATCTCCGAAAACAATGATGTGTTTGCCACCAAATAACACATCATACTCTGTTTTGAGAACTTCTTGCATCCTCAAATGCACAAAGGCAAGCATGACATTGGAAACCATGCTTACTTCGTCAATGATAAGAAGTTTCATTTTCCTCAAGATTCTTGAAACTTCAAAACAAGCATCTCCAGATAGCTTGTGATATTCTAATTTGTTGTCATGCTCCACTGGCAGCATCAGTAAACGATGTAAAGTAATCCCTTTAATATTATGTGCTGCCAGTCCAGTTGGAGCAGTGACAACACAAGACAGCGATGACTCTGTCCTTTCTTGCAAATAGCATGAAATTGCTTTAATGAGGAAACTTTTTCCAGTTCCCGCTTCTCCACTCACGTACAGTCGGACAGGCTTCAACGACGTACATGAGCACTCTTTCTTATCATGACTTAATCCATGATCAATTTGCATGGTAACTTCGTCATATATTTTCCTCTGCTCAACGTTGAGTTGCCTTTCCAACTCTTCTAAGTTAACCGCATCCTCTTGAGCATGTGCCATGGCTCTTTCCACCTCATTCATAGCAGTGGCAGCTTCATTTTCAATAAGAGGTCCTCCTAGTGGATCCTGACTCAATGAAGCAGAACTCTGACTGTCCTGAGAACTGTCTCTGGCAATCTCGGCTGCAATCGTTGCTTCCTGCTCAATTTCCGCATTCAACATTTCTACATATTTGGGAAAAGCAGGACATTCTATGGTCTCCTTGGCGGCATTGAAAGAGTCTTCATAACAGAGGAAATCTCCAAGCAGTTCTTCTTCTGCACGCCAAGGCTTGAAAAGTTGCAAAAGTGCTAAATAGAAAAACTCCTTTTTTTCAGGAGATTCGCCACTCAATTTTCGATGGTTTATCAAGTGGCATTTTCTTTGCTTGACCAGACATCCCTCACTTCCTATTACAGCATACACTCCTTTCTCAGTATCTTCTTTGATGTTCCTCTTGAACATGTAATTTTGCAGAACCTCATACAGACAAACATTCTCTAGGTGACTGCTTCGATTTGGATAATATGTATCCAACATGTTTGTCTTCAAAATGTCGGTACTGTTTGGCTCCTTTTCCGCCAAATACTCAATTTCCCGCACAGGTTTGAGAACTCGATTACGCGTTGCAGCAAGACCAAGACTCGCCCAAACGATACTCCTGGACTTGGCATAGAGACTTGCTGAAGACAACCGGTCAGAACATTCGTACGCTCCGATTTCTCGATGCGACAACATCTTCAGACTGAAACTGTACAACTTCTTGCTGAGGCTCTTTTCATGGGAAATGTCCTCCCACATATCCTTCAATTCTGTCTTCTCTTTTTTGGTGATGTAAGACGTCACATACCGAGCCACAGCCATACAGTTATCAGCCACAAACTGTATATCCATGTTAGCATTCCACATGGACAAAATCACCGGGTTGTAGTCGTTGATGTACTTGGACTCTTCGTTCCTCTTCAAATTGTAAGTGTTTTTAGGTGATTTCTTCATCACATTATGTCGCAGCGAAGACATCAAACTGTTTACTCTTCCTTTAGAAATCACCGGTCGTGGAAAGCCGAAACGACATTTGGTGTAGAACTTGTCTTTCTTTCGGAATTTACGACGGCAGTACTTTCCACATCGATGGCTTTGGAAACGCAGAACTTTTTCTCTTAGGCTTTTCTTCTCCTTTGCGTTTGGAACAGCACACGTAGAATACTGTTGGATGAAACTCATCACTGAGTCTTCTGGATCCGTTCCAAATTTAGGTGCATCCTTGATCCACAGCAACATATGTATATGAGGAGCACCTCTTGCTTGGTACTCCTTTCTCCAGAAGAAATCCAACACCTCTCCAAGAGGTGGATTCTTCTTATTCATGATGAAAGACATCATAGCTTCAAATCTATGATTGAAGTACCTACATACATTGACTGGATCCAAAGAGCACAGTTCTCCGGGTGTCTTGAATTCGATGTTTTCTACGTTAGCATTTGCCTCTCGTAGAAATTCAAGTAAGTCTTCCCAGCCATACTCGGCACAGCTCAGAGTGAGGAACCATGTGGGAGTACCTAAGTTCCTCAGCATACATTTTAAATCACCATGACGACGGTACCAGTACTCATTAGTACCACGCTGACACGCCATGAGATTAATCAGGTGAGAATCCAAAATACTATCTTGGACATTCACTTTATCCATAAAATCACTTGCCGAGATGTTTTGCATGTGTATACCACTTTTCAAGATGTGGTTCACTGCATATGACAGTCCAGACAGATCGCTTTCAAACAGGAGATGAAACAAATAAGGAATGCATTGTCGAAACCTAGCATCTCCTGCATACAATCGCAAAGTCCGGTATTCAGAAGCAGGAATTTGATGAGGTCGCTCATCATATCTTCCTCCCTGACCTGTTGGAAAAAGCTGTGGGAAACACCGAGCTTCCAAACTTTCCTCCCAAACACTAATGGGACTCCCTTTGGCTTGTTTCATTTGAAACAACTCAATAGCATTCCCCATGACTTCCTTTGAATGCAAAGGATGAACACTATAATGTTCATATATTTCCTCACTAGTAGAGGGTTCTACTTTCTCAATTTGACCAGCACACAAATCGCTATCCTCTTCCTCACTTACTTCCTCTTCTGCAACATATACATTCTTATAGTATTTATTATTTTTTTTCAAATACAATGTTGCCTTTTTAACTTTCCTAACATCTACTAAATCTTGCCATATTTTCTTATTCTTTGTCGGAACCCCATTAACTAAGATAACCAGAGGTTCCTCTTCCACTTTTTCTACTCCAATTGTGTTAATGTTTTTCTTGAAATCTAGAGGCAAATAAACAACTCTTCCCTTTAATCCTCTCTGTAAATCTGATGGAGGCAATTTCCCTGTCTTTGGCTCCATTCTTACAATAGCCTGAAAGGGATGGATACTTTGAATCAAAATAGATTCATAAGTATTTAAGTCCTTCAATTCAGAAGGAATCTCAACCAATTCCAGATTATTATGAACTGCTCTAGCAGGCATCTGGTTTTGTTTTAATTTGTTACAACAATAAGTACACACACGTTGATCCAATCCCAAATCAAAACAATTTTCTACCATCAAGTATGTTGCAAAATCCTTCCATTCACTATTATTTTCCCTTTCACTTTTTGCATATAAATCCACTAACTTAGTCTGATTCTTATAATAAGTGCGTCTACAACACACACAAGTGAAATTAGGCCTCTCACTTGATTTCATGTCAAACGTCGCAATTTCCCTCTGGAAATTATCTGTACTGGAAACCTGTACACTATCTTCCAAATGACCCTCTACTTCTTGCTCAATTTCAACATTCTCCTCTTTACTTCCAAAGTAACAAAACTCAATTTCTTCACATATATTCTTCACATCTATTTCAGAACCATGCAAAAGAGCAGCGCATAATTGTTTCAGCATAATTGCTGGACTCTTAGCATAATACAACAGTCTAACTAACTTCCTCACTTTGTTATGATGCACTGCTAGCATCCTGAAATGATGAAAAACACTCTGGCATACTCTCCTGGAAAGACAAGCCAGTGAATGACCATGCAAACCTGTCACTTCTCTCACTCTGCAAGGATCTAATTCTTGCAACAACCTTATTTTCTGCTTCAAACTTTTCTTGTTAAATGTCCGTACAAAATCACAAAGCAAATTGATGGAATCCTGTCGCACACTGCAAATACTACTACACTTCCAGGTGTACACAGGACCCTTAGCACGTCTTCCTAAAACCTCATTACCTAACAACTCTTCTGCCTCTGTTGTCACAAGTTTTTCTTTTTCAACTGGACAACCATCTTTCACTTCATAAGCACGACCACTGATGTCAACTGCATGCACCAAATCATTATCCTGGAAATAACTCTCTTCATTAAAAAATGCCTCACAGCTTGAACTATGTATCCATTCTCCAGAAAAAACTTCACAAAAATTACTACGATTAACTATTCTCTTCCATCTACTATTTCTTTTGAAATCAAAAATTGCCTTGTTTAGCTTCCTAATTCTATTGATTATCAAAATAAATAACTTACGTTTAATTTCAAAAGCCTGATCAATAACTTTCTCAACTTTTTTTTTTCTCCTATAAAAAACTAATTTCTGTTGACCTTTCTTAATATTTTTTAACAAATTGCCAATTATCCTGTTACGGAACATTCGTTTACGAATCTCCGTAAACTGTTGTTTCCTTCTACTATCATGCACAGATTTATCTCTTGCTCTAGCAGTAACATTTTCATTTGTCCTTTTCTTTCCATTTGATTTACTTGTCATGTTATGGATTGAAACATTTTCTGTACTAATATCTTTTTTTATTAGAAATATTTCTTATGAAATATTTAGAGCTCTTACCCGGTGCTTTCTTCATGGCTTGAGAAATCTTTTTGTTAGAGGACTGCTGCATTTTTTTTTCTCCTGCTGTCTTTGACGTTTTGCAGCCTTCATCTCTCTTATTTTTGTAGGCATAGTTGAATCTGAGGAAAAATATAATAAAAATGTTATTAAACATTATTATCAAACAGTAAATCAGTAATAGTGATCAAAAACATAACACACTACTTGACATTTTAAATAGAAGATTTTTTAGTCCTTGCAAATTTACAATACAGAAATAGCAGAAAAGAAATGAGATTTATATTTATGTTACCTATGCTATTTTATATGTGAATCTGATCTAATTTTATGAGCATATTTTAATATTTTATTGAAGACACTACACATAACCTGTTTTTGAAGGTGTCTTTATTTTTAAATTAAACGGTTTACCTTTTTACTTTTTATTGATTATAAATTTTAAAAATAAATGTTTATAATTCCAAAGGCTCAAGCAGGTCAGCTTCCCATCCTATATCATATAATTCGGACAAATCTGCATCCTCATCACGCTCTTCTTCATCCTCAGGATTTAAATCATCCAATGGATCAACATCCACTGATGTTTCAATTACAAGTTCAATGATGAGGTCAAAATCAACTGATTGCAGATTGTCGCTCATGTTGAGGTTGTCTTTATCTTTAAAGAAAGACAACAACAATGAGATGTTGCAGAGTAAGAGACAAATCTCACAGATTATAATAGTAAAATTATTTAACAAGAGTAACATTTTGCAGCTATTATTTAGCCATGTCCAGCGATGCTGAGCAGGTGAAGCCTATGTCTAATTTTTCACTGAACAGGACTCATCTGTTCTTAACCTTGGATAAGCCTCAACGACTCTGTGTCCCCTGCACATACTCAAATGTTAAAGTGCAGATTTATATTAAATGGCACATCCCCAGGCATGCACCAGTTAATGTGCACCACTGCTTTACCACCCATGGTGTGCCGCATTTACAATCAGATAGGAGAAAGCTGCTTCAAAACCCTGCGCCTGCTTGAAGCTGGCATAGGTCTTGACGCAGCATTGTATAGATGGGGCACCCCTGATCCTTGCTGGAGCTGCATCGCACTTACGATACAACTCCAGCAATGCGCCACCTTTACGGCACAGATGCGTCACGCATCTGTGCCTTTTTTGCCCCATGCTGCGCCGCATTGTAAATGCAGCACACCATGGGTGGCGGAACAGTGGCGCAGGATGACTGTCACATCCTTGGGGATGCGCCACTCATCATAAATCTATCCCTAAGCTTCTTATCTTGTTACAGATGAACTGCCATATGTATCATCAAAATATTTTACATATTATAAATAGCAAATTTTAAGGAATAAATAGCGATTCTTTACTATTCCTAATTTGCAATGAGCAAATTGCTAATTGCAAATTACCCATTCATTTCCATAGGCTAGGAGGCTCATAGGAATTAATGTTGCAAGTTGTGATTAGCAATTAGCTCATCACAAAATAGGATTTTTTTCAAGCGTGCAGGGGTATCTCAAGAACACCCTGCTGCACCCCTGAAAAAGAAATTTGGGAGCACATGGCACACCTACATGCCCTAATGGCATGTATGGGCGTCATATGGGACCTTTTTTTTTTTTTTTTAAAAAAATGCTTTTTGAAAAGAATTCGCAAATTACCACAAACTAGAAGTTGGTGGTAGTTTCCAAATCCTTAATATCATTTTTTACATATTTTTTTTTGATACATTGCATTTAAGGAATCACAAATTTTGAATTATTGACATTTTAAGTAATTTCCACATGTGCACTGTTTTCTAAATATAATTTGAAAATCGTTTTTGGGGAAAAGTAATGGTTTGCAAATTTATGACAAGGACATAATGGTGTATGCTTCTCTATAAGGCATTTCAGTATCTCTAATGTCATTTTTCCCATATTACATTATAAGACCTTTCCCCATGAAGCACATTCCTTGTAAATATGCTCCCACCAGTGCATTGCAAATTTAGATTTTGACTGTTTCAGACACATAGCCATGTTGAAAGTGACCCAAAAAAATTGCAAACGTTTTAAAAAAAAACATTCATGTGTCTTAATGACATTTTAAGTCATTTCCCCATGGACAATGTTTTCTAAGTGGCACAAAAGAGGTATACACCTATCATAAATCTGTCCCTAGCATTATAAATGATTAAATCAGGATGACAATAAGATGTGGCCTATCCAGAGGTTTGTTTAAGGTGAGGCCTACTCAGGATTGCAGATTAAAGTTATGCTTGATGAAGAATACAGAGGAGATAATTTATTGTAAAGGCCTACCAATGAAGTAAGTGATTTCTACTTCATTGCACCAGTCATCATAAATGTATCCGTAAGCTTCTTATCTTGTTAGACATCAACCGCCATATGTATCATATAACTATTTTGCATTTCCAAAAAAGCGAATTTTAAGGAATAAATAGCGATTCTTTACCATTCCAAATTTGTTTGAGAAAATTGCTAATTGCAAATTACCCATTCATTTCCATGGGCTAGGAGGCTCATATAAATGAAGGTGCAATTTGCGATTAACAATTTGCTCATCACAAATTAGGAATTTATTCCAAAAGTGCAGGGGTGTCTCAAGAACACCCTGCTGCAACCCTGAAAAAGAAATTTGGGGGCATATGGCGAACATAAATTTTAACAACATTCCTTTACCTCAAAAACGATTTTCAAATCATAACTTCAAAACACTACACATGGGAAAATTACTTAAATTGTCCTTAAGACACATAAAAGCGTTTTTTGATTGGCTTTCCTGCATGGTAGGGTCACTTTTAACATGGCTATGTAACATAAACATTCAAAATCAAAATTTTCAATGTACAGGTGGGAGCATATTTACAAGCAATTTGCGCCACAAAGAAAGGTCTGACATTAAAATGGGAAAAATAACATCAGGGACAGTCAATTGCCTTATAAAGAACCATACACCATTATGTCCTTCTCATGAATTTAAAAACAATTCCTTTTTCCCAAAAACGATTTTCAAATCATAATTTCAAAAAACTGCACATGAGAAAATGACTTAAAATGTCATTGAAACACATGAAAGCGTTTTTTTATTGGCTTTCCTGCATGGTTGGTTCACTTTTATCATGGCTATGTAACACAAGCATTGATAATTAAAATTTTCATGCACATGTAAGAGCATATTTACAAGCAATTTGCGCCACAGAGAAAGGTCTTACACTAAAATGAGAAAAATAACATCAAGGACAGTCAATTGCCTTATAAAGAACCATACACCATTATATCCTTGTCATGAATTTAAAAACAATTCCTTTTCCACAAAAACGATTTTCAAATCATAATTTCTAAACACTGCACATCAGAAAATGACTTAAAATGTCATTAAAACACATGAAATCATTTTTTGATTGGCTTTCCAGCATGGTTGCGTCACTTTTAACATGGCTATATAACAAAAACATTCAAAATCAAAATTTTCCATGCACATGTGAGAGCATATTTACAAGCAAATTGCGCCACATAAATCATAATTTTCTCCTTAAAGCACACTATTCTCTATCTAAAGTAAAGAAATATTTTCTCACCTTAGCAAATACTTTGAGTTTGAAAACAGTCTAAGAAACACACCAATTTGTCTTCAGCAGAGCAAAAGGTATGCACTCCAGAGTCTGCAGCTATCAAAAGCACAGAAATGGTGTAATTCTTCACACATATTTCTCATGTCAACCAATCAAAACTCTTCCCTCACTTTTTTTCAAATGAAAACCCTTCCCCCTCTGCCCTTTCTGCCTATTTTCCATAGCAACCACCTCTTGGAGAAACTCTGGTGTTTGCAAATTCACACAACAATGTTGCAATTGAACTCTGAACTCTCAGTGCACCTGCATATCCAGTGCTTTCTTTCATTTAATGATTTTTTATTGACCACTCAAAATACATCTTTCAAACAACACATCTGTACACCCTAACTTTCTGTTTTCATCAATTAAAATCCACCAATCACTGTTACTACTTCATGAACACAGAAACTCCACAGTTTTTTTCATTTCAAACTCACATTTTTTCAACTGCCATTTCATTGCCACACTTCATCTGACTGCAGGAGAACCTTCTCTCACCATGTTTTCTGTCTGGATTGTTGGTCATAGTTATATTCACTGGGCTCAAAGGTACGTTGAAAGCAGGAATTTACCTAACCTCAATTTACAAGATGTGGAAATTAAGTGGTTTGGCCACAGAGGATTAAAATGTCACCAATTGATACCATTGGTGAAAACCTTTATGCATTTGCCAAAACCTGACCTGTTAATTGTGCACTGTGGAGGTAATGACTTGGGCACTTTGACTGGTGTAGGTCTGGAAATGCTTTTAAAGGACACCTTTGAGCAATTAATGGCACTTTTTCCTCAGACTGCCTTGGTATATTCAAATATATGCCAAAGACAGAAATGGAGGTGGTCAAACCAATTTTGTCCACAAATTGAGAAGTCGAGGAAGCATGTAAACAAATCTGTTTCAGCTTACATGAGAGACCATGGAATGGGCTCCCTGTACAACAATAACTTGCGTTATTACATGCAAGATATCTACAGAGGAGATGGAGTTCACTTCTCAGATGAGGGCAACAGAGTTTTCACTCTGAATTTAAAAATGTGCATTGGTACCTACTTATGAGTACCAAAATGTACTATAAACCCAAAAGCTCTTCTCAGAGCTACCCTACATCTAATTACTCACAATTATTATTTTACTCTAACTTTTTTCACTAATTTTCAACAAAGTACACTCCCTGGTGCGCTACCCGGTACGCGTACCGGGAGCTAACCTCGCGAAATTTTTTAAAAAAACGTTTTTTTTTCGCACATATGGGCCTCCTCAGCCACCCTCACAAAACCTAGGGGGTCAAGATAAGTCTACCGTGCCCCCTTCTACCTATTCTGAACATTATTTGCCCTCCATCTTGTATCATAATTCGACCGAAACACAAAATGGTGGACTCCCGTTACGCTTAAGGTTCGCGTACCAGGGCGCTCACCGGTTCGCGTACCGGGTCGCTTCCTGGGAAGCGCACCATCAAAAAAGGTGGGAAAGTAGTTCACACAAAAGCCACTTGAGACAATTTCACCAAATATAGATTAGCTCATACTACATACCAATCCCTACCATTTTCACAAATTTGATTGGAATTCCATTTAGCCATTTAGCCTGTAGACCTCTCTAAATACCGTGAGGTAAATTACTTCACAAAACACATCTGAAGTGTTGGAATTGACAACCAATTAAAATGTTACTTTCATTTTCTACTTTTTTTACCTGACATTTGATTGGTTATGTACCCGAATATATATAAAGGAAGAGAAGGAAACACAGCCATTTTGACTACTACTTCCTGGTGTACATTTCATTTGGATTTTCAGTAATAACTTCAACTTCTTTTTAAAGGTAAGTTGTTATTTTTAAAACTGAAGTATATTGTGCACTTTAAGTTAATATGGCAAACTTTTTCTGTTAGTTATATACTATCCCTCTGTAGTACTTATAAATTTAGATACACTTTTTTATATTCCTACTTCCACTCTGATACTATACACTGCCCAAAGATAAATTCTCTGATAAAAACTGCCTATCTAAAATTAATCCCAACAGTGCCCTACCTCTACTAATATATATTTTTTTTATGCAAATTTCAGGAAAAATGGAAAGTGAACAAAACATTTCATTTGAAATTGTCCTTCCAGAGTCCAACACAGAAATCATTGATCCAAATGAGATTGAATTTATGGATGAAACATGGGACCAAGAACTACTGCAATGTGTACAAGCAGTAGATAACCTCCTTGCAAATGAGGACATTTTACAACCTCAGAGACTACAATCTATATTCCATGATTATGAAATTTCTGACAATGAAATGTTAGAAAGTTTAATAAATTATGAAACACAATAAAAAAAGTTTAAAAAAAAAATAAATTAATCAACAAAACCAACAATCAATTAACATACAGCATTTGAAAAGTCTATCATTCATTTTTTATTGTGATACGCTCCCCAGTACGCTTCCCGGTTCGCGTACCGGGCGCTAACCACGAAAAAAAACAATTTTTTTTTTTATTTTTTTTGCTTAGCGGGGCCCCTTTAAAGCCTCCACATCAAACCTAGGGGGTCAGGGAGTATCTACTATGCCCCCTTAAGGTCATTTGCCCCTTCGCTTTTGCCTCCTCTTGTCTCTCGATCCTACCGAGAGACAAGATGGCGGCCGCTCCGGACTGTTTAGAATGTTGACAGACACCGGAGAGCCAATCAACTTCGCTACGCGAAGTTCCGTTACGCGTCAAGTACGCGTACCGGGGCGCTGCCTGGTCCGCGCTTACAGATATATATCTTTTTTTGAACGTTATTTTCTCAAAATCCACTGCAGCACATATATTGAGACCTACAAAAGGCACATCGGGCTACCAGTCCCTACAATTTTGCCAAGTTTCGTGCAAATCCATTCAGCCGTTCGGGCTAAAAGTGAGGCTAACCGCCCTATGGAAAACTCAATGTTAAAAACACGTTTTGGGACCCCCCTTTTTTCTCGGCCCCCCCTGGACCAACTCCCCCCAAATTTCCAGGGGCTGCTCAGAAACAAAATGTGCCATTTTCCTGAAAATTTCAGCCAATTCCGTCCACAAACGCCAAAGTTATTAGACATAGAATTTTCAAAAAACCCATAGGGAAAAAATCCTAACTATATATACCTACTGGCGACCGCCAGTAGGTAATATACATATATATATATATATGCACTGGGAAACTAAACACCCAGGGGCATATTACCAAGCAATAGCGATAATTATCGCTATTGCTTGGTTAGAGACAAAATTTTACCGCTGAGCTGTGGCGATTTTTATCGCAGATAAACCTTGGTATTACCAAGGTTTATCGCAAAGGCGATAAAAAACAGCCGCAATGCATGAATATCGCTGAAAAGTCAGCGATATTCATGCATTACCGAGCTAATGCTCTTAGCCATGTTATCCACCTCCCATTGGATAACATGGCTAAGAACTGCTCAGGGCAGGTGTTAGCTTTTGGAGATATTCGCGCTTAGCGCGAATATGTCCAAAAGTTGGTAATAGGAGATAGCGATGTTAGCGACTGTTTCCAGTCGCTAACATCTTGGTACGCCCACTTTGCATGTCATTAGTGATAAATATCACTGACATGCAAAGTGGGGCCCAAGATGGTCGCTATCTCCTACTATCTGTCGCTAACTGGTGTTAGCAACAGCTAGGTAATAGGGAGATCATTTTATCTCCGCGTTCTTGGCTTTTAAAGCCAAAAAAGCGGAAATAAACCCCCTTGATAATATGCCCCCCACTTCCCTATACAAAGAAATGGAAAGTTTGCATCTCTGCAGGCTCTCTTATTTTTCACCTTATTCATTTTCCGCTCAACCAACATATCATCCAAACACACACAAATACTTGCTGCATACATTAGCTGTGATTATCAACTATTCATCTATTTCATATACCTATTCAAAGTGCAGGCCTTTATCGAACATTTTTATTCTAACAAGTACCCCAGCTGAAGACATTGTAAATTTGCACACTTGCTCCCTTTCTTGGCTGGGATTATCAATTATTCTTCAATCTCATATTCTGATTCAAACTCAAGGTCCTTTATCGAGCCTTTTTGTTGTAACTACTGTTGCAGTAATTCTGCTCCTACACAGAACTGTGCATAAAGACTTAGGGCCTCAGTGAATTACGGTGTACCAAAACCCACCTTAGTACCCAAACCCCCTACCAGACTAGCAAGCAGTGACTCCTTGGTTCTTCGTCCTATAGCAAAATCACCAATGACTAGTCAACCCAGAACATGCGACTTAGATTACCTCAAGTAAGGTAGAAAAAAGACCACTCTTTCGTTATAATCTTACACCAGTCCAAAACAAGGAGTAAATAAAGACACGTGCAAGTTTGAAATGTTTATTTCTAACGTCGTAATCTCATGCACATTACCTTAGATAATACAACCAAACATATTATCAAAAACAAGATTGTCAGCATTGTTACTATTCCATAAAATACAAAGTGAGAAAGCATCCTATATTGCTAACGGGAAACAGGTTTAAAATATACCTACATTTCACCCTCCCTACCTACCAGGTTAGTTTATAGCTACAGAAGGTCTCATAGGATTACATGGACGGTCCCATACCTCTGGTACTCAGCAGTAGTGGATCACATTGAGTTCTGCACAAACTGTCAGGGTACCAATGTTCTCCAACTGTCTCTAATTATGCCTCCACAACGCATTATTAAACACGCCAGTATCAGACGTGGCCACACCTACATATGTGTTATAGGTCAACGTGCGACGATCATTCCAAATAACAGACACAGTATCCAAGATAACCTTGATATTCCATGCTCTCACTATACACACTAAACTAGCGAGGCAGTCTGGAAATGTAGCATGTCAAATTAGTCTCATGTGAAACAAAATACTCAGCCTTCTCTAAACAATATCAAAATTGCGTGTCGTGTGGAAAGCAGAGCAGGAAAGCAAAAATGGCGTTTAAGCTTCTAATGAACCCATGCTAACTTAACATGGTGTGAGTGCAAGGCTCAGCCCACGACACCCTTCCTCGATAGAACCACGTGATATAAACGTGGACAAACTAGGAACGCAGAGTCCAAGCCTGAAAAGCAGAGTCAAGTTTAAATTTACATAAAAAATTATTCGCTGTTTGATACAAAACAGTAACTAAATAATAAAGAATAGGTAGAAAAATCAAAGAGTCTTAATCCAACAGCGTATATGCACAGTATGTAGCAACAGCCTCCAAGAGGTAGTCATTGTTCTCATCTGAAAATATTTCAGCCATCCAATTAAATAGTGAGACTGAACGTACATGTTCCTCAACGACCGGAGCCTCTATCACCATCGGAGGAAAACTCGGGTCATCTTCAATGTAACTGCGTGCCAAGAAGTCATGCACCACTGCAAAAACATTCCAACGTCCCATTATTCCATGCATCGCTGCTAAGGCCTTAATCCCGCCTTCAGAACAGAGCAAGTCATGAACCACTATGGGGCTCATCAGCTGGTCATAATCCGCGTTGGGAGACACCGTACTGCAGAGACACAAATCCAGTGCCCAGTCAAAATCGCAGCTCAGGCAATCGAAGACAAACAGGAGAATCGAAACGATAATCCATAAGCTGCACTCAATGTAGCCAGAGGCAGCGCTCCGTAATAACTAAGCATTCGGTTCTGCAGCAACAACAGCCAGGACATATTGCGGGGTGCTGGAGGATGTGCATCCGTATTTAAATAATCAAATTAATAGAAGCACACCAGCAACTAATGCGACTATTAAGGTGAATCCACTAAATAAAGATTCTGGAAAACATCGAATGAAAAAACACAGAAAAGACACCAATTATAGTTTGAAAAAAACTCACAAGACCACTGCTTCTAACTTTAAAAAAAAGTAAGAACCCCTTAGTCAAGGACGCATTAAAGATACTCTGAATTAACTCCCCAAAATACAAAGGCACGGCTGTATTTAATAAATCATACACTTCTGTGCGGGTGTTTACTACATGAAGGACAAATGTTTCTCTAGCAGATGTAACAGCGACCTCTTTTTGAGACAATAGCGCTCTTATACGGCTCACTTGGTTGACCCTACTTTCAAGGTCGGAATCGATGGCCAGATGGAAACATCCAGCTTCCCATGCAGAGGAGTAAACACATTTTTTTTTTAGCAAACCACACGCTCAGTTACCGTAATCATGTAACCGATGCCTGGTAACATTGCACAACAATCTGCATTATTTCAAATTAAATAACTCACGTTTCAGTAAACTGAACGTTGGTACGATAGCAGGTGTCGCAGTGCCTTTCAAAATTCACACCAAATTAGGCGCATCTTGATTACAAGAGCCATCCAATTGTATGTGTCTACAAATTAAGGAGTGATCTGGTGCTATTGTGCAATCTTCGTCATTCATATAGACTTCTTTTCTCTCCCTCAGACATCTATATGTAAATGATAATAACCAAGCTTAATGGAGATAAGCGCTGCCTCAACATCCATATCTGCCTATACCATAGTATTACATGCAAACCTCAAACTTAAACAGTTAAAAAGTTATTATACCGTGGATAAGCCACACAGCTGAATCGGATTTCCAATGAGTGACCACTTCTAACCATTCTCATAGCACGCCCTGTGCTCTGATTTGACAGTGAGAGAGTGATTGCACCATAGTTTGTACTGCTAATCATTCTCAGCATACGCTAAGAATACGGTTTCACATTACGCGTCACATCAAGGTTTCCGTGTGACGTCATGTACGGCGCCCCGTACGCAAAGACGCAAATGTTTTTTATTGTTTAAAAACATATATTTATGTATTTATTGAACATACTAACAGAACACATTTTCTAGGATAATTATGAAAGCATTTTTTTTACGTTCCATTAATCGTACATTGGTTTTAAAAGCAATTTCACCAATCGCTGTGAAAGTCATGCGTACTCGCATCCTAAGAACACCGTAATAACAGCGTAACCGTACGTAAAACCATGGTTCATAACACTTCCTGTTATAACTGTTGAAACCTCCGTCCCATTTTAAAAATTCTACTTTGACTTTCTAAAAAGAAACATCTCTTCTGAGAATCTTGTCAAATAGAACGAAGTTTACCATATTAACAGCAATGGACTCCTCTTCCAGCCCTTCGTCAGAAGAATATTTCCTTCCTAAAGAAACTCCAAAGAAGAGGAAAGAAGGGCAAAAAAAGGTTAATGCTCCAAAAGTAACCTGTAAAATTTTCCAAACTCTTTCAAGGGGTGATCCATCTAAAAAATACTCCTTTAGCACAGCAAATATGGAGCGACACGTAAAGTACTTACACTCAACAACTTTGCTCAAGCTGCAAGACGGAGGTTGAAGGACAACCCACCTGCTACTGCACCAAGCACATCAACTGCTGCACCAGCATTTTCAGCAAACAGTCCATGCGCACAAATTCATCCTGATTTTGCTCAAGTTACAATTCTATACATTTATTGCAATAAACTTTTGTGTTATGGGAAACAGTCTATTGACCTGATAAAACACAGGAAGCAGTAGCATCACTGTCCTCAACATTACTTTTGTTTTTCATTCATTTCTTCCTGTTGGACACTACCAAGCCCCCCCCCCCCCGGGAGCTAATTAGGAATAAAATGAACGTTGTTTTTTTTGCGTCTTCCACCGCGTATGAGTACAATATGCGTACAACGCGTTTTTTTATTTAAAGAAATTAATAAATTGCACCTAAACATCCATGTGAGACGCCCTGAGCAGGCCTAGAGGGTCAACATGTTTCTACCCTACCCCCTTTCCTTATTTTTCAACTTTGTTTTACTGTTTTCTTGTGACTCGGTGCTACCGAGGCACAGGATGGCTGCCAGCACTTCCTGGTTTGGAGTGTTGACAGACAGTTGACATCCAATCAGCATGCAGCTCGTGCTCGTAATTCTACAGATTTCCGTACGCGTGCTGTACTTCGTCTCTAGATATTGCTATGATTTTACTTTTGATTTTCTCAGGAAATACTGAACGGATTTACACCATTTAACAAAAAGCACAATCTGCGAACAGAACTCTACCTCTCTGCAGAATTTGGTGTAATTCCATTCAGCTGTTCGGGCTGTAGCCCTGGCTAAAGGTCCCTATGAAAAATTGCATGGGGAAAGCACCTTTTGGGACCCCCCTTTTTTCTCGGCCCCTGCTTGACGAATCACCCTCAAATTTTCAGGGGCGGAGCGGAGCAGGCCATTTGCTTGGAGAAATTCGCGAAGATTCGTCCACCAGCGCCAAAGTTATTTCAAATAGAATGTTGTGGATTTCCTATGGAAACTAGGCCCTAACTATAACTACCTACTGGCGACCGCCAGTAGGTAATATATATATATATATCCAGTAGGTAGTTATAGTTAGGACCTATTTTCCATAGGAAATCCTCAACATTCTATTTGGAATAACTTTGGCGTCGGCTGACGAATCTTCGCAAAATTTTAAAAGCGATGGCCCGCTCTGGTCCGCTCCTATCTTGAAAGTCTCGGGGTGATTCGTCAAGTGGGTGCCGAGAAAAAAGGGGATCCCAAAATGTGTTTTCCCTATGCAATTTTCCATAGGCACCGTTAATCGCAGCTACAGCCCGAAGTGCTGAACAGAATTACACCAAATTTGGCAGAGAGGTAGACCTTGGTTCAGAGTTGTGCCTTTTGCTTAAATGGTATAAACAAGTTCAGTAGTTTTTTAGATATTAAAGGAATAAAATACATATATATCTGGGCGAGCCTAACCACACATCTCATCGTGAGATCGATTGGCTGTCAGTACTTCATCCAAGAAGTGATGACTGCCATCTCGGGACCAATATAGATGATAGCACCTCATTAAACAGCATTGCAGTTAATAGAAGGTTTTAAGACTTTAGTTACAATATAAATCATTTGTTGATGGTACCATACTTATTTTAGGAATTTTGGTGTGTTCTAAGGTGATTTTACCACGTGAAAAAGCCTTCTGCTGGGATATCATGAATCATGTTTGAGAGAAAACTATTTTCTCATGCTTTTCCCACAGAGGTTTGGAAGGTGATCTATAAGCTAAACTGAGGGCATATTATCAACAAATTTACATTCTCTTTCTCAGTCGAGTGAGAATGAAGTCTGACATTCTCAGTAAAACATGAACATCCAACAAGGGCAGAGATTGACAATTGATTCCTTTGTGTTCTACTGCAGCTTCCCAGAGTGTTCTAAAGAACAACCAGAGCACTAACAGTCCTACTTATGACAAACGTATGGCACACCTGAAGCCATCTTGATTGGAATAAAGTGGTAACTCTTAAAACATTTAATTTAAAAAGGTACAAAATGAGGGGGTTCATTTTGCCATTGAAAATATGATTAGTGCTACAGAAAGAAAACTTAAGGCACATTTTGAGTGACTTCTCAAATCCTCTTCTGTTTCATTAAAAAATTCTGACATGCAGACTGAAACATGCACTTTCAATTCCAGCAGCAGACTTCCCTGGTGAGCAGTGGCTGTACTACAGTGATCTAATAAGCAACTAGAGTGCTAATATTCTGAATTTATGGCAAATGTGTGACACATCTGAATGCCTTCTTGATGGAATCAATGTAAAAAACTGAAAGAATTTCCTACTGAGGAGTCTGTAACAAATAAGTCTCCCAAGATGGCCACCAGAGACAAAAGAACCCAAATTTAGCACAAATATCACCCTGATGTAGCCCAAGTATAGCCCAATGACAGAATGTCCCAGAGTGTTCTAAAGAACAACTAGAGTGCTAACAGTCTTACTTATGACAAAAGTATGGCACACGAGAAGCCATCTTGATTGGAATAAAGTGGTAACAAGTAAAACATTTAATTTGCAAAGGAACAAAATGAGGGGGTTCATTTTGCCATAGAAATTATGATTAGTGCTGCAGAATGAAATTTAGGGCACATTTTGACTTCTCAAATCCTCTGACATGCAGACTGAAACATGCACTTTAAATACCAGCAGCAGACTTACCTGGTGAGCAGTAGCTTTACTACAGTGATCTAATGAGCAACTAGAGTGCTAACATTCAGAATTCATGGCAAATGTGTGACACATCTGAATGCTTTCTTGATGGAAACAAAGTAAACAAGCATTCAAAGTGCAATATGTCTCGCCCTCGTTTAAGTAAAAGCAATTCTGTTTGTAATTAGGTGGCTTTTTAGCTTTGCTTGTATTAGTAGTTTTCAATTTTTCATGTACATGTATGCATATATGTAGTTGTATATGTATGCATGCATTTATATTTGTATTTATATAGATATGTATTTTATATATATGTTTATATATGTATGTATATGCCAAAAAGAATATATATACATGCATATGCATATATATATGTGCATATGTGTGCGTGTAGAGAGAGGTAGAGAGGTAGAGGTGTAGAGGTAGAGGTGTAGAGGTAGAGAGGTAGAGGTAAAGAGGTAGAGGTAGAGATGTATAGAGAGAGAGAGTAGTAGAGAGAGGGAGAGAGAGGTAGAGAGGTAGAGAGTAGAGAGTGAGTAATAGAGAGTAGAGAGTGAGTAGTAGAGAGTAGTAGAGAACATTAGAGGGAGTAGCAGAGAGTAAGTAGTAGAGAGAAGTAGAGTGAGTAGTAGAGAGTGAGTAGTAGAGAGTGAGTAGTAGATAGTGAGTAGTAGAGAGTAGTAGAGAGTAGTAGAAAGTGATAGTAGAGAAAGTAGTAGAGAGCAGAAGGGAGAGTGAGTAGTAGAGAGTAAGTAGTAGAGAGTTGTACAGAGTGAGTAGTAGAGAGTAGTAGAGAGTGAGTAGTAGAGAGTGAGTAGCAGAGAGAGTAGTAGAGAGTGAGTAGTAGAGTGAGTAGTAGAGAGTGAGTAGCAGAGAGTAGTAGAGATTGAGTAGTATAGAGTAGTCAGTCAGTGTCAGGCAGTCAGTGTCAGGCAGTCTGTGTCAGTCAGAGTCAGTCAGTCAGTGTCAGTCAGTGTATGTCAGTGTCTGTCAATCAGTGTCAGTCAGTGTCAGTGAATCAGTGTCAGTCAGTGTCAGTGTCAGTGTCAATGTCAGTCAGTGTCAGTGTCAGTCAATCAGTGTCAGTCAGTGTCAATCAGTCAGTGTCAGTCAGTTAGTGTCAGTCAGTCAGTGTCAGCTAGAGCAGAGATGCTGACCTGAAATTCTGGCTCTAAAGCACCTTTGCTGACCTGTTCTCTCCCTCTAAAGCAGCTCTGCTGACCAGGTTTCTCAAGCTCTACAGAAGGTCTGCTGACCTGGTTCTCTCGCTCTAGAGCAGCTTTGCTGACCTAGTTCTTAGGCTAGAGAGCAGCTCTGCTGATCTGGTTCTCCGCTCTACAACAGCTCTGCTGACCTGGTTCTCTGGCTCTAAAGCAGCTCTGCTGACCCGGTTCTATGGCTCTAAAGCAGTTCTGCTGACATGGTTCTCTGGTTCTAGAGCAGCTCTGCTGACCTGGTTTTCTTCCTCTAGAGCAGCTCTGCTGACCTGATTCTCTGGCTCTAAAGCAGCTTTGCTGACCTGGTTCTATTGCTCTAAAGCAGTTCTGCTGACTTGGTTCTCTGGCTCTACATCAGCTCTGCTGACCTGGTTCTCTGGATCTAAAGCAGCTCTGCTGACCTGGTTATCTGGCTCTAAAGCAGCTCTGCTGGCCTGGTTCTCTGGCTCTAAATCAGCTATGCTGACCTGGTACTCTCCCTCTAAAGCAGCTCTGCTGACCTGGTTTCTCTGGTTCTATAGCAGCTTTGCTGACCTGGTTCTCTCCCTCTAAAGCAGCTCTGCTGACTTGGTTTCTCTGGTTCTACAGCAGCTTTGCTGACCTGGTTCTCTGGCTGTAGAGCAGGTCTGCTGACCTAGTTCTTAGGCTCTAGAGCAGCTCACTGAACTGGTACTCAGGCTCTACAAAAGCTCTGCTGACCTAGTTCTCTGGCTCTAGAGCAGCTCTGCTGACCTGGTTCCTTGGCTCTAAGCAACTCTGCTGACCTGGTTCTCTCCCTCTAAAGCAGCTCTGTTGACCTGGGTCTCTCATTCTAAAGCAGCTCTACTGACCTGGTTTCTCTTGCTCTACAGCAGCTCTGCTGACATGGTTCTCTGGCTCTAGAGCAGCTCTGCTGACCTGGTACTTAGGCTCTAGAGCAGCTCTGCTGACCTGGTTCTCGCCCTCTAAAGCAGCTCTGCTGACCTGGCTCTATGACTCTAAAGCAGCTCTGCTGACCTGGTTCTCTGGCTCTAGAGCAACTCTGCTGACCTGGTTCTCTGGCTCTAAAGCAGCTCTGCTGACCAGGTTCTCTCCCTCTAAATCCGCTCTGCTGACCTGGTACTCTGCCTCTAGAGCAGCTCTGCTGACCCGGTTCTATGTCTCTAAAGCAGCTCTGCTGACCAGGTTCTCTGGCTCTAGAGCAGCTCTGCTGAACTGGTTCTCTGGCTCTAAAGCCGCTCTGCTGACCTGGTTCAATGGCTCTAAAGCAGCTTTGCTGACCTGGTTATCTGGCTCTAAAGCAGCTCTGCTGACCTGGTTCTCTCCCTCTAGAGCAGCTCTGCTGCACTGTTTTCTCTTGTCACCCTTGACGTTCAAAGCCTGTACACAGTATAAAACACACAGATGGGCTACTCACCCTTAAGCACTTCTTAGGCACAAGGGACATCAGATTTTTTTAACACACCCAAATGCTACTCCAAATGGCGGAATGGTGTTTGGAGAACAATACCTTCACATTTGATAAACTTGTATAGGCAAACACAGGGCACCGCCATGCGTACTTACTTCGCCCCCAGGTATGCTAATTTGCATAATTTGCATATGGGCTGGTGGGAGGAGCAAGTACTCATGAAGACGTACCACACTGAAATGACCAACAATGTTGTCTTGTACCAACGGTACATCAACCATATATTCATCCTTTGGCAAGGCACTTTAGAGAGTGCAGAAAACTTTGCCATAAAAATTAATGACAACTCGCTGAACCTCAAATTCACATGCACAACGAACACTGAGGCAATTGAGTTCCTTGACATTGAACTCTATCACAAAGAAAAAGAGATACGGTTGAAAAAGCTTTATTCGAGTTATACACTCATAAAAGCACACACATAAAAATTTATACATTTAAAACTTTAAACATACATTGACAATAAATTTGCAGTTAAAAATACATGATACACACACATAAAATAGTTACCAATAATGGTTAAAATAAGCTTTCTCATAAAGTGCCGAGACTATGTGCATGTTAAGATGCAGAATCCTCCGTTTTACAGGGCATACCCAAATTCGTGCAATCAAAAAGCTCTTAACATACATATTAGCAGCATTTTTGTAATTAAAAATCATATCTTCCTCCCAGTAGGTACTAACAAGGATAATTCAGGCAAGCGGAAAAGGCAAAATTCAAAGCATATTAGGGAATAGAGCCCGCCTCCTTATGGACCATGCCCACCCCAGATATTTTGCTGTTCCAACTACAATAGGCAATTCAGTGGAGGAACAAACAATTCTCAACCCCTCAACACCACTTAGCACACCAAGATTCCTACAAACAGGTGCCAACCAAGATTTTCTTGGGTTTGCATAAGCCTCGCATAGAAATAAGAAATGTGCAATACTTTCATTTGGGGCGCCACATGACGGGCAACACGAACTACTACTAGTTCTCCAACTGGACGTCAAACACCTCAAGGGGAGAGAGCCTGCCCTTAACTGGAAAAATAATTTCCTGTCTAATGGAACAGTTATAATGTCCCAATACTGTTCTAGGGCTGGTCTTGTTTTAATTTCCATGAATACCCCCCATGGATTCCGAGGTTGCGCTCCTCCAAAGCTTCTGATCAATGTAATCCCAATATATTTCTTTTATAGTGGTTTTACTAGGGAACACTTCCCCGAGGGGGTTTTCCCAGAGTTTAGAGAGACCAAGCTCAGCAAGGACGTCCCTCAGCATTTTTAGCCATGTAATTTTATGAAAGACGTCTGATTTGGCTAATGCTAAGAACCCCTCAGCATAGTGTCTTATTTCTATGGTTGTCCATAGCCGTCTCCAATAGAGGATAGGCCTCAGTCAGGCACGATCACTAAGCGATCTCCTTCCTAGATCCAAGCCAAGCGGTATTAATGGGGTGCTTTGAGGGAGACTAGTTATCCCTCTCAGGAACCTGTTCTCAGATCTTTGGAGGGTAGTGAGCCTCTCAAAGCCCCAGACTTCAGCCCCGTAAAGGGCTGTGCCCAAGGCTTTTGCATCATATACCATGAGAACAGGTTTTACAGGCCTAGTTTTGGATTTTACCTGTTCTACCCGGAGGGCTCCTGAAATCTGCTGGTGTTTCAGCACCGCCTTCTCGATATGTCTCGACCAACCAAGTTTACTTGATATCTCCACCCCGAGGTATGTAAAAACATTTACTAACTCTAGTTTGATGTTGTTCAGAGATACCCTAGGTTGGGATTGGCGCTTTTGCCCAAAGGCCATCAGCTTGGTTTTATTTACATTAACCTCGAGACCTCGTTCTTTACAGAACATATCAAATATGTTCAAGGCTCGCTGGAGTCCCGACGGGGTCTTGGACACGATCAAGGTATCGTCAGCGAACATCAGGATTGGAACCCTGATGCCCGCTAGCGAAGGTGCGTCTACCATTGCGTCCAATATCCTGTCCACTATGCCATTAATGAACAGGGAGAACAGCAGGGGTGCCATAGCACAACCCTGCCGTACCCCCCGCTCAACTGGGAAGTTGGTAGTAGATTCACCATTCCTCCCCCACTGAACCTTGGCGAAATTACATTCATGTAGACGCATTATTAATGTAAGCAAGTCAAGTGGAACCCCTATCTTGGACAAAACAGCCCACAGCTTGCTTCTAGGCACCAGATCAAAGGCAGCCCTCAGATCTACAAATGCTACATAAAGGCTGCCTTCGCCCAGGAGTACAGTCCCCCACCGTAGCATGGTGAAGCGAAAAATTTGATCAACCGTACTGGTCGCCCGTCTAAATCCTGCCTGGTAGGGGGACAGAGCATTGTTGTCATCTACCCAAGCCATAAGTTTGTCGACCACCATCTTCCCCACCACTTTTTGCATAGTGGCCAGCAAACTTATTGGTCTATAATTTGCCGGGAGTGACCGATCACCTTTCTTAAAGATCGGTATTATTATTGCCCCCTTCCATAAATTGGGGATTTTTGCCCCTTTGGCCAGGCCATTTCCCAGCATAGTCGCATATTTTGCCCACCGAACCTTGTCGTGTTTGAAAATGTCCGATGGAATTCCATCTAACCCCGGGGCTTTCCCTCCCTGCAGGGTTGAGATTACAAGTTCCGCATCTTTAATTAAGAATAAATCTCCCTTGGAAAATACCACGGGGATTGGTTCTGTGGCCACTAAATCCCTACTCTCCGCATACTGGGGTTTAAAATACTCGACCCACAATGCCTCATCGACATTGTTGTCGGGGTTATTGGGGGTACCACCTCTTCCCCATTTCACAATTTTCCAGAATAGTCTGGAATCTTTTAGCCCAGAGGCCTCAAGTAGCTCTTCCCAATATTCCTTGTCCCACTGCTTCTTAGCCTTACGAATGCTGTCATTATATTGTTTCCTACCGGCGCTAATCAAGGCCCTATCCCTGCTTTTTATTGCCCTGCCCAACTCCAGTCTGGTTGCCCTGCACTGCTTATTAAACCACCTCGCCAATTTGATAGGTGCTTTTCTATTTACCTTCACTGACTTGATGAAATGCGGTTTTATCAAGGAGAAAAATGTGTCGTGTATGTCTGTTATTTGGGAGGAGCCCGGTATTACAGGATCTACTATTTCCATGGCGGCGATAGCATTATCTACCTCCAAGTTAATGTAGTCCAAGGTGGCCAAATTGGCCAGCACATTAGGCCATTTCACCCTTCTTGAGTCATTAGCAATAACAGGAGCGATCTCACTACCTGAGACTGGATTGGCACATGCCGTCCTCCACCAGGAGTGAGTAACACAGAGGGGGTTATGGTCACTTTCTACTCTCCCCTTGATTTCCATATCACCCACGCCACACCATAACTCAAGACTACAGATGACATAGTCGATCCTACTTTTATTATGGCCATTGTCGAATGAACAATTTCCTCCTTGGTCGCTTTTTGTCCTGCCATTAAGTGCCCTCAAACCATATTCCAAACATAACGCATTCAACAGCAATATGTCTTTTGTCCACCGCTTCACGGGTATGAGGTTTAAGTTTGGGATGCCCCAGAGGGCGTCTTCCTCTTGTCCTATTGGATATACAGTATTTTCTAAAGGCTCAAATGTCCTATTCAGGTCGCCAGCCACTACCACTCTATTTCCAAGTGACTGGGATTCAAGGGAGGTGGATAGAACTTCTAGGGTGGCAGAATTCCCAACACTCATACCCCTAGCATAAATGTTATAAATGTCTATCACACCGCCCTTCCCTACTGATAATCTCAATAATTGTATATCCTTACAACCTAGATCAATCATTTTTATTTTAACTTTTGAATTCTGCTTGATCCAGACTGTGAGACCTCCCATAGGTCTTCCCCTAGGGCCTCTGGTCGCTGGTATACAAAAATTTAAGTAACGCGGCAGGTAAATTGGATCACAGGCCCAGGTCTCTTGGAATAGGCACATTTCAAACCCGCTTACAAAATCTATCCAATACTGTGACATCAATCTGGCCCCCAACCCCGCTATATTCCATGACAAAAAACTCCCCTTGGTAATTTCTGTACAGATCCCCTTGTCATTAGGTACCATGGGCGGTAAATCAGTCAGCCTCCCACAATCACTGTCCTCTCCTGGAACAATATCTGCGCAATTTACATCTGTTCCCTCCTTAGTGCAAATGCTTGGTGAAAGTCCGGGTTCACCCCCCCAGTCCTCCGGACATTCAATGATGTTCCCCCGCATGTTGACACAATCCCTCTCATTAGCCACTTCAAGTATTGTACTCATTACATCTTCATTGGATACCAGTGTTACATCTTGGATACTTCCCCTAACCATTTTCCCTCCACAGTACATTTGTTCAGCAGGTTTCTGTCAACATCCCCACCTCATCTGCCCCTGCCCATTATAAGGGTTATATGCCTGGTTATAACAAACATTTGGTCTTAGGATGGGGGCAGGGAGGGGGCCGGCCTCTACCCAGGGACAGAGACTAGATCTCGATTGTTCCCTACTGCCTCCAGGATAGATCGCCACCGGTCTGGGATAAAAGAAGGTGAGGTCCACAACACCGATCCCACCAATACTAATGTTCCAACCTGGTCCCGTAATCAACCCTACAACCCTTGGGTCCTGGAAGTTGATTATAATACACTCACCCCCCTGTTTTTTTAAAGTGTTCCCTATCCAATTGACCCTTCTGACCCCAATTATTAAACCATCCACTCCCCCTGGCAGGGGTCTATTGACACGAAGCCAATGCATGGCCTTATTTTTTAGCGTGTCATAGGATTCTCTTTGGCCCTCCAGTAGGGGTGGAACATTGGTGAGTATAGCCACATATGGATAAGAATCCGGGGTGAGCTGTACTGGGGGTGTCCTAGTCAGTGGTTTGGTCACTTGTGGCTTTATTTGGCCGTGATCTGAAGCAGCACGGCACTGTGAAACAATGTTTTCCACTGCCACAATGATATTATTCCCATCTCCAACACTATGAACATCCCTTACGGAACCATCCCCCGTTACTATCTGGGAGGTTGGCCCCACATTATTTCCAGCGCCATTATTAAGGCTAATTTTGTCATTTCCTGGCAAAGTACCCAGAGATTTATTCGAGCCGGTCGGCAAGGGTGGGGCATTTTTACTAATGGTGGTAGCTGGGTTTTTTGTACTGTCCTTTCTACCCTTAATAGTGATACTATTGGGCTTAGTTTTCCCACCGTTACTCTTGGTTGTGGTGGACAATAATTCAGATACATTCTTACTAGTCAGCCCGTTATTACCCTGCACAGAAACACCACTCACACTCGAAGATTGCGAGTCAATCAACTCGACTCCTAAGTTTCGGTCGGCTGCCTGTTGATATTTCCCATTCTCACCCATTTTATTGCCAGACTTAATTAGGGATTTTATTGAAAAAAAATTATCTAAGCTAGCTTGTTCTAGATGGTCAAGTTGCTCTGCTAACTTTTTGAGTCTAAGCTCAACGGGGTTTAAAAGGGAACGCATTAATTTTTCCACTTCCAACAGAAAACCATGATTAGGAGATGGTGATCCAAGGGGTGCTGCAATAGTGGGATCTAAACTTGGTGACACCAGTGGTGTAGTGGGCACCATTATTATGGAGTCCACACCTACTGGGGCGGCCTCGCCCCCTCCCATTAACATTGCAGCGCCATTGTTTGCAGGGACATGGCTTGGGGGTGATTTAGTACCCAGCTTCCTGTACTTTCTTGCTGGTTTTTGTGGTTGTGATTTTTTTACAGTGGCTCCCCATTTCCTTTTGGGGCAAGGTTTAGATTTAATCACTTCCAATTGTACACATGCTTTTTCTAATACTTCTTGCCCTTTGGGTAGTTGGCTAGATACATTTAAATGCTCAACAGATAGAGTAGTAACTACAGTGCCTGTCGAAGAAGTACCCGTTAACTCAGTAGACAAGGGCGAATCAAGTAATATATCCTGAGTTGCTGGTAATACAATAGATGACAAAGGTGTAACTAACGCAGGGAAATTTTGACCTTGGTGTTTCTCAAGTGGGTTTTTCAAGAGCTCAATCGACAACCTACGCCCGGCTCGTCTTTCCGCCAGAGCGATCTCCCTGTCAATATCCTGCGGCAATCGTTTGAAATAAGAATCAAGAGGGCCCATGACAGCTATCTCGACCTCACCCGTAGATGGCAGCAGGGTTGAAATGCTTGTTGAACAAGCCATGGCGCAAGAAACCCCACTTCTACCTAGCAATAAACTCGCGGGTCAAAATACAGTTGCTAAACAAATCGGATTTAACAGTACCAGCGCCGTAGATGTTGGTGGGGTGGCCCAGCCCAGCCTCCAGCAGCCCCGGACGGCCACAGACGGTCCCGCCCTTGTCCCGGGCTTCTCCCACGCTGCGGGAGTACTAGTGGCTTGATATGGAGCGTGCACACAATAGGTGGAAGGGGTAGGAGGAGTCGGGGAGAGCGGCCCAGGTGTAGCTATTCAGGGCTGGCAGGTGCTCCTGGGGAATGTAGTCCCAGAGAGCCCACGTGCTCGCTCGCAGCCCCGAAAAGTGCTTTTCCTCGGTGTCCCCTTCAAGGCGCAGCAAACAATCACTCCTCACGCAGCGGGACCCGCGGAGCGGGTTCCGCAAGAAGTAGGCTGGTGGCTGAAGACAAGGAAATCCAAGCAGGTAGGAGCAAAAACAGCAAGGCGTCCCACTCGCTAACACAGCGAGAGCAGTTGATAAGGGGTCGGTGGAAGGGTAGGAGGAGTCGGGGAGAGCGGCCCAGGTGTAGCTATTCAGGGCTGGCGGGTGCTCCTGGGGAATGTAGTCCCAGAGAGCCCACGCGCTCGCTCGCAGCCCCGAAAAGTGCTTTTCCTCGGTGTCCCCTTCAAGGCGCAGCAAACAATCACTCCTCACGCAGCGGGACCCGCGGAGCGGGTTCCGCAAGAAGTAGGCTGGTGGCTGAAGACAAGGAAATCCAAGCAGGTAGGAGCAAAAACAGCAAGGCGTCCCACTCGCTAACACAGCGAGAGCAGTTGATAAGGGGTCGGTGGAAGGGTAGGAGGAGTCGGGGAGAGCGGCCCAGGTGTAGCTATTCAGGGCTGGCGGGTGCTCCTGGGGAATGTAGTCCCAGAGAGCCCACGCGCTCGCTCGCAGCCCCGAAAAGTGCTTTTCCTCGGTGTCCCCTTCAAGGCGCAGCAAACAATCACTCCTCACGCAGCGGGACCCGCGGAGCGGGTTCCGCAAGAAGTAGGCTGGTGGCTGAAGACAAGGAAATCCAAGCAGGTAGGAGCAAAAACACACAAGAACCTATAAGGAAAAAAACGGCAGGTAACTCCATCCTACACACCCAGAGCTTTCATCCAGCCAGCCTGATTGGCAGTATTCCGTACGCAGAATGTCTGAGAATGAGGAGAAACTGTAGTACAGAAACAGACCTACAGGCGTCCACTGACAGCCTTTGCCAAAGACTCAGTGAGAGAGGATACAAGCCCACAACACTCAACAGGGCAAGATTAAAAAGCGCCATCAAAACTAGACAAGAGCTACTAAGTAAGGATAGACCAAGACGCAAAAACATTAAGGAAGGAAACAGTGGCACACCGAGAATCATCATGGGGTATAACAAATATCACTCCAACTTGCGCAAGATTCTTTACAGACACTGGCCCCTTGTCAGGAATGATCCTGTAAACGGGCTAACCTGTGAGAATGTATCCTAGCTCACGTTCAGAAGGGCAAAATCAATGCAACAAGAACTCATCACCAACACACCCTCTCTAGACACAGGCAAAAGCTGGTACAAGGCACAAAAGGGCTTTTTCCGGTGTTCCAAATGCAAAGTATGCAAACATGCAAACATGGCAAGAACACAAAATCCGTTAACACGCCCCTCAGACGAACTCCAGTGGAAATCAGGGAGCAGTACACCTGCAAAACAGACCATGCGTTGTACGTGTAAGAATGCACATGCCAAAAACTTTACATTGGGAGTACCATTCACCCTGCCCATGTCAGGATACTCCAACACTTAAGAGCAATCACCAATGACGACCACTCTTATCCTGTGGCACGTCATATCAATAGCGCCCACAATGGCAAAACTGAAGACCTGTCGTACTATGTAATAGACAGAGTCAAGAGAAATCCAAGAGGGGGTAACAGACAGCTCGCATTCAGGCGTCTGGAATCCAGATATATAATCCTCCTAAACATGAGGGCCCCACATGGACTCAATGCAGATGAAGCATTGAATGTGCACCTATAAACAACAATGGTGACAAATACTGAGATAAAAACCACGGTACATCCTGCTCCTTAGAAACCCAACCCTAGAAACATCTGACCACCCATCCCAAGCAAATGTACATACTTAATTTGTTTTTCTCGTTTTTCAACAAACACCCCCTTTTTTCCAAACACACATATTTGACTTGGTGTTCCACAACGATAACTATATATTTTCCACACTTGTGATTTCTCTAGTTTCATAATACACGGTGTCACTAGTGCACTAACATATCCCAGGCCTCCACAAACAGAACAGCACATAGGCCCACTTGGGCACAACACCTGATACTCTACGCCACGAGCACCGACCTTAAGTAATAGTCAGCCCAAACATAGGCTCGTCTAAAGGCACTAGCCTATTAGTGAAGGGCGCAACTGCCCCAATTCAGACGCCGAACATACGGACATGACAGACGTAGGCCAAGAGTACCAAAACACACATTAACATAAAAACAAACTCACAGTCCAGCATCCCGACACAAGAACAATCAGATGCCTCACCTTACAGCAGCTAACTCGGCTCAGCTCTTCACAGACAAACAGCGAGGCAATATGTGCGCGCGCACTAAATACTACCACTAGATGGTAGTATTTCTTCAATTTTTTCCTCGAACCGCGGAAAATGACGAGTCCCACACTCGGCATCACTTAGACACAACAAATCGCATTAAGAAACAGATGAAATTCACTCCAAATTGTACATTTAGATTGTGGAAACATGTCACTTATTTTGTTTATTTTTGTTTAACTTTATTTGTTAACCAACACGTGCAACATAACATGCAAAAATGTAAAAATGTACTTTTCTATGTCGGTCTCTGGAGGTCATGACGCCACAATGCCTCTGGGGGTCACAAGAGCAACAGTATTTAAATGTCACTTATGTATGATGTCTTCAGATGAAGTGAGAAAGGCAGATTCGTCCATCAAAACGCGTCTTTGAACTGCATCCCATGGAATAAACTATTTTCTTTGAATCACATCCCACGGAGTCGGTGCTTTTTCTTTCATCAAGAGAAGAGGTTTGGAAAGAATGTTTATATATGTATGTATATGCCGAAAAGAATATATATACATGCATACGCATATATATGCATATATATACGTGCATATGTGTGCGTGTAGAGAGACGTAGAGAGGTAGAGGTGTAGAGGTAGAGGTGTAGAGGTAGAGAGGTAGAGGTAAAGAGGTAGAGGTAGAGATGTAGAGAGAGAGAGTAGTAGAGACAGGGAGAGAGAGGTAGAGAGTAGAGAGTGAATAAAAGAGAGTAGACAGTGAGTAGTAGAGAGTAGTAGAGTGAGTAGTAGAGAGTGAGTAGTAGAGAGTGAGTAGTAGAGAGTAGTAGAGAGTAGTAGAAAGTGAGTAGTAGAGAAAGTAGTAGAGAGTAGAAGGGAGAGTGAGTAGTAGAGAGTAAGTAGTAGAGAGTAGTAGAGTGAGTAGTAGAGAGTGAGTAGTAGAGAGTGAGTAGTAGAGAGTAGTAGAGAGTAGTAGAAAGTGAGTAGTAGAAAAAGTAGTAGAGAGTAGAAGGGAGAGTGAGTAGTAGAGAGTAAGTAGTAGAGAGTAGTACAGAGTGAGTAGTAGAGAGTGAGTAGTAGAGAGTAGTAGAGAGTGAGTAGTAGAGTGAGTAGTAGAGAGTAGTGGATAGAGTAGTAGAGAGTGCGTAGTAGAGTGAGTAGTAGGGAGTGAGTAGCAGAGAGTAGTAGAGATTGAGTAGTAGAGAGTAGTCAGTCAGTGTCAGTCAGTGTGCATATGTGTGCGTGTAGAGAGACGTAGAGAGGTAGAGGTGTAGAGGTAGAGGTGTAGAGGTAGAGAGGTAGAGGTAAAGAGGTAGAGGTAGAGATGTAGAGAGAGAGGGTAGTAGAGACAGGGAGAGAGAAGTAGAGAGGTAGAGAGTAGAGAGTGAATAATAGAGAGTAGAGAGTGAGTAGTAGAGAGTAGTAGAGAACATTAGAGAGAGTAGCAGAGAGTAAGTAGGAGAGAGTAGTAGAGTGAGTAGTAGAGAGTGAGTAGTAGAGAGTGAGTAGTAGAGAGTATTAGAGAGTAGTAGAAAGTGAGTAGTAGAGAAAGTAGTAGAGAGTAGAAGGGAGAGTGAGTAGTAGAGAGTAAGTAGTAGAGAGTAGTAAAGAGTGAGTAGTGGAGAGTGAGTAGTAGAGAGTAGTAGAGAGTGAGTAGTAGAGAGTGAGTAGTAGAGAGTAGTAGATAGAGTAGTAGAGAGTGCGTAGTAGAGTGAGTAGTAGAGAGTGAGTAGCAGAGAGTAGTAGAGATTGAGTAGTAGAGAGTAGTCAGTCAGTGTCAGTCAGTCAGTGTCAGTCAGTCTGCGTCAGTCAGAGTCAGTCAGTCAGTGTTTGTCAGTGTCAGTCAGTCAGTGTCAGTCAGTCAGTGTCTGTCAATCAGTGTCAGTCAGTGTCAGTGAATCAGTGTCAGTCAGTGTCAGTGTCAGTGTCAGTGTCAGTGTCAGTCAGTGTCAGTGTCAGTCAATTAGTGTCAGTCAGTCAGTGTCAGCTAGAACAGAGATGCTGACCTGAAATTCTGGCTCTAAAGCACCTTTGCTGACCTGTTCTCTCCCTCTAAAGCAGCTCTGCTGACCAGGTTTCTCAAGCTCTACAGAAGGTCTGCTGACCTGGTTCTCTGGCTCTAGAGCAGCTTTGCTGACCTAGTTCTTAGGCTAGAGAGCAGCTCTGCTGATCTGGTTCTCCGCTCTACAACAGCTCTGCTGACCTGGTTCTCTGGCTCTAAAGCAGCTCTGCTGACCCGGTTCTATGGCTCTAAAGCAGTTCTGCTGACATGGTTCTCTGGTTCTAGAGCAGCTCTGCTGACCTGGTTTTCTTCCTCTAGAGCAGCTCTGCTGACCTGATTCTCTGGCTCTAAAGCAGCTTTGCTGACCTGGTTCTATTGCTCTAAAGCAGTTCTGCTGACTTGGTTCTCTGGCTCTACATCAGCTCTGCTGACCTGGTTCTTTGGATCTAAAGCAGCTCTGCTGACCTGGTTATCTGGCTCTAAAGCAGCTCTGCTGGCCTGGTTCCTTGGCTCTAAGCAACTCTGCTGACCTGGTTCTCTCCCTCTAAAGCAGCTCTGTTGACCTGGGTCTCTCATTCTAAAGCAGCTCTACTGACCTGGTTTCTCTTGCTCTACAGCAGCTCTGCTGACATGGTTCTCTGGCTCTAGAGCAGCTCTGCTGACCTGGTACTTAGGCTCTAGAGCAGCTCTGCTGACCTGGTTCTCTCCCTCTAAAGCAGCTCTGCTGAGCTGGCTCTATGACTCTAAAGCAGCTCTGCTGACCTGGTTCTCTGGCTCTAGAGCAACTCTGCTGACCTGGTTCTCTGGCTCTAAAGCAGCTCTGCTGACCAGGTTCTCTCCCTCTAAATCCGCTCTGCTGACCTGGTACTCTGCCTCTAGAGCAGCTCTGCTGACCCGGTTCTATGTCTCTAAAGCAGCTCTGCTGACCAGGTTCTCTGGCTCTAGAGCAGCTCTGCTGAACTGGTTCTCTGGCTCTAAAGCCGCTCTGCTGACCTGGTTCAATGGCTCTAAAGCAGCTTTGCTGACCTGGTTATCTGGCTCTAAAGCAGCTCTGCTGACCTGGTTCTCTCCCTCTAGAGCAGCTCTGCTGCACTGTTTTCTCTTGTCACCCTTGACGTTCAAAGCCTGTACACAGTATAAAACACACAGATGGGCTACTCACCCTTAAGCACTTCTTAGGCACAAGGGACATCAGATTTTTTTAACACACCCAAATGCTACTCCAAATGGCGGAATGGTGTTTGGAGAACAATACCTTCACATTTGATAAACTTGTATAGGCAAACACAGGGCACCGCCATGCGTACTTACTTCGCCCCCAGGTATGCTAATATGCATAATTTGCATATGGGCTGGTGGGAGGAGCAAGTACTCATGAAGACGTACCACACTGAAATGACCAACAATGTTGTCTTGTACCAACGGTACATCAACGATATATTCATCCTTTGGCAAGGCACTTTAGAGAGTGCAGAAAACTTTGCCATAAAAATTAATGACAACTCGCTGAACCTCAAATTCACATGCACAACGAACACTGAGGCAATTGAGTTCCTTGACATTGAACTCTATCACAAAGAAAAAGAGATACACACAAGAACCTATAAGGAAAAAAACGGCAGGTAACTCCATCCTACACACCCAGAGCTCTCATCCAGCCTGATTGGCAGTATTCCGTACGCAGAATGTCTGAGAATGAGGAGAAACTGTAGTACAGAAACCGACCTACAGGCGCCCACTGACAGCCTTTGCCAAAGACTCAGTGAGAGAGGATACAAGCCCACAACACTCAACAGGGCAAGATTAAAAAGCGCCACCAAAACTAGACAAGAGCTACTAAGTAAGGATAGACCAAGACGCAAAAACATTAAGGAAGGAAACAGTGGCACACCGAGAATCATCATGGGGTATAACAAATATCACTCCAACTTGCGCAAGATTCTTTACAGACACTGGCCCCTTGTCAGGAATGATCCTGTAAACGGGCCAACCTGTGAGAATGTATCCTAGCTCACGTTCAGAAGGGCAAAATCAATGCAACAAGAACTCATCACCAACACACCCTCTCTAGACACAGGCAAAAGCTGGTACAAGGCACAAAAGGGCTTTTTCCGGTGTTCCAAATGCAAAGTATGCAAACATGCAAACATGGCAAGAACACAAAATCCGGTAACACGCCCCTCAGACGAACTCCAGTGGAAATCAGGGAGCACTACACCTGCAAAACAGACCATGCGTTGTACGTGTAAGAATGCACATGCCAAAAACTTTACATTGGGAGTACCATTCACCCTGCCCATGTCAGGATACTCCAACACTTAAGAGCAATCACCAATGACGACCACTCTTATCCTGTGGCACGTCATATCAATAGCGCCCACAATGGCAAAACTGAAGACCTGTCGTACTATGTAATAGACAGAGTCAAGAGAAATCCAAGAGGGGGTAACAGACAGCTCGCATTCAGGCGTCTGGAATCCAGATATATAATCCTCCTAAACATGAGGGCCCCACATGGACTCAATGCAGAGGAAGCATTGAATGTGCACCTATAAACAACAATGGTGACAAATACTGAGATAAAAACCACGGTACCTCCTGCTCCTTAGAAACCCAACCCTAGAAACATCTGACCACCCATCCCAAGCAAATGTACATACTTAATTTGTTTTTCTCGTTTTTCAACAAACACCCCCTTTTTTCCAAACACACATATTTGACTTGGTGTTCCACAACGATAACTATATATTTTCCACACTTGTGATTTCTCTAGTTTCATAATACACGGTGTCACTAGTGCACTAACATATCCCAGGCCTCCACAAACAGAACAGCACATAGGCCCACTTGGGCACAACACCTGATACTCTACGCCACGAGCACCGACCTTAAGTAATAGTCAGCCCAAACATAGGCTCGTCTAAAGGCACTAGCCTGATAGTGAAGGGCGCAACTGCCCCAATTCAGACGCCGAACATACGGACATGACAGACGTAGGCCAAGAGTACCAAAACACACATTAACATAAAAACAAACTCACAGTCCAGCATCCCGACACAAGAACAAACAGATGCCTCACCTTACAGCAGCTAACCCGGCTCAGCTCTTCACAGACAAACAGCGAGGCAATATGTGCGCGCGCACTAAATACTACCACTAGATGGTAGTATTTCTTAAATTTTTTCCTCGAACCACGGAAAATGACGAGTCCCACACTCGGCATCACTTAGACACAACAAATCGCATTAAGAAACAGATGAAATTCACTCCAAATTGTACATTTAGATTGTGGAAACATGTCACTTATTTTGTTTATTTTTGTTTAACTTTATTTGTTAACCAACACGTGCAACATAACATGCAAAAATGTAAAAATGTACTTTTCTATGTCGGTCTCTGGAGGTCATGACGCCACAATGCCTCTGGGGGTCACAAGAGCAACAGTATTTAAATGTCACTTATGTATGATGTCTTCAGATGAAGTGAGAAAGGCAGATTCATCCATTGAAACGCGTCTTTGAACTGCATCCCATGGAATAAACTATTTTCTTTGAATCACATCCCACGGAGTCGGTGCTTTTTCTTTCATCAAGAGAAGAGGTTTGGAAAGAATGTTTATATATGTATGTATATGCCGAAAAGAATATATATACATGCATACGCATATATATGCATATATATACACGTGCATATGTGTGAGTGTAGAGAGACGTAGAGAGGTAGAGGTGTAGAGGTAGAGGTGTAGAGGTAGAGAGGTAGAGGTAAAGAGGTAGAGGTAGAGATGTAGAGAGAGAGAGTAGTAGAGACAGGGAGAGAGAGGTAGAGAGGTAGAGAGTAGAGAGTGAATAAAAGAGAGTAGAGAGTGAGTAGTAGAGAGTAGTAGAGTGAGTAGTAGAGAGTGAGTAGTAGAGAGTGAGTAGTAGAGAGTAGTAGAGAGTAGTAGAAAGTGAGTAGTAGAGAAAGTAGTAGAGAGTAGAAGGGGGAGTGAGTAGTAGAGAGTAAGTAGTAGAGAGTAGTAGAGTGAGTAGTAGAGAGTGAGTAGTAGAGAGTGAGTAGTAGAGAGTAGTAGAGAGTAGTAGAAAGTGAGTAGTAGAGAAAGTAGTAGAGAGTAGAAGGGAGAGTGAGTAGTAGAGAGTAAGTAGTAGAGAGTAGTACAGAGTGAGTAGTAGAGAGTGAGTAGTAGAGAGTAGTAGAGAGTGAGTAGTAGAGTGAGTAGTAGAGAGTAGTGAATAGAGTAGTAGAGAGTGCGTAGTAGAGTGAGTAGTAGGGAGTGAGTAGCAGAGAGTAGTAGAGATTGAGTAGTAGAGAGTAGTCAGTCAGTGTCAGTCAGTGTGCATATGTGTGCGTGTAGAGAGACGTAGAGAGGTAGAGGTGTAGAGGTAGAGGTGTAGAGGTAGAGAGGTAGAGGTAAAGAGGTAGAGGTAGAGATGTAGAGAGAGAGAGTAGTAGAGACAGGGAGAGAGAAGTAGAGAGGTAGAGAGTAGAGAGTGAATAATAGAGAGTAGAGAGTGAGTAGTAGAGAGTAGTAGAGAACATTAGAGAGAGTAGCAGAGAGTAAGTAGTAGAGAGTAGTAGAGTGAGTAGTAGAGAGTGAGTAGTAGAGAGTGAGTAGTAGAGAGTATTAGAGAGTAGTAGAAAGTGAGTAGTAGAGAAAGTAGTAGAGAGTAGAAGGGAGAGTGAGTAGTAGAGAGTAAGTAGTAGAGAGTAGTACAGAGTGAGTAGTGGAGAGTGAGTAGTAGAGAGTAGTAGAGAGTGAGTAGTAGAGAGTGAGTAGTAGAGAGTAGTAGATAGAGTAGTAGAGAGTGCGTAGTACAGTGAGTAGTAGAGAGTGAGTAGCAGAGAGTAGTAGAGTTTGAGTAGTAGAGAGTAGTCAGTCAGTGTCAGTCAGTCAGTGTCAGTCAGTCTGTGTCAGTCAGAGTCAGTCAGTCAGTGTTTGTCAGTGTCAGTCAGTCAGTGTCAGTCAGTCAGTGTCTGTCAATCAGTGTCAGTCAGTGTCAGTGAATCAGTGTCAGTCAGTGTCAGTGTCAGTGTCAGTGTCAGTGTCAGTGTCAGTCAGTGTCAGTGTCAGTCAATTAGTGTCAGTCAGTCAGTGTCAGCTAGAGCAGAGATGCTGACCTGAAATTCTGGCTCTAAAGCACCTTTGCTGACTTGTTCTCTCCCTCTAAAGCAGCTCTGCTGACCAGGTTTCTCAAGCTCTACAGAAGGTCTGCTGACCTGGTTCTCTGGCTCTAGAGCAGCTTTGCTGACCTAGTTCTTAGGCTAGAGAGCAGCTCTGCTGATCTGGTTCTCCGCTCTACAACAGCTCTGCTGACCTGGTTCTCTGGCTCTAAAGCAGCTCTGCTGACCCGGTTCTATGGCTCTAAAGCAGTTCTGCTGACATGGTTCTCTGGTTCTAGAGCTGCTCTGCTGACCTGGTTTTCTTCCTCTAGAGCAGCTCTGCTGACCTGATTCTCTGGCTCTAAAGCAGCTTTGCTGACCTGGTTCTATTGCTCTAAAGCAGTTCTGCTGACTTGGTTCTCTGGCTCTACATCAGCTCTGCTGACCTGGTTCTTTGGATCTAAAGCAGCTCTGCTGACCTGGTTATCTGGCTCTAAAGCAGCTCTGCTGGCCTGGTTCTCTGGCTCTAAATCAGCTCTGCTGACCTGGTTCTCTCCCTCTAAAGCAGCTCTGCTGACCTGGTTTCTCTGGTTCTATAGCAGCTTTGCTGACCTGGTTCTCTCCCTCTAAAGCAGCTCTGCTGACTTGGTTTCTCTGGTTCTACAGCAGCTTTGCTGACCTGGTTCTCTGGCTCTAGAGCAGGTCTGCTGACCTAGTTCTTAGGCTCTAGAGCAGCTCTACTGAACTGGTACTCAGGCTCTACAAAAGCTCTGCTGACCTAGTTCTCTGGCTCTAGAGCAGCTCTGCTGACCTGGTTCCTTGGCTCTAAGCAACTCTGCTGACCTGGTTCTCTCCCTCTAAAGCAGCTCTGTTGACCTGGGTCTCTCATTCTAAAGCAGCTCTACTGACCTGGTTTCTCTTGCTCTACAGCAGCTCTGCTGACATGGTTCTCTGGCTCTAGAGCAGCTCTGCTGACCTGGTACTTAGGCGCTAGAGCAGCTCTGCTGACCTGGTTCTCTCCCTCTAAAGCAGCTCTGCTGAGCTGGCTCTATGACTCTAAAGCAGCTCTGCTGACCTGGTTCTCTGGCTCTAGAGCAACTCTGCTGACCTGGTTCTCTGGCTCTAAAGCAGCTCTGCTGACCAGGTTCTCTCCCTCTAAATCCGCTCTGCTGACCTGGTACTCTGCCTCTAGAGCAGCTCTGCTGACACGGTTCTATGTCTCTAAAGCAGCTCTGCTGACCAGGTTCTCTGGCTCTAGAGCAGCTCTGCTGAACTGGTTCTCTGGCTCTAAAGCCGCTCTGCTGACCTGGTTAACACACCCAAATGCTACTCCAAATGGCGGAATGGTGTTTGGAGAACAATACCTTCACATTTGATAAACTTGTATAGGCAAACACAGGGCACCGCCATGCGTACTTACTTCGCCCTCAGGTATGCTAATTTGCATAATTTGCATATGCGCTGGTGGGAGGAGCAAGTACTCATGAAGACGTACCACACTGAAATGACCAACAATGTTGTCTTGTACCAACGGTACATCAACAATATATTCATCCTTTGGCAAGGCACTTTAGAGAGTGCAGAAAACTTTGCCATAAAAATTAATGACAACTCGCTGAACCTCAAATTCACATGCACAACGAACACTGAGGCAATTGAGTTCCTTGACATTGAACTCTATCACAAAGAAAAAGAGATACACACAAGAACCTATAAGGAAAAAAACGGCAGGTAACTCCATCCTACACACCCAGAGCTTTCATCCAGCCAGCCTGATTGGCAGAATTCCGTACGCAGAATGTCTGAGAATGAGGAGAAACTGTAGTACAGAAACAGACCTACAGGCGTCCACTGACAGCCTTTGCCAAAGACTCAGTGAGAGAGGATACAAGCCCACAACACTCAACAGGGCAAGATTAAAAAGCGCCACCAAAACTAGACAAGAGCTACTAAGTAAGGATAGACCAAGACGCAAAAACATTAAGGAAGGAAACAGTGGCACGCCGAGATTCATCATGGGGTATAACAAATATCACTCCAACTTGCGCAAGATTCTTTACAGACACTGGCCCCTTGTCAGGAATGATCCTGTAAACGGGCTAACCTGTGAGAATGTATCCTAGCTCACGTTCAGAAGGGCAAAATCAATGCAACAAGAACTCATCACCAACACACCCTCTCTAGACACAGGCAAAAGCTGGTACAAGGCACAAAAGGGCTTTTTCCGGTGTTCCAAATGCAAAGTATGCAAACATGCAAACATGGCAAGAACACAAAATCCGTTAACACGCCCCTCAGACGAACTCCAGTGGAAATCAGGGAGCACTACACCTGCAAAACAGACCATGCGTTGTACGTGTAAGAA
The DNA here is from genome assembly GCF_964261635.1 of Lissotriton helveticus. Classification (NCBI taxonomy): domain Eukaryota; kingdom Metazoa; phylum Chordata; class Amphibia; order Caudata; family Salamandridae; genus Lissotriton; species Lissotriton helveticus. Next base: position 1,127,209,552 of record NC_136067.1, read on the forward strand.
TGCACATGCCAAAAACTTTACATTGGGAGTACCATTCACCCTGCCCATGTCAGGATACTCCAACACTTAAGAGCAATCACCAATGACGACCACTCTTATCCTGTGGCACGTCATATCAATAGCGCCCACAATGGCAAAACTGAAGACCTGTCGTACTATGTAATAGACAGAGTCAAGAGAAATCCAAGAGGGGGTAACAGACAGGTCACATTCAGGCGTCTGGAATCCAGATATATAATCATCCTAAACATGAGGGCCCCACATGGACTCAATGCAGATGAAGCATTGAATGTGCACCTATAAACAACAATGGTGACAAATACTGAGATAAAAACCACGGTACCTCCTGCTCCTTAGAAACCCAACCCTAGAAACATCTGACCACCCATCCCAAGCAAATGTACATACTTAATTTGTTTTTCTCGTTTTTCAACAAACACCCCCTTTTTTCCAAACACACATATTTGACTTGGTGTTCCACAACGATAACTATATATTTTCCACACTTGTGATTTCTCTAGTTTCATAATACACGGTGTCACTAGTGCACTAACATATCCCAGGCCTCCACAAACAGAACAGCACATAGGCCCACTTGGGCACAACACCTGATACTCTACGCCACGAGCACCGACCTTAAGTAATAGTCAGCCCAAACATAGGCTCGTCTAAAGGCACTAGCCTGATAGTGAAGGGCGCAACTGCCCCAATTCAGACGCCGAACATACGGACATGACAGACGTAGGCCAAGAGTACCAAAACACACATTAACATAAAAACAAACTCACAGTCCAGCATCCCGACACAAGAACAAACAGATGCCTCACCTTACAGCAGCTAACTCGGCTCAGCTCTTCACAGACAAACAGCGAGGCAATATGTGCGCGCGCACTAAATACTACCACTAGATGGTAGTATTTCTTCAATTTTTTCCTCGAACCACGGAAAATGACGAGTCCCACACTCGGCATCACTTAGACACAACAAATCGCATTAAGAAACAGATGAAATTCACTCCAAATTGTACATTTAGATTGTGGAAACATGTCACTTATTTTGTTTATTTTTGTTTAACTTTATTTGTTAACCAACACGTGCAACATAACATGCAAAAATTTAAAAATGTACTTTTCTATGTCAGTCTCTGGAGGTCATGACGCCACAATGCCTCTGGGGGTCACAAGAGCAACAGTATTTAAATGTCACTTATGTATGATGTCTTCAGATGAAGTGAGAAAGGCAGATTCGTCCATCGAAACGCGTCTTTGAACTGCATCCCATGGAATAAACTATTTTCTTTGATTCACATCCCACGGAGTCGGTGCTTATTCTTTCATCAAAAGAAGAGGTTTGGAAAGAATGTTTATATATGTATGTATATGCCCAAAAGAATATATATACATGCATACGCATATATATGCATATATATACGTGCATATGTGTGCGTGTAGAGAGAGATAGAGGTATAGAGGTAGAGGTGTAGAGGTAGAGAGGTAGAGGTAAAGAGGTAGAGGTAGAGATGTAGAGAGAGAGAGAGTAGTAGAGACAGGGAGAGAGAGGTAGAGAGGTAGAGAGTAGAGAGTGAATAAAATAGAGTAGAGAGTGAGTAGTAGAGAGTAGTAGAGTGAGTAGTAGAGAGTGAGTAGTAGAGAGTGAGTAGTAGAGAGTGAGTAGTAGAGAGTAGTAGAGAGTAGTAGAAAGTGAGTAGTAGAGAAAGTAGTAGAGAGTAGCAGGGAGAGTGAGTAGCAGAGAGTAAGTAGTAGAGAGTAGTAGAGTGAGTAGTAGAGAGTGAGTAGTAGAGAGTGAGTAGTAGAGAGTAGTAGAGAGTAGTAGAAAGTGACTAGTAGAGAAAGTAGTAGAGAGTAGAAGGGAGAGTGAGTAGTAGAGAGTAAGTAGTAGAGAGTAGTACAGAGTGAGTAGTAGAGAGTGAGTAGTAGAGAGTAGTAGAGAGTGAGTAGTAGAGAGTGAGTAGTAGAGTGAGTAGTAGAGAGTAGTGGATAGAGTAGTAGAGAGTGCGTAGTAGAGTGAGTAGTAGGGAGTGAGTAGCAGAGAGTAGTAGAGATTGAGTAGTAGAGAGTAGTCAGTCAGTGTCAGTCAGTGTGCATATGTGTGCGTGTAGAGAGACATAGAGAGGTAGAGGTGTAGAGGTAGAGGTGTAGAGGTAGAGAGGTAGAGGTAAAGAGGTAGAGGTAGAGATGTAGAGAGAGAGAGTAGTAGAGACAGGGAGAGAGAAGTAGAGAGGTAGAGAGTAGAGAGTGAATAATAGAGAGTAGAGAGTGAGTAGTAGAGAGTAGTAGAGAACATTAGAGAGAGTAGCAGAGAGTAAGTAGTAGAGAGTAGTAGAGTGAGTAGTAGAGAGTGAGTAGTAGAGAGTATTAGAGAGTAGTAGAAAGTGAGTAGTAGAGAAAGTAGTAGAGAGTAGAAGGGAGAGTGAGTAGTAGAGAGTAAGTAGTAGAGAGTAGTACAGAGTGAGTAGTAGAGAGTAGTAGAGAGTGAGTAGTAGAGAGTGAGTAGTAGAGAGTAGTAGATAGAGTAGTAGAGAGTGCGTAGTAGAGTGAGTAGTAGAGAGTGAGTAGCAGAGAGTAGTAGAGATTGAGTAGTAGAGAGTAGTCAGTCAGTGTCAGTCAGTCAGTGTCAGTCAGTCTGTGTCAGTCAGAGTCAGTCAGTCAGTGTTTGTCAGTGTCAGTCAGTCAGTGTCAGTCAGTCAGTGTGTCTGTCAATCAGTGTCAGTCAGTGTCAGTGAATCAGTGTCAGTCAGTGTCAGTGTCAGTCAGTGTCAGTGTCAGTCAATCAGTGTCAGTCAGTGTCAATCAGTCAGTGTCAGCCAGTCAGTGGCAGTCAGTCAGTCAGTGTCAGCTAGAGCAGATCTGCTGACCTGAAATTCTGGCTCTAAAGCACCTTTGCTGACCTGGTTCTCTGGCTCTAAATCAGCTCTGCTGAACTGTTCTTTCCCTCTAAAGCAGCTCTGCTGACCAGGTTTCTCAAGCTGTACAGCAGATCTGCTGACCTGGTTCTCTGGCTCAAGAGCAGCTTTGCTGACCTAGTTCTTAGGCTAGAGAGCAGCTCTGCTGATCTTGTTCTCTGCTTTACAACAGCTCTGCTGACCTGGTTCTCTGGCTCTAAAGCAGCTCTGCTGACCCGGTTCTATGGCTCTAAAGCAGTTCTGCTGACATGGTTCTCTGGTTCTAGAGCAGCTCTGCTCGCCTGGTTTTCTTCATCTAGAGCAGCTCTGTTGACCTGATTCTCTGGCTCTAAAGGAGCTTTGCTGACCTGGTTCTATTGCTCTAAAGCAGTTCTGCTGACTTTAGATCAGCTCTGCTGACCTGGTTCTCTGGATCTAAAGCAGCTCTGCTGACCTGGTTCTCTGATTCTAACGCAGCTCCACTGGCCTGGTTTCTCTGGTTCTATAGCAGCTTTGCTGACCTGGGTCTCTCCCTCTAAAGCAGCTCTGCTGACCTGGTTTCTCTGGTTCTACAGCAGCTTTGCTGACCATGTTCTCTGGCTCTAGAGCAGCTCTGCTGACCTAGTTCTTAGGCTCTAGAGCAGCTCTGCTGAACTGGTACTCAGGCTCTACAAAAGCTCTGCTGACCTGGTTCTCTGGCTCTAGAGCAGCTCTGCTGACCTGGTTCCTTGGCTCTAAAGCAACTCTGCTGACCTGGTTCTCTCCCTCAAAAGCAACTCTGTTGACCTGGGTCTCTCGCTCTAAAGCAGCTCTACTGACCTGGTTTCTCTTGCTCTACAGCAGCTCTGCTGACATGGTTCTCTGGCTCTAGATCAGCTCTGCTGACCTGGTACTTAGGCGCTAGAGCAGCTCTGCTGGCCTGGTTCTCTCCCTCTAAAGCAGCTCTGCTGACCTGGTTCAATGACTCTAAAGCAGCTCTGCTGACCTGGTTCTCTGGCTCTAGAGCAACTCTGCTGACCTGGTTCTCTGGCTCTAAAGCAGCTCTGCTGACCAGGTTCTCTCCCTCTAAATCCGCTCTGCTGACCTGGTACTCTGCCTCTAGAGCAGCTCTGCTGACTTGGTTCTTTGGCTCTAAAGCAGCTCTGCTGACCAGGTTCTCTGGCTCTAGAGCAGCTCTGCTGAACTGGTTCTCTGGCTCTAAATCCGCTCTGCTGACCTGGTACTCTGCCTCTAGAGCAGCTCTGCTGACCTGGTTCTATGGCTCCAAAACAGCTCAGCTGACCTGGTTCTCTGGCTCTCGAGCAGCTCTTCTGAACTGGTTCTCTGGCTTTAAAGCAGCTCTGCTGACCTGGTTCTCTCCCTCTAAAGCAGCTCTGCTGCACTGTTTTCTCTGGTTCTAGAGCAGCTCTGTTGGCCTGGTTCTCTGGCTGTAAAGCAGCTCTGCTGACCTGGTTCTATGGCTCTAAAGCAGGTCTGCTGAACTGGTTCTCTGGCTCTAGAGCAGCTCTGCTGACCTGGTTCTCTGCCTCTAAAGCAGCTCTGCTGACCTGGTTCCCTGCCTCCAGAGCAGCTCTGCTGACCTGGTTCTCTGGCTCTAAAGCAGCTCTGCTGACTTGGTTCTATGGCTCTAAAGCAGGTCTGCTGAACTGGTTCTCTGGCTCTAGAGCTGCTCTGCTGACCTGGTTCTCTGGCTCTAAAGCAGTTCTGCTGACCTGGTTCTCTGCGCTCACAATTCATGCACCTGACTTCGTGAAAAAATATTTAAAAATAATATAAGTTTATTTTAATTTCAAAGTCTTTATTTAGATTTTTAGAAAAATCATAAAAGACATCAGCATAAAAAGACAGTTTATATCATATTTAAAACAGAATGAGCCAGCATTAATTAGAAAAGATAAAAACCGTGGGGGGCATTTCAAGAGAGAGCTAATGGGAAAGATTCAACTTATTAGCTCTTATCATCAGATGTCATCAGTGATATCATGAGTGATGCCACCGACCATGTCATGAGTGATGTAATATGTGACGTCATCAGCAGTGCATTGCGGGCGCGCAAAGTATAATTAGCTGAGCTAACTATAGCGGAGGAATTTCAAAGGTTTTGTATGAGAGAAATGTTCAACTAACTATAACATGTGTGAAACCTATGGTTTTTTCAATGAATTTGCAAGGTTTTTTAAATGCTAATTCCTAACTATAACGTGTGTGAAACCTATGGTTTTTTCAATGTATTTGCAAGGTTTTTTAAATGCTATTTCCTAACTATAACGTGTGTGAAACCTATGGTGTTTTCAGTGAATTTCAAAGGTTTTGTAAATGATAATTTATAAATGTATTAATTATTATGTCTTTCTTTTTATACTAATTTCTTATATTTTTAATATAAATATTTATATTCATTTTATTTTTTAGATTATATTTCATATTCTTATTATAAAATATTAACAAAATTAAATTGCTAAATATTTTTGGGATTAAATATTGCTTGACTTCGCTTGCAAGCATAATACAGCTCCAGCTATGCTCACAATGCTGTATCAATCCTTACACCTGCTTCAAGCATGTGCAAGGTTTTGATGCAGCATAAGCTCAAAAGTGACTGAATGAAATGTTATACATTTCACTCATTCACTTTTAGGAGACGTTGCTGCACCCCCTCCTGCACAGGAAAGCCTCCTTCTGGCGCAGGGCTTTACAATGTAATGCACCCTCCAGATGAGTCACATTGTTAATAGCACACACCATGGCACATCTTTTGCACCACCGCTGTGTCATCGCTGTGTAAAAGAAGCACAAGGGGATTGTAAATCCGCCCCTAACACATACAAATTCACCCAGGCAGTTACACCAGCAGCGCAAATTGAAGCATAGACTTGTAACATATTTATGTACATATGTTACATTCAAGTGCTTCGGACATACTACAGTATACTATAGGTAAACACCTTATAGATTTATGCTGTAGCACTTCCTTATAGTTCTGCACTTTCACATTCTCCATACGCTAGTAATATATTCATTCATTCATTTATGAACTACACATTCATTCTCAACAAATTCCAAGCGGAACAAAAGAATGAAAAAAAACAACTAATGTTGAGGACACCAATGATCCTGCATCCTGCATTTTATCAAGTCCATAGACTGTTCCCCATAACACAAAAGTTTATCGCAATAAATGCATAGAATTTTAACTTTAGCAAAGTTAGAATCAATTTGAGGGTGTGGATTGCTTGCTGAAAATGGTGCTGCGCCAGTTGATGTGCTTGGTGTAGCAGCAGGTGGGTTCACGTACAACCTGCGCTTTGCAACTCGAGCAAAGCTGTTGGGGTGCAAGCTCATCACGTGTCGCACCATATTTGCTGTGCCAAAGGAGTATTTTTTACATGGATCACCCCTTGAAAGAGTTGTTTGGCAAATTTTACAGGTTACTTTTGGAGCATTAACCTTTTTTTGCCCTTCTGGAAAAGTAAAAAACTTCCAAATTAGAGCTTCTTTCCTCTTCTTTGAAGGTTCTTCAGGAATGAAATATCCCCCTGAAGAACTGCTGGAAGATGAGTCCATTGCTCTTATTATGGTGATCTTCCTTCTATTTGAGAAGATTCTCAGTAGAAATGCTTCTTAGAAAGTCAAAGTCGAATCATTATAATGGGACGGAACTTTCAACAGTCGCAATAGGAAAAGTTATGAACCCATCATATCTCTAAAGTCACATGGCTTTGCGTACGCTTATGATGCGCCTACGCAGCTCTTTCGATACCAGTACGCATGATGTTCTACCGCGATTTGTGTAATTGTTTTTAAAAGATATATATGATTGTTAAAAGTATTTTAAAAAATCATAGTTATCCCAAATAATGTCTACCCTTAGTATGTACATTAAATACATAAATAGATGTTTTAAAACAAGTAGAAACATTGGCGCCTTTCGCGTACAGAACGCCGTACATGACGTCACATGGAAGCTTTTATTGCGACGCGTAACATCAAAGCATATTCGTACCGTATGCGCGGATACCCACTGAGAATGATTAGCAGTACAAAGTATGGTGCGATCACCATCTCAGTGACAAATCAGAGCTCAGGGCGCGCTAAGGAGAATGATTAGAAGTTGTCACTCATTGGAGAGCCGATTCTGGGCCTGCCTCTGCGCACATTATAACACCGCCCCATCTCTCTCTGTTGTTAATTGTTAGTGCACACACTCACACTTGCACTTTCACGGTGCACACCCGCCCACACTCCCCACATGCCACCACCTAGCATGCTTGCTATCACTAAGCCTGGAAACCAATACATTAGCCAATGGGATGTCCCCCAAGACCATCATTCTTATAAACCGCGAAAACTCTACCAATGATGGCCCTGGGCTTGGTTTGGTCAACCCCCGCGGTTCCCATATAATGCGGGCAATGACGTGAGCACACTCTCTTTTGCCTGCCTGTGCTGCGGTGATAGACAGATGTCATCATCGATTTTACTACGTACTGATTGCTCAAGCGGAGGAGTACTCTTGACACTCGACGTGGTGTCACTGCTGCTGCCGCCCAGCCACAATACCATAGGCACCGAGGCGGCAGCGCCCGCACCCAAAACACCCCAGACCCAGCGAAACCGCAGCCTTTGAAGACACGACAAAACATGACAGAAGCAAAGGTAAGAGAAGCTGTCACAACATCAGCCTCCGCTGTAAATTGTATATGCATGATACTATTTTTTTCTCCATCATATGGCTTTCCTACCCCTCAATGGTGCACATAGTATGAAAGTTTCTTTCTACGTCATGACTTCCTCCAGACCTCTATTTTTATAAATTGTGCGTGCATGAATTTCTGTGTAGTATTTCTGTAGTACGCCATGTGCTTAGGCCTCTATTATTAATTGTGCGTGCATGATGGTATTTTTTTTTCTGCGTCACAAGGCCGTCCCAGGCCTGTATTCCTATTGATCTTCCTTTGTTGATCCTAATATTTCCTTCTGTGCAACCGAGCACTCGCAGGCCTCTTTTTTTATAAATTGAGCGTGCATGAATTTCTGTCTCGTATTTTTGAAGAGTGTCACGTGCTTTGGAATCTGTTCTTTTGTATGTACATGATGGTATCCTTTTCTACATCACATCTCAATGGTTTTAAATTGTGCTTACATAATTGAAATGTTTCTTTATGCGTCACGAGATCCCATAGACCTCTAATTTTATAAATTGTGTGCATACATTTCTGTGTCATTTTTCTCTACTACGCCATGTGCTTAGGCCTCTATTATTAATTGTGCGTGCATGATATTATATTTTTCTGCATCACGAGCCCCTCCCATGCCTCTATTCATATTCATCTTCCGTTCATGATCGTAATATTTACTTCGGTGTCACGGAACACTCCCAAGCCTCTTTTTTTATAAATTGAGCTTGCATGAATTTGTGTCGTATATTTGAAGTGTGTCACGTGCTTTCGGCTCTGTTCTAAATCAAACGTGCATGATGGTATTTTTTTCTGTATGACGTGACCCTCCAACCCCTCAATAGTTTTAAATTGTGCATACATAATGGACATTTTTCTTTATACTTCACAAAGTCCTCCAGGCCTCTTTTTTTATAAATTGAGCATGCATGCATTTCTGTGTCGTATTTTTGAAGAGTGTCACGTGCTTTGGAATCTGTTCTTTTTATTGTATGTACATGGTGGTATTCTTTTCTGCATCACGTGACCCTCCTACCCCTCAATGGTTTTAAATTGTGCTTACATAATTGAAATGTTTCTTTATACGTCACGAGGTCCTATAGACCTCTAATTTTAAAAATTGTGCGTGCATAAATTTCGGTGTTGTATTTCTGTACTACGCCACATTCTTAGGCCTCTATTATTATTAATTGTGCATGCATGATAGTATGTTTTTCTGCGTCACGAGCCCCTCCCATGCCTCTATTCATCTTCATCTTCCATTCATGATTGTAATATTTCCTTCGGTGTCACGAAACACTCCCAAGTCTCTTTTTTTATAAATTGAGCGTGCATGAATTTGTGTCGTATTTTTTAAGTGTCTCACGTACTTTGGAATCTGTTCTTTTTATTGTACATTCATGATGGTATTCTTTTCTCCATCACGTGGCCCTCCTACCCCTCAATGGTTTTAAATTGTATGTCCATAGTATAAATGTTTCTTTCTGCATCAAGAGGTCCTCCAGACCTGTATTTTTATAAATTCTCCGTGCATAAATTTCGGTTTCGTATTTTTGAACTGTCACGTGCTTTAGCCTGTATTCTTATAAATTGTGCATTCATAATAGTATTATTTATTTTAATCCATCATGTGGCCCTCCCAGCTCTGTTTTGCTTTATTTTTGTGGAATATATGCTTTCTGGTTCATCGTATTTGCTCCCTCCTAATTCTCCCATTAGTTTTAATATTTATTACTGCGTCACGTGACACTCCCAAGCCTGTATTCTTTTAAATGATGCGTACATGGTTGCAATAGTTATTGCTGCATCATATGGCCCTCCCAGACCTCTATTTGATTTAATGTTTAAGAGTAGAATCGAGTAAAGTTTAGAAGACTATGACAAATGTAAGATGTTTTTAAAAGTTTTTCAAGGGAAGATTGTTTATTTTGAAAACAAGAAGGCATTCAGATGTGTCACACATTTGCCATAAATTCTTAATGTTAGCACTCTAGTTGCTCATTATATCAAGCTTCACTCACAGTGTGTGATCTTAGGCAGATTAATAGGATTTTAGATATAATGTACCATGTCTGTACCTGCCGACAGTATATGTGACTCTGCCTAAGATCACAGTGATGGGTAAATCAAGCTTCAGTCACATTGTGATCATAGGCACATGATCAGAATGTTAGATATAATGTACCATGTCTGTCTCTGCCAACAGTAAGTGTGACTCTGCCTAAGATTACAATGATGGGTGAATCAAGCTTCAGTCACAGAAATGTTTCAGATAAGGATTTGAGATCTATTTCATTAAATAATTCTGACATGCAGTCTTCCAAGATGGCCACCAGAGACAAAAGAGCCCAAATGTAGCCGAAATATCACCCAGACGTAGTCCAAGTATAGCCCAATGACGGAATGTCCCAGAGTGTTCTAAAGAACAACTACAGTGCTAACAGTCTTACTTATGACAAAAGTATGGTACACCAGAAGCCATCTTGATTGGAATGAAGTGGTAAGTCTGAAAACATTTAATTTAAAAAGGAACAAAATTATTGGGTTCATTTTGCTATAGAAAGTATGATTACTGCTTCAGAAAGAAAAATTAGGTCAAATTTTGTCTGACTTCTCAAATCCTCTTCTATTTCATTAAAAATTTCTGACATGCAGACTGAAACATGCACTATGAATACCAGCAGCAGACTTCCGTGGTGAGCAGTATCTTTACTATAGTGATATAATGAGCAACTAGAATGCTAACATTCAGAATTCATGGCAAATGTGTGACACATCTGAATGCCTTCTTGATGGAACCAAAGTAAACAAGCATTGAAAATGCAATAGATCTCGCCCTCGGTGTCACACATACTGTTGGCAGAGACAGACATGGTACATTATATCTAAAATTCTATTAATCAGCCTAAGATCACACTGTAAGTGAAGCTTGATTCACCCATCATTGTAATCTTTGGCAGAGTCACACATACTGTTGGCAGAGACACACATGGTACATTATATCTAACATTCTGATCATGTGCCTAAGATCACACTGTGACTGAAGCTTGATTCACCCATCACTGTGATCTTAGGCAGAGACACACATACTGTTGGCAGAGACAGACATGGTACATTATATCTAACATTCTGATGATGTGCCTAAGATCACACTGTCACTGAAGCTTGATTCACCCATCACTGTGATCTTACGCAGAGTCACACATACTGTTGGCAGAGACACACATGGTACATTATATCTAACATTCCGATCATGTGCCTAATATTACACTGTGACTGAAGCTTGATTAACCCATCACTGTGATCTTAGGCAGAGTCACATATACTGTTGGCAGGGGCAGACATGGTACATTATATCTAAAATCCTATTAATCTGCCTAAGATCACACTGTGAGTGAAGCTTGATACAATGAGCAACTAGAGTGCTAACATTCAGAATTTATGGCAAATGTGTGACACATCTGAATGCCTTCTTGATGAAACCAAAGTAACCAAGCATTGAAAATGCAATAGATTTGGTGTGATCTAAGGCACATGTCCACCATATTACATGTAATCAACCATCTCTTTCTCTGCAAGCAGTATGTGTGTCTCTGCTCATATTATTTCACTGTATCTACAGGCCAAAAACAGGCCACCTATATATAAACAAGACATAACATTAATTAGTAAATCGTTTTTGACACAAAGCAAAGCACATGTAATGTAAATAAGCCTTTTGTTGTATACTAGTGTTTATATTGTTTACTTATTGTAATTGATATGTAATATGTTTGTAGTGGTCTATAATATGTTATTTTTTCTTTACCACAGATTATAATCATCTATACAAACAAACAAAAAGATGCCTTCTAAAGGAAGAAGAGAAAAAATGTATAAAAGAAAATTAAGGTCTAAGGAAAAAGAAAATCAAGAACTAACCAAAATAAAATCTTCAGAGAAAAAGAAAAATGCTCCTGGTAAGCAAACTAAAAACTTTCTCAGAAACTTATTGAAACGTCAAGAAAAAAAACGTTTTTTTAGAAAGAACAATGAAACACCTGTAATTTCAAAGAAAAAAGGATGTCCTTCTAAAAATGTTAGACCTGTACAAGGAGATGATATTTTGCATACCAAAAGAAGAAGCAAGCAATTTACTGAAATTCGTAGACAAATGTTTTACAACAGAATATTATCAAAATTATTAAAAAATGTAAAGAGGTATAAAAAAAGACCGCTTTTTACAAGAAAAAAAAACATAGTTAAGATTGTGGCTGAAGCATTTAAAGTGGAAAATAAATTGTTTAGTTTAGTAATGAATAGAATTCGTACACTTGATAAGGTAATTACTGTGTTCAAATCAAAATGTAAGTGGAGGAGAGTAATTAATCGAACTCATTTCTGTGAAGTTTTTTCTGGAGAATGGAAGCATAGTTCAAGTTGTGAGCCATTTTTTAATGAAGAAAGTTACTTTCAGGATAATGATTTGGTGCATGCAGTTGACACCAGTGGTCGAGCATATGAGGTGAAGGACGGTTGTCCGGTTGAAAAAGAAGAGATTGTGCCTAGAAATACAGAAGAGGTGTTAGCTGATGAAATGTTAGGGAGATGTCATAAGGCTCCAGTGTATACATGGAATTGTAGTAGTATTTGTAGTGTCCGACAGGAATCAATTGATTTGTTTCGCACTTTCTTACGGACATATATTAAGAAAAGTGTGAAAAAAAAATGAAACTTTTACAAGAGTTAGATCCTTGTAGAGTGAGAGAAAAAACTGGTTTGCAAGGGCATTCACTGGCTTGTCTTTCAAGAAAAGTATGTCAGAGTTTTTTCACCATTTTAGGATGTTAGAAGTGCATCATAATAAAGTGAGGAAATTAGTGAGAAGGTTGTATTATGCAAAAAGTCCAGCACTCTTTTGCATGGAACTGAATTAGATGTCAAAAACATTTGTGATGAAATTGAGTTTTGTTACTTTGGTGAAAAAGAGGTCAGTGCAGAAATTGATACAGTAATAGAAGGTAATTTAGAAGAGAATGTAGAGATTTTAAGTACAGAAAAACTTGAAAATGAAATTACAAAGTTTAAGGTCAATTCAAGTGAAAGGCCTAATTTGTCTTGTGTTTGTTGTCGACGAACTCATTATAAGCATCAGTCTAGATTAGTTGATTTATATGTAAAAAGCGAAAAGATAAATAATAATGAGTGGAAGTATTTTGCAACTTATTTGTTGGTTGAAAATTGTTTTGATTTGGGCTCTGATCAACGTATTTGTAAATATTGCTATAATAAGTTAAATGAAAACAGAATGCCTGCTAGAGCTGTTCATAATAATCTGAGGTTGGTAGACATTCCTTCTGAATTGATGGATTTAAATACCTATGAGTCTATTCTGATTCAATGTGTACATCCTTTTCAGGCTATTGTTCGCATGGAGCCTAAGACAGGGAAATTGCCTCCTTCAGATTTACAGAGAGGATTAAAGGAAAGAGTTGTTTATTTGCCTCTAGATTTTCAGAAAAATATTGATACAATTGGTGTTGAAAAAGTAGAAGAGGAACCTCTGGTTATTCTAGTTAATGGTGTTCCCACAAAAAGTAAGAAAATCTGGCAAGAACTAGTGGATGTTAGGAAAGTCAAGAAGGCAACGTTGTAGTTGGTAAAAAATAATCAGTACTATAGAAATGTGTATGTGGGAGAAGAAGAAACAACTGTAGAAGAGGACACTGATGTCTCTGCTGGGCAAATAGAAAAAGTTGATGTCTCTAGAAGTGAAGAAATTTATGAACATTATAGTGTTCATACATTGCATTCCAAAGAAGTAATGGGGAATGCTATTGACTTGTTTCAGATGAAAAAAGCCGAAGGAAGTCCCATTAGTGTATGGGAAGAAAGTTTCGAAGCTCGTTGTTTTCCACAGTTGTTTCCAACAGGTGAAGGTGGACGATATGACGACCAACCTGTTCAAATTCCTGCATCTGAATACCGGACTTCAAGATTATATGCAGAAGATCCAAGGTTTCATCAATGCATTCCATATTTGTTCCATCTACTGTTTGAGAGTGACTTGTCTGGACTTATCTATGCAGTAAACCATATACTGAAAAGTGGAGCACATCTACAAAATGTTTCGGCACGGGATTTTATGGATAAAGTGAAACTGCAAGACAGTGTTTTGGAATCTCAGCTAATTAATCTCATGGCATGTCAGCGTGGTACTAACGAGTATTGGTACTGTCGTCATGGGGAATTGAAATGTATGCTAAGAAACTTAGGAAATCCTACATGGTTCCTCACTCTTAGCTGTGCTGAGTATGCTTGGGAAGACTTATTTGAATCTCTACGAGAGGCAAATAAAAATATTGAAAATATTGAATACAAGACACCTGGAGAACTGTACTCTTTGGATCCTGTTAATGTATGCAGGTATTTCAATCATAGGTTTGAAGCTATGATGTCTTCTATTACAAACAAAAAAAATCCTCCGCTTGGAGAGGTGTTGGATTTCTTTTGGAGAAAGGAGTACCAAGCAAGAGGTGCTCCTCATATACATATGCTGCTTTGGATTAAAGATGCACCTACATTTGGAACAGATTCAGATGAGAAAGTGATGAGTTTCATTGAGCAGTATTCTACATGTGCTGTTCCAAAAAGTACAGAAGAAAACAATTTAAGACACCAAGTTTTACGCTTTCAAAGCCATCGTTGTGGGAAATACTGTCGTCGAAAATACAAATCCAAGGACAAATTCTACACGAAATGTCGTTTTGCATTTCCACGTCCAGTAACATTGAAAGGAAGAGTCAACAATTTTATGTCTTCTCTGCGACATACTGTGACAAGAAAATGACCCAAAAATACATACAACCTAAGAAGAAATGAGGAATCCAAATTTATACGGTGACTGAAACTGTTTTACATCTTCCAAAGCATTTTTAAAGGTGAGTAATGATTCTTTTAGAAAAGATAGAGAGCTTAAAGATTTTTAACAAGTATCACAGTGAGTGTCTGTGTGAATTAAGGAATTATATTTTTACCTTTTTCCATAATGTTAGGTGTGTGTTTATAAGGTAGACTTCTTTTTAAATTGTTTTTATGCTTGGATTCAATGCTGGTTTAGAAATTGTGTAATGGTGTCATTGGACTAGTAAATATGCTCCTTTTTTTTGAAGCGCCTTGTGCAACCTTTAACATGGGTGGAAGCAGTGAATGTATGGAGAGGGATAGGAATAGCAGATAGAAAACCATATGAAATGGTGTGGGAGATGCATAAAGTATTTCAGTAATGGTATCAATTGAGATGGAATATAAGATAAAGAGGGGCATATTTACAAGACTCTTGCACAATGTTTGACATGGGTGCAAGCAGAAAATGCATGCAGAGTAATAAAACTGGCACCCAGACAAGAATATGAAATGCCGTGAGAGATGTTTAAAGGTATTTTTAATGGCATAAATTGAGATAGAATATACAAAAAAGGAGAGGCATATTTACAAGCCACATGCGCAATGTTTGACATTAATGCTCGTCCAGAGATAGTGTAATGGTTTCATTGGCATATTTACAAGCCTTGTGCACAATGTTTGACATTAATGCTCGTCCAGAGATAGTGTAATGGTTTCATTGGCATATTTACAAGCCGTGTGCGCAATGTTTGAAATTAATGCTGGTCCAGAGATAGTAAAATGGTTTCATTGGCATATTTACAAGCCGCATGCGCAATGTTTGACATTAATGCTGGTCCAGAGATAGTGTAATGGTTTCATTGGCATATTTACAAGCTGCGTGCGCAATGTTTGACATTAATGCTGAACCAGAGATTGTGTAATGGTTTCATTGGCATATTTACAAGCCACGTGCGCAAGGTTTGACATTAATGCTGATCCAGAGATAGTGTAATGGTTTCATTGGCATATTTATAAGCCGCGTGCGCAATGTTTGCAATTAATGCTGGTCCAGAGATAGTGTAATGGTTTCATTGGCATATTTACAAGCCGCGTGCGCAATGTTTGACATTAATGTTCGTCCAGAGATAGTGTAATGGTTTTATTGGCATATTTACAAGCTGTGTGCGCAATGTTTGACATTAATGCTGGTCCAGAGATAGTATAATGGTTTCATTGGCATATTTACAAGCTGTGTGCGCAATGTTTGACATTCATGTTCGTCCAGAGATAGTGTAATGGTTTCATTGGCATATTTACAAGCCGCGTGCGCAATGTTTGACCTTAATGCTGGTCCAGAGATAGTGTAATGGTTTCATTGGCATATTTACAAGCCGTGTGCGCAATATTTGACATTAATGCTAGTCCAGAGATAGTGTAACGGTTTCATTGGCATATTTACAAGCCGCGTGCGCAATGTTTGACATTAATGTTCGCCCAGAGATAGTGTAATGGTTTCATTGGCATATTTACAAGCCGCTTGCGCAATGTTTGACATTAATGCTGGTCCAGAGATAGTGTAATGGTTTCATTGGCATATTTACAAGCCGCATGCGCAATGTTTGACATTAATGCTGGTCCAGAGATAGTGTAATGGTTTAATTGGCATATTTACAAGCCGCGTGTGCAATGTTTGACATTAATGCTGGTCCAGAGTTAGTGTAATGGTTTCATTGGCATATTTACAAGCTGCGTGCGCAATGTTTGACATTAATGATGGTCCAGAGATAGTGTAATGATTTCATTGGCATATTTACAAGCCGCGTGCGCAATGTTTGACATTAACGTTCATCCAGAGATAGTGTAATGGTTTCATTGGCATATTTACAAGCCGCGTGCACAATGTTTGACATTAATGCTGGTCCAGAGATAGTGTAATGGTTTCATTGGCATATTTACAAGCCGCATGCGCAATGTTTGACATTAATGCTGGTCCAGAGATAGTGTAATGGTTTCATTGGCATATTTACAAGCCGCGTGCGCAATGTTTGACATTAATGCTGGTCCAGAGATAGTGTAATGGTTTCATTGGCGTATTTACAAGCCGCGTGCGCAATGTTTGACATTAATGCCGGTCCAGAGATAGTGTAAGGGTTTCATTGGCATATTTACAAGCTGCGTGCGCAATGTTTGACATTAATGTTCGTCCAGAGATAGTGTAATGGTTTCATTGGCATATTTACAAGCCGCGTACGCAATGTTTGACATTAATTCTGGTCCAGAGATAGTGTAATGGTTTCATTGGCATATTTACATGCCGCGTGCGCAATGTTTGACATTAATGCTGGTCCAGAGATAGTGTAATGGTTTCATTGGCATATTTACAAGCCGTGTGCGCAATGTTAGATATAATGTACCATGTCTGTCTCTGCCAACAGTATGTGTGACTCTGCCTAAGATCACAGTGATGGGTGAATCAAGCTTCAGTCACAGTGTGATCTTAGGCACATGATCAGAATGTTAGATATAATGTACCATGTGTGTCTCTGCCAACAGTATGTGTGACTCTGCCTAAGATTACAATGATGGGTGAATCAAGCTTCACTTACAGTGTGATCTTAGGCAGATTAATAGGATTTTAGATATAATGTACCATGTCTGTCTCTGCCAACAGTATGTGTGAACAAACAGCGCTGAAAAGATTTTAAGGGTAGGAGTTTCTCAAACTTGAATCCGTGATAGACTAGTTTGTTGCTTTTAGATAGTGAGACCTTGACATTTTTATATCTACAGGGGACAATTAATCTAGTTTGTCTCCATTCTTTTGTGATTTTTTCTTAGGAATGTTGACATGAGTAATTGTGTAACAAAGGAATATTATTTTGTGGCAATCTGACTGAACAAACAGCGCTGACAAGAATTCAAGGGTAGGAGTTTCTCAAACTTGAATTTATGATAGAATAGTTTGTTGCTTTTAGATAGCGATATCTTGACATCTATATATCTAGCCAGGTAAATGCATAGGAATAGAAAACTTTTCTCTCTTATTCCCTAACATAGATCTCGGAGAGGATTGAAATAATTAATAAAAATAAAGATCCCTTGGCTAAATACATAAACTTTCTTTTCTCAGATTAGTTGATTAGAAGAGATTCTGTTTCCTTTTACTGAAGACTTCTCAACCGCATTCGTGAATAAACTACCTGATTCTAAACGGAAGAATTTCCCAGTTTTTGGATAAATTTAGGTGAGCGATTCTACATTATATAGTTAACAAGCAGAGGCTAACTGTATATAAACAGGCGCATACAGAAATTGAATGAATCAGTTTGGGTTATTTTTAAGAAGAGTTGTTCTGTTCAAGTTTCTCAATTGAATAGTTTCATTTGATAGAATGTTATATAGGCAGGCTCTGCTTCAATATGAATTTAGATTGTTATATAGGCAGAACTAAGAGTTTTTTTTAAAGTTAATCAATTATTGACTGATAGATTGATTAGGAATGTATCAATCATTGGTTAGTCATAGATTTTTTTCTTTCTTCTTTACTTTCTACAGCCCTGATGATGTCCTTTTGAGGACGAAACGCGTAGGCTGTATTGGAATGTATTTGATCATCAATTGAACTGGCTGTATTTGATCATCATTTATTCTGAAGCTTCCTTGAAAAATAATACTTGAAGTGAAAAAGAAAAATAAAACAAAAAGAAGAAGCAAACCTGCTGTAAAGAGTTTTCTTCATTGTTGGATGAACTGTGCCTACACATGGCTATTGAAGGATTTTATGTTTAATACGAGATACTCCTTGGTTTTGTTTATAATCTTCAGTTATAGTGGCCTTTGCGGTGGACCATTCCAAGTTGAGTTTCTAAAAATTATTACACTTTGATTGTGCTAAGTATAAGATTTCTCTAAGTGCATTAAGTAGGTGACTTTCACAGCATTGCTTTGTTGTATTAAAATTAAGAGTACCGATAGCACGTGAGATCAAGTAACATTATGGAGGATGACCGTGAAAAGTGGGCCGCTGAGGTATTCCAAAACAAAGGGATTCAGGATGGGGCTACTATTTAGTAAACCAGTGGCGAAAGATGGATTGAAGAACTTATTCCTAAAATTAGAAAAATTGAGAAAGACAGAACTCTCAAAATGGTGGGATGGGATGACTTTAAAGAACTATCTAGACCAGAGACGTATCCCAAGGGGATTAAGAATTTTAATCTTCCCTACATTTGACGACCTAGATCCAGACCTATTAAAAGATTGGGAAGAAAATCTCTACACCTCTTCCTTCAATATGATGAACATTTTGATTAAAAATTCGGAACGTAAAGTTGAAAAACTAAATTTACAAATTGCAGAAATTGAAAAGGAAATTGCAGACATGAATATGAAAGATCTAACTGAGAAGAATTATAGTATTCTAAAGGAGGTGATTAATCGCCACCAGATCCAAATTAAGGATAAGAAATTGAGTAAAATAAGAAGGGACGAGCGTGATTATAAACAAGGGCGTATTTTTACGTTTGCTAAGGGGTTCGATGAAATCAGTAAACCCAAAAAAATGCGCAGTGGAGAGGTTGATTCGGATGTATGCTCATTCAATGTCAGCAGCTCAAGTATTTCCTCTACTGAGGAATCTGGAGCAACTGGAGGTGGAACAGTGCCATCCACCAGTTCATCTTCTTTTTTAGACGAGATAGACAGGATAAAGAAAGGCAAGAGAAAATTTCCACAAGTGCAAAAGGAGGGAGGAGGAAACATAGGCGGTACCAGAATGGGGACCAGGAGTCAAGACCCATTGAGGAAGTAGATCATAATTTGACCATAGATGATACACTAGGTTTGGAACTAGAAGTCATTAACCTTTCACAAAGAGATCTAACTGCTGTAGAAATTACTGTATTGAAAAAGGGCCTCTCTTTCTGTCCACAAAAGCATTGTGATTATACAGAAATTGAAATTGATTTGTTCAAATGTTCTCGCTTGTTAAAGTTAAAGAGTTTTTTCTCCATGTACAATAAGAATGTTTACCCCAAAACTGTGATTAAAGATTCAGACATGACAATTGAACATTTACGTGAAGTACAATTATTATTTTCAATTACAGAGGGTGATGAATTAAGTACTAATTATGTTGCAGGTTTATTGGGAGTGGAAACTAATTATAATTTAACAAGTGGTTTACATATGGCATCAAAATGTACCCCGCAGGGGACTCAATTTGCTGCTACTGATATATTCATACAGAAAACGTTAAATGATTTACATCAATTTCAGGACAAGAACAAACAGCCCAAAAAATTTGTGAAAGTTAATGACAATCTGACTTTGGAAGAGCGATTGCCCATTAAGAGTTTGAAAAATGATGAATCAATTGTAATAAGGGAGGTGGATAAAGGAGGTAATATTGTGGTGCTAGATAGAATTCAGTATTGCAGTGAAATTACCAAACAATTATCAGACCAGTCTTGTTATCGCAAGTTGAGTCAGAATCCTACTACACTAGCAGGGCAAATGATTGCGGAACGCCTTTTTACATGGAAGGAAGCAGGGCTATTGGATGAGGCTGAATATAAGTATTTGCGAATCTTGAATCCTACTCATCCTTTTATATATACCTTGCCAAAAATACATAAATCAAGAATTGACCCGCCAGGAAGACCCATTGGTTCCAGTATAGGGAGTTTGACAAAACATTTATCTGAATTTGTTGACGGATTTTTTAAACCTTTAGTGCTTAATTTACCCTCCCACGTCAGGGACACTATGGACATACTAAACAAGTTGGAAAAAGTGGTTTGGGAGGAGGGGATGGGTTTCGTGACTATGGATGTAGTAGGATTATACACATGCATCAACCATGATTTAGGGGAAGCAGCACTAAAACATTTTCTAGGAAAAAGAAGTGCTAGCCTGGTGGAACATTCGGAAATGCTCGTGGCCATGAGCTCCCTTATACTTAACAACAACTTTTGTCTTTTTCAAAATGAATGGTACCACCAAATCAGGAGCACGGCGATGGGATCCAGGTTTGCTCCCTCTTATGCCAACCTCTTCATGGGCTGGTATGAGAGGGAGCATGCCTGGAGTCGGAGAGCCACTAACTGGACAGATCATATACTCTTCTGGGGTCGTTTTATAGATGACATTTTAATACTTTGGAGTGGGACTGAAAAACAAATGGAAGAGTATTTATCTTTTCTGAACAATAATTTCTTCATTGTGACATTGACTATGAACCTTGAACATGAAAGGATTGAATATCTGGACGTGGAACTCTTTGTAGTGGGAGATTCTATTAAGAGTAAACGCTTCAGAAAAGAGACCGCAACTAATTCCATTTTGAGGGCAGATAGCTCACACCCAGCTTCAGTTATTAAGGGCATACCATTTGGTGAAATGGTTAGAATTAGAAGAAACTGTAGTGATGATGGTGATTTTAAAGATGAAATTAACAAGCTCTGCTATAGGTTAAAAAATCGGGGTTACTCTAATAAATTGCTGGATCCTGCACGTAGGAAAGTAAATAAGATTGAAAGACACACAACTCTAACACCGAAATCAAAAGATAAAAAAGAGTTAAACAGGCCCCTGGCATTTGTAACAACATATAATACAGACAAAGATAAAATCTTCAGGATTCTTAAAAAGAACTGGCATTTGCTAATGGGTGTACCTGGCCTTTTGGGACATATTGGAGAAATTCCTAAAGTAGTATACAGACGTAGCCCAACTATTAGCAATCTCATCACTAGATATTACATTCAACCCACCAAACAAGTTAGACAAGAATGGATGCCTATCAAACCTAACGGGTTTTTTACATGTGGGGGGTGCAACATGTGCCCTTGGGGTCTGAATAAGATTAAGGAATTCCGGTATAATAGCACATGGATTTATCAGATCAAACAGTTCATCAACTGTAATAGCACTGGAGTCGTATATGCACTGATTTGTGCATGCAATAAAGTATACATTGGGAGCACCAAGAGAGCTCTTAAGATTCGCATGCAAGAACATAAAAGGGCTATTCTTAATGAAGACCCAAAATCACCTATCTTTGTGCATATACAAAGATTCAATGAAAGACAAAAAGAATTTAAGTTTCATGGTCTCCAAAAAATAGAACCTAATGTGCGAGGTGGAGACTGGGAACTATATATCAGGAAGGAGGAAGCCAGATGGATAAGTCGCTGTAGAACGGTGAAAGATGGCCTAAACAGCAATTCAGAAATGCATCATTTTTTATAAAATTAGCACCCCTGGAATGAATCTTATACGTAGTGACTTCACTACGGCTCTGCAAATATTACACCAATAAATTTATTGCGGTCTCCATTTAGTTTAATAAACTCATTTGGGGTTTATATTTCTTAACTTAATTTCTATGAGCAAAATGGGCTAGAATAATATTCGTGTAATAAATTACTAATGGGTTTCACTTCATTAATTTAATAAAAGTAAACAATAATCCAAGCATGATCGTGGTTGGTTAGTTAATATTACTCCAACAGGGATGGGTTAAGACACGGCAGTCGTGTAAATTAATTTGCGACTACCTGAAGCTAAACGGATACACTTTAAAGACTACCGCTTATCTTCATTGAAATCATCATTTTTGGCCATACTGGTGATGATTCGCCAATATCATTCTATTAGTGATTGGCCTAGATACGAGAGCTGTACACACCTATCAACGTTTACTTGACACTAACGGGATATACTTCAAGGATTTCCGGTTGTTCACATGGAAACTAACATATATGGTTAAACGGACGTGCGGACCCATGTTGGAACTGGATTAAAAATAAAAATAATAAATAAAAAATAGAGGCGATTGTCGAAGCACATATATTATACAGGACTGAACAGAGAGAAGTTGGTTCATGAAACATCGTAGTTACACTATCCCCAGCTTTCTTTTTACAATATTTACACAACAGATATTGGTCAATATATGTAAGTTTATTTGCGCCAATCGAAAGAGATTCCAAGACAAACCGGAAACATTACACTGATTTCCGTTTACACAATTCCGGCTACACCGATATGCGGACGTATTAGGGAACATAGACTGAATAATAGAGGCGGCCTTTTGGCGTGCATTTTTAAAGATTTGGATTGGTTAATGAAACTTTTAAATAGCGTGACAAGCAAACAGGGAATTGTCGACTCTTTACCAAGCAAGTCGTCGAGGAAGTCAGATGCGGGAGAAGCCGATCACTATTGAAGGAGGTAAGGTTGGACAGATTCGAACCTTGGAAGGCGGATATTTTTGGTAGAACAGAGGCGATATGGCTATTTGACAGGGGACAATTAATTTAGTTTGTCTCCCTTTTTTGTGACCTTTCCTTAGGAATGTTGACACGAGTAATCTCGTACCGAAGGAATACTATTTTGTGGCAAGCTGAATGAACAAACAGCGCTGAAAAGATTTTAAGGGTAGGAGTTTCTCAAACTTGAATCCGTGATAGAATAGTTTGTTGCTTTTAGATAGTGAGACCTTGACATTAATATATCTACAGGGGACAATTAATCTAGTTTGTCTCCATTCTTTTGTGATTTTTTCTTAGGAATGTTGACATGAGTAATTGTGTAACGAAGGAATATTATTTTGTGGCAAGCTGACTGAACAAACAGCGCTGACAAGAACTCAAGGGTAGGAGTTTCTCAAACTTGAATTTATGATAGAATAGTTTGTTGCTTTTAGATAGCGATATCTTGACATCTATATATCTAGCCTGGTAAATGCATAGGAATAGAAAACTTTTCTCTCTTATTCCCTAACATAGATCTCGGAGAGGATTGAAATAATTAATAAAAATAAAGATCCCTTGGCTAAATACATAAACTTTCTTTTCTCAGATTAGTTGATTAGAAGAGATTCTGTTTCCTTTTACTGAAGACTTCTCAACCGCTTTCGTGAATAAACTACCTGATTCTAAACGGAAGAATTTCTCAGTTTTTGGATAAATTTAGGTGAGCGATTCTACATTATATAGTTAACAAGCAGGGGATAACTGTATATAAACAGGCGCATACAGAAATTGAATGAATCAGTTTGGGTTATTTTTAAGAAGAGTTGTTCTGTTCAAGTTTCTCAATTGAATAGTTTCATTTGATAGAATGTTATATAGGCAGGCACTGCTTCAATATGAATTTAGATTGTTATATAGGCAGAACTAAGAGGTTTTTTAAAAGTTAATCAATTATTGACTGATAGATTGATTATGAATGTATCAATGATTGGTTAGTCATAGATTTTTTTCTTTCTTCTTTACTTTCTACAGCCCTGATGATGTCCTTTTGAGGACAAAACACGTAGGCTGTATTGGAATGTATTTGATCATCAATTGAACTGGCTGTATTTGATCATCATTTATTCTGAAGCTTCTTTGAAAAATAATACTTGAAGTGAAAAATAAAAATAAAACGAAAAGAACAAGCAAACCTGCTGTAAAGAGTTTTCTTCATTGTTGGATGAACTGTGCCTACACATGGCTATTGAAGGATTTAATGTTTAATACGAGATACTCCTTGGTTTTGTTTATAATCTTCAGTTATAGTGGCCTTTGCGGTGGACCATTCCAAGTTGAGTTTCTAAAAATTATTACACTTTGATTGTGCTAAGTATAAGATTTCTCTAAGTGCATTAAGTAGGTGACTTTCACCGCATTGCTTTGTCATGGTACATTATATCTAACATTCTGATGATGTGCCTAAGATCACACTGTCACTGAAGCTTGATTCCCCCATGTTAGAACTGTCTGGCCTTTTGCGTGGCTCCTCCAATTATTTATTTATTTTGTCCCCTTTTTGCCCCTCATACCTTTATATCTTTTTGACCTCACCAGATTTTTATATGTTGGCCTGGGGGTTAGATGCTCTTTTGCCCTCATGATTTTTCACCTTAGGCCTAGGTGCCTTTCCTGACAGGAATTAACCCAGATCTACAAAATGGTGGCTTCTAACTGCCACAACTGTCACACCTGAGATCTGTCCCATAGGATAGCATAGGGCATTCCAGAACCTTCTGGACCTCTGAGGGTCAGCCTATAAAAGGCGGAATGCTGGGCAACCATTTTGTCTTGCCAGAGTGAGTCAGCTGGAGGACAGGCAGTAGCATAAGGTGGGGGTAGGATAGCCAAAGGGTTGACCTCCCAGTCTAGGGATGCTTCCTTATTGATTCACCACCCTTCCTCCCTTGTGGTTTCTTGACCTGACCCCGCTGCGTGGGAATCCTGGAGACCCTGGGCGCCTGATCAACCCCTAGCCTAGAAGTAAGGGTTATGTGTGGTTGAGGGTGGCTGCAGTGCTGAGGAGTACAGCCTACTGCCCAGTTGGGAAGCCTCAGTGAGACTCTGACAGAGTTGGCCAAGAAGCGAGAAGGATTAAGGCTGAAGGTTCGTTATTGTGATCCCTCCTCGTTTGACTCCTTAAATCAGCTAAGGACGTTCTTGCCGTCAACTCCCCACTGACATTCACCCAAGCGGAGCTTTCCCCTCATACCTAAGATGTCAGGCGGCTGGTGAGAATAGTGGCTCATCGAGGGAAGGAAGGCAGGGACTCTGCAACAAGTGGCGAGATCGAGCAGGAGAGGCTTTGGCTGAGGAGGGCATTCCCCAGCTCTGGTGCGACCGCCATTGATCCTGGAGTGGGCGGAGCAGAAGAGGAAGAGCCGTCGGGATAGAGCGGCCTCGGGTGTGGAGACACTACACACCCGCGCATGCCCGGTTGAGTCGACTGATTGCGTGAGGCGGAGTCGACCGAAGGGAAGAAGGGAACGGAAGATCAGATTCGACTCTCAGCTGTGGTAAGCCTTTGCCCGCGCCAGCTCTGGAGTTGAGAGCCTGGTCAGGCGAGGGAGCGAGCAGTCGATCGCTGCACACGGAGAGATCCTCACCCTCCCCGCGCCAGCGCTGACATCGAGCGGCTGGTCGGGCGGGAAGAAACAAAACGAGCGCCAGAGGTTACCGGCTGAGACTTCTGTCGAGGTCTCCCTTTCTGTTCAGTGATCGGAGATTCCGGCCTCGTGGGCCCCACTGTAAGTAAGGAGTGTGTGGTGGGTGAAGACTGAGACTCCGAGTTAATGCTAGGAGGGACTGAGGAGCGGTTCCTCCTAGAGGGACCCATTGTGTGGGAAAATTCAGACCTGGTTCTATTGGAACTTCCCTTGATACCCCATTCACTCCCCATACTGTTTCCTGGAAGGGAGTAAATTGACATGATGAAGTAAACCTAGTGTTTCAGGTCCAGAGGAGAGCGGCCACAGGGCCATGATCTGAGGGGCTAGTACAATCTGTTGAAATTTTGCTAAAAGTACCTTCTGATGGGGAAAAGTGCTAAGTTCTCATAAGAGGTAAAGGTGCATATGCTATTCTAGGATAATCACTGACATTCTTCTCTGGCTACATATATTGTTAGAAAGGTGGGGTGAGACTGGTAATGTACCTTAATGTAAATGTACTGAACAGAATAAGATGGAGATGTGAAGTGTAATACAGTACTTGGATTGAAACTGAATAAGGAGAAATACCGGTGTAAAAGTGATAAAGAAAAGCAAACCTATTTTTATAAAATCAAGCCGTATTTTTCCAAAACATTGGTGTAGCGTCATTCTTTTAAGTGGAATTGCATGGGGTTACTGCTGGGCAGTATGCAACCTTCGCACATGTGCCTCTATTAGAGATTGCCTTACCCTAGGCCAGGCTACCCTAGGTGACCTGACAACTTTAGGTTCCAACACCCCATCACTGTGATCTTACGAAGAGTCACACATACTGTTGGCAGAGACACACATGGTACAATATATCTAACATTCTGATCATGTGCCTTAGATTACACTGTGACTGAAGCTTGATTCACCCATCACTGTGATCTTAGGCAGAGTCACATATACTGTTGGCAGGGGCAGACATGGTACATTATATCTAAAATCCTATTAATCTGCCTAAGATCACACTGTGAGTGAAGCTTCATATAATGAGCAACTAGAGTGCTAACATTCAGAATTTATGGCAAATGTGTGACACATCTGCATGCCTTCTTGATGAAACCAGAGTAAACAAGCATTGAAAATGCAATAGATTTGGTGTGATCTTAGGCACATGTCTACCATGTTACATGTAATCAACCATCTCTTTCTCTGCAAGCAGTATGTGTGTCTCAGCGCATATTATTTCACTGTATTTAACTTGAACTTGAACTTGAACTTGAACTGTATCTACAGGCCAAAAACAGGCCACCTATATATAAACAAGACATAACATTAATTAGTAAATCGTTTTTGACACAAAGCAAAGCACATGTAAAGCCTTTTGTTGTATACTAGTGTTTATATTGTTTACTTCTTGTAATTGATATGTAATATGTTTGTAGTGGTCTATAATATGTTATTTTTTCTTTACCACAGATTATAATGATCTATACAAACAAACAAAAAGATGCCTTCTAAAGGAAGAAGAGAAAAAATGTATAAAAGAAAATTAAGGTCTAAGGAAAAAGAAAATCAAGAACTAACCAAAATAAAATCTTCAGAGAAAAAGAAAAATGCTCCTGGTAAGCAAACTAAAAATTTTCTCAGAAACGTATTGAAATGTCAAGAAAAAAAAACGTTTTTTTAGAAAGAACAATGAAACACCTGTAATTTCAAAGAAAAAAAGGATGTCCTTCTAAAAATGTTAGACCTGTACAAGGAGATGATATTTTGCATACCAAAAGAAGAAGCAAGCTATTTACTGAAATTCGTAGACTAATGTTTTACAACAGAATAGTATCAAATGTATTAAAAAATGTAAAGAGGTATAAAAAAAGACCGCTTTTTACAAGAAAAAAAAAACATAGTTAAGATTGTGGCTGAAGCATTTAAAGTGAAAAATAAATTGTTTAGTTTAGTAATGAATAGAATTCGTACACTTGATAAGGTAATTAATGTGTTCAAATCAAAATGTAAGTGGAGGAGAGTAATTAATCAAACTAATTTCTGTGATGTTTTTTCTGGAGAATGGAAGCATAGTTCAAGTTGTAAGCCATTTTTTAATGAAGAAAGTTACTTTCAGGTTAATGATTTGGTGCATGCAGTTGACACCAGTGCTCGAGCATATGAGGTGAAAGACGGTTGTCCGGTTGAAAAAGAAGAGATTGTGCCTAGAAATACAGAAGAGGTGTGAGCTGATGAAATTTTAGGGAGATGTCATAAGGCTCCAGTGTATACATGGAATTGTAGTAGTATTTGTAGTGTCCAACAGGAATCAATTGATTTGTTTTGCACTTTCTTACGGACATATACTAAGAAAAGTGTGAAACAAAAAATGAAAATTTGACAAGAGTTAGATCCTTGTAGAGTGAGAGAGAAACTGGTTTGCAAGGGCATTCACTGGCTTGTCTTTCAAGAAAAGTATGTCAGAGTGTTTTTCACCATTTTAGGATGTTAGCGGTGCATCATAATAAAGTGAGGAAATTAGTGAGAAGGTTGTATTATGCAAAAAGTCCAGCACTTAAACTAAAACAGTTAAACAGTGCTCTTTTGCATGGAACTGAATTAGATGCCAAAAACATTTGTGATGAAATTGAGTTTTGTTACTTTGGTGAAAAAGAGGTCAGTGCAGAAATTGATACAGTAATAGAAGGTAATGTAGAAGAGAATGTAGAGATTTTAAGTACAGAAAAATTTGAAAATGAAATTACAAAGTTTAAGTTCAATTCAAGTGAAAGGCCTAATTCTTCTTGTGTTTGTTGTCGACGAACTCATTATAAGCATCAGACTAGATTAGTTGATTTATATGTAAAAAGCAAAAAGATAAATAATAATGAGTGGAAGCATTTTGCAACTTATTTGTTGGTTGAAAATTGTTTTGATTTGGGCTCTGATCAACGTATTTGTAAATATTGCTATAATAAATTAAATGAAAACAGAATGCCTGCTAGAGCTGTTCATAATAATCTGGAGTTGGTAGACATTCCTTCTGAATTGATGCATTTAAATACCTATGAGTCTATTCTGATTTAATGTGTACATCCTTTTCAGGCTATTGTTCGCATGGAGCCTAAGACAGGGAAATTGCCTCCTTCAGATTTACAGAGAGGATTAAAGGGAAGAGTTGTTTATTTGCCTCTAGATTTTATGAAAAATATTGATACAATTGGTGTTGAAAAAGTAGAAGAGGAACCTCTGGTTATTCTAGTTAATGGTGTTCCGACAAAAAGTAAGAAAATCTGGCAAGAACTAGTGGATGTTAGGAAAGTCAAGAAGGCAACGTTGTATTTGGTAAAAAATAATCAGTACTATAGAAATGTGTAGGTGGGAGAAGAAGAAACAACTGTAGAAGAGGACACTGATGTCTCTGCTGGGCAAATAGAAAAAGTTAATGTCTCTAGAAGTGAAGAAATTTATGAACATTATAGTGTTCATCCATTGCATTCCAAAGAAGTAATGGGGATTGCTATTGACTTGTTTCAGATGAAAAAAGCCGAAGGAAGTCCCATTAGTGTTTGGGAAGAAAGTTTGGAAGCTCGTTGTTTTCCACAGTTATTTCCAACAGGTGAAGGTGGACGATATGACGACCGAACTGTTCAAATTCCTGCATCTGATTACCGGACTTCAAGATTATATGCAGAAGATCCAAGGTTTCGTCAATGCATTCCATATTTGTTCCATCTACTGTTTGAGAGTGACTTGTCTGGACTTTCCTATGCAGTAAACCGTATACTGAAAAATGGAGCACATCTACAAAATGTTTCGGCAAGGGATTTTATGGATAAAGTGAAACTGCAAGACAGTGTTTTGGAATCTCAGCTAATTAATCTCATGGCATGTCAGCGTGGTACTAACGAGTATTGGTACCGTCGTCATGGGGAATTGAAATGTATGCTAAGAAACTTAGGAACTCCTACATGGTTCCTCACTCTTAGCTGTGCTGAGTATGCTTGGGAAGACTTACTTGAATTTCTACGAGAGGCAAATAAAAATATTGAAAATATTGAATACAAGACACCTGGAGAACTGTACTCTTTGGATCCAGTTAATGTATGCAGGTATTTCAATCATAGGTTTAAAGCTATGATGTCTTTTATTACAAACAAAAAAAATCTTCCGCTTGGAGAGGTGTTGGATTTCTTTTGGAGAAAGGAGTATCAAGCAAGAGGTGCTCCTCATATACATATGCTGCTATGGATTAAAGATGCACCTAAATTTGGAACAGATTCAGATGAGAAAGTGATGAGTTTCATTGAGCAGTATTCTACATGTGCTGTTCCGAAAAGTACAGAAGAAAACAATTTAAGACACCAAGATTTACGCTTTCAAAGCCATCGTTGTGGGAAATACTGTCGTCGAAAATAGAAATCCAAGGACAAATTCTACACGAAATGTCGTTTTGCATTTCCACGTCCAGTAACATTGAAAGGAAGAGTCAACAATTTTATGTCTTCTCTGCGACATCCTTTGACAAGGAAATCACCCAAAAATACATACAACCTAAGAAGAAATGAGGAATCCAAATTTATAAATGACTACAACCCAGTCATTTTGTCCATGTGGAATGCTAACATGGATATTCAATATGTGGCTGACAACTCTATTGCTGTGGCTCGATATGTGACGCCTTACATCACAAAATCAGAAAAGACGGAACTGAAGGAAATGTGGGAGGAAATTTCACATGAAAAGAGTCTAAGCAAGAAATTATACAGTTACAGTCTGAAGATGTTGTCGCATGGAGAAATTGGAGCATATGAATGTTCTGATCGGTTGTCATCAGCAAGTCTATATGGCGAATATGGAACCATCATTTGGGTGAGTCTAGGTCTTGCTGCAACACGAAACCGAGTTTTGAAATCTGTACAAGAAATAGAGTATTTGGCGGAGAAAGAACCGGATAGTAAAGATATTTTGAAAACAAACATGTTGGATACATACTATCCAAATAGAAGTACTCACCTTGGGAAAGCTTGTCTCTATGAAGTTCTACAAACCTATATTTTTAAAAAGAACGTCACAGAAGACATCAATAAAGGTGTATATGCTGTAATTGGTTGTGAAGGCTGTCTAGTAAAACAAAGATAAGGCCATTTGATTAATCATCGAAACTTGAGTTGTGATTCTCCAGACAAAAGGGAATTTTATTACTTAGCTCTTTTGCAACTCTTTAAGCCTTGGCGTAGAGAAGAGGAACTACTTGGAGATTTTCTTACTTATGAAAATTCGTTCAATGCAACCAAGGATACGATAGAATGTCCTGTTTGTTCAAATTATCTGCAAATGTTGAACGAGGAAATACAGCAAGAAGCTACAATTGCAGCAGAGATTGCTAGAGACAGTTCTCAAGATAGTCAGAGTTCTGCTTCATTGATTCAGGATCCACTAGGAGGACCAATTATACAAAATGAAGTTGCCACTGCCATGGATGAAGTTGAAAGAGCCATGGAACAAGCTCAGGAGGATGGAGTTGACTTAGAAGATTTGGAAAAATAACTAAATGTTGAGCAGAGACAAATATATGACAAAGTCACAGAACACATTGAGCATGGTTTATCTCATGAGAAAAAAGAGTGCTCATGTACATCATTTGTACCTGTCCGACTGTATGTGCATGGAGAAGCAGGAACTTGGAAAAGTTTCCTGATTGAAACGATTGCAACATATTTGCAAAAAACAACGAAGTCATCGCTCTCTTGTGTTGTTACTGCTCCAACTGGGTTGGCAGCACACAACATTAAAGGAATTACTTTACATCGCTTATTGATGCTGCCAGTGAAGCATGATAATAAATTACAATACCACAAGCTATCTGGAAAAGCTTGTTGTGAAGTTTCAAGAGTCCTAAAGAAAATGAAACTTCTTATCATTGATGAAGTAAGCATGGTATCAAATGTAATGCTCACCTTTTCCTAGTCCCTTTGCTTCACTTTTCTTCCCTTTCTTCACTTCCTTTGCTCTCTCAGTCATTCTCCTTCCCTTACTCACCTTACTGCCCTTTACTCACTCTTTGTCTTACTCCCTCTATTCTCTCGAATTCTTACTTGTCTTCCCTCACTCCCTCTGTTACCTTCACTCCCATTGTGTCCTCACTGTCTTACAAGCCTACATTCACCCTCACTGAAATTCCATGCCTCATTGTCATTAATCCACTGTTATTCTCTCCTGCTTCTCTGTCACTCACTCCCCTTTCTTTTCTCCCCTTTCTGCCTTTAGTTTTCGTAATGCATATTTCTTTAGGATCTTACTCACCTTCAGTTTATTTCTCTCTCCTGCTCTTGTTCACTGTCACTGAATGTATCTATGTCATTATCCTTTTAGTAATTTGCTCTCTCTCTATTTCTTTTTAACTGTCTCTGACCCTCACCATTCCTTTGTTTTTCGTTCTGACTACTTCACTTCTACTTTATCTCTTACTAACCTTTTATGACTTTTATTGTCGTACTTTGTCTCTTGTATTGTAAAATATATATTATAAATATTCTAACTTTTTTTGTCTTTCACAGATATAAATTTTAATGGAAATATGAAATTAAGTTTACATTACTTATAAGGTAAGTTTGATGTACAAAATTAACTTTCTCTATACTGTTTTCCTTAACCTCACTACTCTTCTTTGATGCTCCCACACCTCTGTTCCCTTATTGCGCTTGCCCCACGTTTACTCCCCTTTTTCACACTCTTCTCTTACACTGACCTTCTTTCAGACCTTCTCCTTTACTTTCTTTCCTCTCTCTTCTCTTACTTCATTGTTTTACTTTTTCCCCTCCTTTACTCTCCTTACTCCACTTCACTTACTCCTTCTCTTTCTTTCTCTGTCCTCTTACTTCTACACTCCCCTTCCCTCAATCTCTTTCTGTTAGCCTCATTCTCTCCATCCCCTTAGTCTCTCACTCCTCTTCTATCAAGCTCACTGCCTATAACTCAGCCATATTCCTACACTCACCTTCTTTCAGACCTTTTCCTTTACTTTCCTTCCTCTGTCTTCCCATCCGTCACTCCTTCACTCTTTTCCCTTCCCTTACTCCCCTTACTCCATTTCAGTAACTCTTCTCTCAATCCCTCTGTCTTCTAACTTACTCACTCCCCTTCTCTCACTCTCTCTCTGTTACCCCCATTCTCTCTGTCCTCTTAGTCTCTCACTCCTCTTCTATCACACTCACTCCCTATAACTGAGCCATACTCCAACACTCACCTTCTTTCAGACCTTCTCCTTTACTTTCTTTCCTCTCTCTTCCCTTCCTTTACTCCTTCACTGTTTTCCCTTCCCTTACTCTCCTTACTCCACTTCTCTAACTTCTTCTCTTACTCCCTCTGTCCTCTTAGTTTTACACTCCCCTTCCCTCTTTCTCTCTCTGTTAGCCTCATTCTCTCTGACCCCTTAGTCTGTCACTCCTCTTCTATCACGCTCACTCCCTATAACACAGCCACACTCCCTCACTTATGTTTCTTTCCTCTCTCACTCAGGGCCTCATTTATGAGAAATTACGCATCGCTGCGTGAAAGCAGCGATGTGTCACTTCTCAGTGCGCTTTCCCTGCGACATTGCTGATGCGTCATATTTAATGTATGACGCATCATGTCGCAAGGAGTTACTGATACGTCAGTATTTCTGACGTATCTGTAAGCGCAAAAGTGACGCATTGCTGGAGTATGTCACAAAAGTGACACAACTCCAGCAATGCATCCTTTCACATGGGGCAAGCCCCATGTGAAAGGGCCTGCGTCAGTCTTATGCCTGCTGTGAGGCAGGTGCAAGATTTTGACGCAACGGTGTCCTAAAAGCGACGCAGTGAAATCTCACAGATTTCACTGCGTCACTTCTACGACCCTTCCTTGCGTCAATACGCTTTGCATACATTATACCTGGCGCAGGTATAATGTGGCGCAGGGGTTTACAAAGTGACGCATCTACCTAGATGCATCACTTTGTAAATATGACTCAACAAGGTGCATTTTTTACACCACTGGTGCGTCACAAAAAGTGACGCACCGGTGGCGTAAAAGTGACACATGGCCTCATAAATGAGACCCTCAGTCTTCTACTCTCACTTTTTCTTTCACTTTCTCTGTCTCTTCACTCCCTTACTCACCTTGTCTCACACTCACTTGTCTTTATCCAGTCTGTATCTCCACTCTTTCCTAAACATCACTGCTCTTTTCTTACCCTTCCACACCCCCGTTCCTTTACTACATTTTCTTCACTTATCCTCATTCCCCATGTTCACTCTCCTTCTCCTCACTCTCCTTCCCCACACTCACCTTCTTTCAGTCCCCCTACTTCACTTCCCTTCTCCTCTTGTCCCTTTATTTGCTTTCTCACTCATTTTCCTCTCTTCTCTTACTGCACTCCACTTCAGTTACTCTTTTTCATTTTTTTAAGAATACAGGTCTTTTTTAAGAATTGGAGGTAGTTCTAAAAATAACTTTTTTTCTTCTTTTTTTGTTTTTTCTCAACAAAAACAAAAACAGGGAATGGGAAACTGCTCAACAGGAGCATAAAAAAAGAATCAAAATTAGGGCTGGGGACGGCAGCGGTGGTTCTCTATTACTCGAACAATGTTCATAATACTTTGTTCCCCGTAACAAAGTAGTACATCACAATGTTTGCATTTGATTGTGGCCTCAATAAAAACAGGCTGAATATTTGGGATCAGATGTTCTGGTCGCCCCCTCACCGATACAGTTGCTCCTCCTGTTGAAGTAGAAGCACCATCCCTTGGAGCCTCTTGTGCCAGAGCCCTGACACTCTCCTGGGCATAGTTCTGGGGGTGCCTCCTCTGGACGGGCCGAATCATAGTTGAATTACCAAAACTGTACTTCCTTCTGGGGTCTCCTCGGGAAAGTATAGTATGGCAGATCTTACACTCCACCTTTGGAGCATTTACTTTTTTAAGTTCCTCAGGTATAGAAAAAAAATTCCAAATAAAATGTTCTTTCACCTTCGGCTAAGGAGGCTCTTCATCTATGAAACCATCTGACTTCTCACTGCTGCTGGATGCTCTGGCAGACATTCTATCCACAAATTGTTAGCACAGAAAAAAAGAGATCTTGCTCTCACCAAAGTGAAAGAAGAAGTGAAGGAAAAGGGTGGGGTTTTCATTAGTTGTAAAAAAACCTGTTAACAACCAATGAAAAGAGTTATTTTAAGGTCACATGACTTGACACGATTACGCTGCGCGCACCGGAGCGCTTCCGGGGGCGCTTATGCGGGGCAAACGTAGGCGCTTCCGGGGGCGCTTACGCGTGTCGTTTTGGTAGCTTTACAGAAATGTAAAATAATTTTCATTCGGAAAATCAAAAATACTACTTTTATAAGTATGGTACTGAATGTCTTGCATTACTATTTAGTTTTCATACATATTTGTTTTTTTACGAACGCAGAAATAGTGCTCCCGCTGCGCTCTCGGGAGAGCTTACCAGTGTGCGCACCCTGAGCGCTCCAAGACAAAATGGTACGGGTAAGCTTACCGGTGTGCGCACCCTGAGCGCACCAGGAAAAAATGATAAAAAAAAGAAAAATACAGTGAACAAATATTTTTTTTATAAAAAAATTAAATAATAATTAATAGTTATAAAAACAGCTAATAAAAAAAAATCGTAGGTTACAAAGTCGATATACAAGGGAATTAGCTTTTAAAAAAACTATGAAATTCACCGAAAAAACCATAGGTTTCACAAACGTTATAGTTAGAAATTAGCATTTAAAAAACCTTTGAAATTCACTGAAAAAACCATAGGTTTCACAATCATTATAGTTAGAAATTAGCATTTAAAAAACCTTTGAAATTCACTGAAAAAACCATAGGTTTCACAATCGTTATAGTTAGGAATTAGCATTTAAAAAGCCTTTGAAATTCACTGAAAAAACCATAGGTTTCACACCAGTTATAGTTAGCTGAACATTTTACTCATACAAAACCATTGAAATTCCCACGTTATAGTTAGTTGGACTCACTATAACTCGCGCGCCCGCAATCCACTGCTGATGATGTCACATATTACATCATTCATGACATGGTCAGTGACATCACTGATGACATCACTGATGACATCTCAAATGACATCACTGATGACATCATCCATGTGATAATACGATGCACCTCCTCACACTCTAATCTAACCTTTGATACACCCAGTGTTAAATACAAACTACCATTCCTGAAATTATTGTTACACCAATACCAGTAACTACATACGCACTCACTGATTTCTAGGTCTACACACACATCCAGTCATTCACCCATACAATCACTCATACATACAGTCACTCATCAATAGAACACTATCATATCTACTCATACACCTATACAGACACTCACATGCTGACACTCATCCACAGAGTTACTCACACGCCTAGTCAGTTATGCAAAGAATCAATCACACTCCCATTTCCTCAACTACACAGTTATACACACTAAACCTTACTTATTCAAACATATACTAACACATACTTACTCTCTATTACAATCACTGATGCAAGTACACATTGATCCATACAGTCACTTACGCAATCACAGGCTCTCATGTATAGTCATTTATATATGCCAACTCTCACATGCACTGTGTTTAACATATGTACTTACTTGGACATGGAGCACTGAGATACCCATTCACTCACCAACACACCCATGCACACAGTCAACCACCCATACAGCTCTTTCCACCTGCACTCTTGAACCCATATACCAAGTGAATCAACTGCTCACACATATATGTACAGAGTCATACACCTCCCAGCCACCCACACACACACTCACCCACACATACAAATACTTGGGCAACCAATCAATAACCCATATAGCCACTCATATAGCTACTGATCAACACATGCAGCAGCTTACACAACAACAGACATACTGATGCACACATTCAGACAGTTTAGTCACTAACCCATGCATTCAGTAAGACACATTTAATCACTCACTCATACAGTCAGTCACGCACCTTCTAAATCCTTCATCCAGACACTTATACATCCACTCATTCTTCA
This sequence comes from Lissotriton helveticus, assembly GCF_964261635.1. Lineage (NCBI taxonomy): Eukaryota > Metazoa > Chordata > Amphibia > Caudata > Salamandridae > Lissotriton > Lissotriton helveticus. Next base: position 1,127,245,965 of record NC_136067.1, read on the forward strand.
ATATGTAAAACATATTTAAACTTTACAGAAACACACAGTCACTGGATGATGTCATCAGTGATGTCATCAGTGATGTCATTTGAGATGTCATCAGTGATGTCATCAGTGATGTCATGTGAGATGTCATCAGTGATGTCATCAGTGATGTCACTGACCATGTCATGAATGATGTAATATGTGACATCATCATCAGTGGATTGCGGGCGCGCAAGTTATAGTGAGTCCAACTAGCTATAACGTGGGAATTTCAATGGTTTTGTATGAGTAAAATGTTCAGCTAACTATAACTGGTGTGAAACCTATGTTTTTTTCAGTGAATTTCAAAGGTTTTTTAACTGCTAATTCCTAACTATAACGATTGTGAAACCTATGGTTTTTTCAGTGAATATATATATAGATAGATAGATATATAGATAGATAGATAGATAGATAGATAGATAGATAGATAGATATATAGATAGATAGATAGATAGATAGATAGATAGATAGATAGATAGATAGATAGATAGATAGATAGATTCTTCCAGTCCTGATTTAAAAAATGCAAAGCCAGGCACTGACTCCATGGGATGCGGTGAATCCAAGAAAAGTTTTATTCCATGGATGAACCCATTTTTTTTTTTTTTGCGGTGAATCAATGAAAAGTTTTATTCCATGGATGAACCCAGACGTGTTTCGGCGGACGAGTCTGCCTTGCTCACTACATCTATCTACACAAAACAGAATGCCAGTACTGCCATACACATTCGACGATTTTTATGCACAGTGAGATTAAACATCTGTCGCATATACACAAGACGCTAATGTGCCTGTAGAAATCTTGTATTTATTTTTGTTTCTTATTTTTGATACAACTTTTATCAAAGATTCAAAAAATCTTTATGTTTGTTTTTGCGGGGGGGGGGTTATACTATATACAACGTGGGGGAGAAGAAAGTGGTGCAAGCTGTCACCCGAAATCAGGAAGTAAATCACATTCGCACACACTATATTACACATCCATCATTTGTACGTGATACTTTCATACCAACATTCTCTCTGTCATTTATGGACACGCGAAAAATAAAAAAGTGATTGGTGCAAGTGGGAAAAGAAGAAGAAAGTGAAAATGGGGGGAAGTAAATTGGGAAAAATTGGGAAAAAAACAGAAGGACCTCACCAAGGTTCAGCAGAACCTATTACTCTAGTTGGTGGGAGATGGAGTTAGATTACAACAATATTTACATTACATTTAGAAGACGGCCATCATATCTATTTACAATCTAAATATTCACAATTTACTTCAACATAAAGATTGGCCTTATGTACAAAGGTAGTACAAAGGGTCGACGCGTTTCGAAGCCCCTTTATTGTGGGGATTCTCCTCAGGACCTCATGGGGTTAAGTCCTGTGAAAGAAACAAACAACAACTTACTAAACCAAACTACTGAACATGGACCCTCAACTTCAAAACCGACAAGCAACACCAAAGGCTTTACCTCATCTTCATTGAGTATTATGCCGGATGTCCATCTTGATGTGAATGCTGTTTTCTATCCTAAGCTCGAATGTACGTCTAATCGGTTGACAAAAAACGTCCTTGTCATTTAAACTCGAAGACGCGCTTTGAAAAAGCACTGTGATCAAAACCTGCTACAGAGTGTGTCAAGCGCACTACTAAATTACCTGTCCTCCCAGGACAAACGGGCCAGAGCTCTGTCAGCGGGGTATTTATTTCTTTTCCTTCAAAACCTGCAAAATGCAAGACAACAAATGCATGCCTCAGTCCGGATTTCATTAACGATTGCGTATGGCTCCACTGGCGAGAGCCACAGTTCTCAAAAGAGGCGTTCTTAACTGCAAACGGGGCTGAAAACGCCCAGGCTTACCGTGTTTGGAAATGAATCCTCTCCCTTGCTCGGCGTTTCTCAGTCTGCCGTCGCATTGGGTGCATCACTCGCACCCGGTCATATGACTCTGGAGTTTACCGCTAAGACCTCTGGGAGTCGTAGTTGTTCTTACGGCGGTATTGTTTAGAAGTCTGACATGTCCAGGCCGATGTCAATTGGACTTGTTTGATGCTAATACGTGTTGGAATTCATTCATATAGTGAATGTAGCTAGGGTGCTGGATATTTCTGTGTGAATTCCGTGGTGGATTTTTTGGACGCGATTCGCAGTAGTGACCTCCTAAGGTCCGTGTGGTTAATGAGGGGACTCTTTGTTTTGATGTACGCTGGGAGGTACGGTGAGTGCGATCTTGTTTTGCGGGGCCAATCATGTGGGAACAGTGAAGGAAAATATGGGAGCTCATAGATGGTACAATTCCGACATCTCATTTAAACCTGTAACTGCGGAATTATATTTGAGAATAAGGATTGCCTCTCGTGTTGATAATTTAGCTTCCAGATCTCCTCCCCTTTGGTCAGGTTCTATCTTGGAGATAACAGTCCACTTGACATCATTTTCTGTGTGTGCATGGTCAATCCAGTGTTGCACCAGCGGGGCAGTAAGGATGGTCTTCTTGATTCTAGATTTATGTTGGCTGATCCGCTGTCTGACCTCTTGGCTTGTCTTACCTATGTATAGTTTATTACATGGGCATATAATCCCATATATAACATACTTAGTTTTACAATTAGTGAATTTGGAATGTTTCCATGAAACACCATTGTGTTGGAACAAGTCTCCTTCCATCGTAAGCGGACAACACACACACGTTCCGCAACGGTGGTGTCCTGCAACTGGGGGTAGATTAAGGTACTCTCGGAGTGATGTGGATGTTTGTTTGGGCATAGCCGCTCTCACTATGTGGTTTGCCACACTCTTGTCTTTTTTTAAAAGCAAAAAGTGGCGGTTCCGCTAGTTGGCTGGCCAAATCCTTAACCAGGTGCCAGTTCTTGTGAATTTCTTTTTTAAGCCAGTTGGACGTAGGACAAAATGTGGAAACACAAACTATCCTGGTTTGGTCATTCCTGATTTTTTTAGTCAACAATGTCTCTCTAGGTGTCCACCATGCCCTCTTGAGCGCACGTTTGAGTAGTTTAGCGGGATATCCGCGGAGTAGTAGTCTCTCTTTGAGAGCATTTGCATGCGACATATATTCATCTTTGAAAGTGCAATTCCTGCGGATCCGCAGGAATTGTCCCAGGGGTAGATTCTCCTTGAGGCTTCTCGGATGGTAGCTTGAGAAGTGTAGTGCTCTATTGCGGTCTGTTTCTTTCTTATACAATGTACTGACCAAAATGCCGTCATTACTGTAAACTTCTACATCCAAGAAGGGTAATCGATGTTTCGAATGTTGTATACTGAATTTGATGTGTTCAGTCCGATTGTTGACCCATTGGTGGAAATCAAGTAATTGTTCCTCTGTTCCCGACCATGTGAAAAAAATGTTGTCTATGTATCGGAGCCATCCTCCGATACATAGTGCAAACGGGTTGTTCTCGTAGATGTGTTTTTCTTCGAACTGGCTCATAAAGAGTACTGCCAACTCTGGGGCGAAAGGACAGCCCATCGCTACCCCACGGATTTGGAAAAAGAAATCATCTTTGAATTTAAAGAAGTTCCTTTGCAAAGCCAATTTTGCCAGAGACAGGATGAATTCGGTGGGCACCTTCATCGGTCTTTCCCTCATATTCAGAAAGAATCTCAGTGTCTCCAGTCCCTCTTTCTGGGGGATCTGAGTATAGAGAGTAGTAATGTCCATGCTTACTAAATAGTCTTTGTTTTCTTCGAATGGTAGTTGCGTCAATTTATTGATAAAGTCGGTGGTGTCTTGTAGAAAAGACTTTTCTTTGACCATGAAGGGTTTTAAGAAGAAATCAATAAACTTAGAGACAGGTTCAAAAAGAGAGTCACATCCGGAGACAATTGGTCTCCCGGGTGGTTGCTTTTCATCTTTATGAATTTTCGGTAATGCGTATAACAGTGGTGTACGCGGATGTTTATTTTGTAAAAACTCTTTTTCTTTTTTACCGAGAAACCCTTGTTCAAAGCCTTGATCCACAATCTCAAAAAGTTCTCTCTGTAAGTCTTGGGTGGGATCTTTTTCAAGTTTTTTGTAGCATCCTTTGGCCGATAGTTGTTTGTTGACTTCCGCTATGTAGGATTCCTTGTCCCAGATCACTATAGAGCCGCCTTTATCTGCTTGTTTGATAATTACATCATTGTCATTGGCTAAGGTCTTGAGTGCATCTTTTTGCTCTTTTGAAAGATTTGGTTTAATAAAGGTTGTTCTTTTCTGTTCTTGTGACGAAATTGCGGACAGCATAGTTTTTTCAAACGTCAGGACTTCTCTGGGTACCTTGTTAGCTGGAGGGCAGAATTTTGATTTCTTTTTTAGGCCAGTAGTTTCCAAATTTGATGGCTGTATTTCTCCTGCAAAGAATGTTGTCAACCTGATTTTTCGGCAGAATTCAATAAATTCCGATTTAAGTCTAATAAAATCCGTATTCCTTAGAGGCACAAACGATAGTCCCTTTTCTAGAAGACTGATCTCTGATGGTGTCAAGATTCTGTTTGAAAGATTGAAAATTGGAGATTTTAATTCTTGTAATTGCTGTAATTCTGCCTTCTTGTTGACATTTCCCATTGTGGCGCAAATCTGGTTTTTGCGCGTGCCTTCGGTTGGCCGCGCCCTAAAAAAGGTTGCTGTTGTGGCTGTTGCTCACCTCCTTGTTGGTAGTTCTGTTGTTGAAAATTAGGTTGAAATGACCCTCTCCTTGTGTTTCCAGGTCTAAAGTTGGAATTGTCCCCTTCGCTGCTTCCAGAGGAGGAAGTGTCCGAAAAAGTCAAAAAATTGTTTCGCGATCTCCCTTGGTTGTCAGGTAGAAATCGTCGTGACTCTGGTCTGGTAAAGAAGTCCTGTTGTAGATACGGATATGCTTTTTCTAATGAAAAGTTCCTTTTATCTCTCTCAAAATTACTCTCTTTTTGAGTGATTGTGTAATCTTTAAATTCAATGATGTCCTTATCCACCTTCTCTAGAAGAGCCTTGGAGTCTGTTATTAATTGATTGTTTTTGATTTCTGTCTCCAAATTTGCTCACTACATCTGGCATCTCAAAGGTAAACTTCTTTTTATATATTACACTCGCAACACAACATGAGAATGGTTTTCACAGCAACCGAGCAGTGGTAAAGAACATTGAAGAGTTGAAAAAAATGCATGTCATGTAAAACACTTCGTGAATTAAAAAACTTGTCGAACACCTAATGCCAAATAATAAATATGCGACCCATTTGTTAAATTTGCACAAATGTATAAACAAATAAAGGTAATACAATGATTTACCTTGTGTGTAAAGGTAGCATGTTAGGATGCACGCCACATACATGAGACACATAAATGAAACTCGTGTTGCCGTCTTGGAGACAGTGAGACAGTGAAGAGTTACTCCTTTTCCCCTTCTTTATCTGCCCAACATAAGTGCTTGGTTAGTACCTGTAGTTGCTGCCTATCAATCAATCAAATAGTCTTTATTCAATTACATAATCATACAATGAAATGGTTTTTTTTGCAAAGCGCGTGTATACCAATGGCGTCTTAGCGCTGGACTATTAAGAATACAGGGTTCAAAGTAAGGGAGATGAAACGGAATAGTGCAACTGGGCATTAGAACAGCCAGGTTTTAAGATCCCGCCTAAATTGGGATAGATTTTGTTGAGTTCTAAGGTGTAGGGGCATGGAATTCCATAACTTAGGAGCTAAGTATTGGAAACTTCTGCCACCCCATTTCAGCGTCTTTATCCTAGGGACTCTTAACAAGGACGCTGAAACGGAGCGAAGATTTCTTGATGGGACATAGCACTCAACATATTGTCTAATTTGTCCTAGTCCGTTACTATATAGAGCCTTGTGTAAAATACACATCGACTTGAATTTAATCCTAGCAGTAGTCAGGAGCCAGTGAAGTTGGTCTTGAATCGCCAGGCTGATGGAACTGAATTTAGGTAGGTTTAACAGTAGGCGCGCAGCTGCATTCTGTAGAATCTGTAGCTTGTGTCTAACACTTTTTTTGGCACCAAGGTATAGTGAGTTACAATAGTCGATTTTCGACAGCATCAGCGCAGTGACTACCCTCTTCCTGAGAGACATTGGAATAAAGGGAAGAATTTTCCTAAGAATCTTAATCATATAAAAACAGAAAGACATAGTACTATTGACCTGGTCAGATAGGGAAAGCTGGTCATCTACTATAATCCCCAGGTTCTTTACCTTTTTTACGGGACTAGGGCAGACTCCTGCAGTGTCGGGCCACCAAGTTGTGTTCCAGAGAGGGAATCCCCTCCAAAGGTTAATACCTCAGTCTTCCCAGTGTTAAGCTTTAAGCAGTTACTCTGCATCCAATTGATAATATGGCCCATGCATGAGTTGAAGCAAGCTGCTACATCCTCCAATGGATCAACCAAGGAGACGACAATTTGTGTGTGGTCTGCGTAACAAATTGCTGTGAAGCCAAAGGAGCAAATACGTTTTGCCAGTGGGGCTACATATATATTAAACAGGGTGGGTGAAAGTGCCGACCCCTGGGGTACTCCACATGGTATGAGAAAGGAAGGGGATTTGTGTTCATCTAGTATCACTATTTGTTGTCTATCTGCCAAGTATGTTTTAATAGTATCTGCCGCCCTATCTATAATGCCTATTTCTGCCAACCGTTGAAGAAGTATCTGGTGGTCTACCGTATCAAACGCGGCAGATAAATCAAGCAATATCAATATTGCCTTCCTGCCCTGATCCAATTGGACACGTATACTGTCAGTAGCTGCAATCAATGCAGACTCAGTACTATGGCGTGGTCTAAAGCCGTGTTGTGCTTCATCTAATATGTCATGAATTTCTATACATTTTACTAGCTGTTCATTTATTACTTTTTCCAATACTTTCAAGGGAAACTGCACAGAGGTGATAGCACGATAGTTTGCGACTTCAGTTGGGTCCAAGATAGGCTTCTTCAGGATGGGTTTTATAAGTGAATTTTTCCAATGCATCGGAAAATGTCCTTGTTCTAGAATATTGTTTAAGAAAGGTGTCAAGACCTTAGCAACAGCTTCTGGGGCCATATGAAAGACTGTGGCTGGACAGGGATCCAGAGGTGATCCTGAGTGGGTTGTTAAGATAAGATTTTCCCCTTTCTCCTGAGTGAGATGACTGAACTTTTTAAAAACGGTCTGATTATTACGAACAGCCAGTTTACGTTCAGTTGGTCCTGGCTCGCTTACGTTAGTGGAAAATTCTTCGTATACTTTTACAACTTTTTCTCGAAAGAAGTTAGCTAGTTGGACACAGAACATTTTAGTAGATTTATAGTGTGTAGTGTTAGCAAACTCAGAAAGCCTGAGGACTGTTTTAAACAGTTCTCGGGAGGTATTTATGGCTTCCTTATATTTGGCTATGGCTACCCCATGTCTTGAGTATTCTTTCCTCCAAAGCCTTTCTTTAGCTCTGCAGATTTTTTTTTAGTGCTTTTAGCTCAGTACTATACAAAGGAGCTGAAGACATTTTACATTTTTAAAACAATAACCATAAAAACATTGAAATTCATCCTTACAAAATACAAGATCCCCATAGAAATGATCTAAAGTTACATATTCCAAACGTCCAAAAACCCAATAAGTTAATATAAAATGCGTTATAAAAATAATACTATCCATAAACAGCCACCATCTATATACCAGGTATTAGTAAAACCATTTAAGACAATCACATCTCATATGTTCATTGATTACTCAAACCCTGGGCACGGATTATCCACATGCCATGTAAAAATTTGGCGATAGCGATTATACTTAATTCATTACCATCTGTTTTTAAAATCCGTAAGGCTTCAGTGCCGGCAGTAATCCCCATCATGTGACAAGTTGGCTTTAACCATTTATGTCTCAAATTCCTGTATACTGGGCAAATGAAAAAGACATGGGCAATAGATTCCCGTTGTGTTGGCCAAAACGGACATTCCATACTAGAACCTGTACCCCATTTACCTGTAAATGATTTGATGGTAAGGGTGCCTATCCTAAATTGGTGGTACCATTTCCTATCACATGGAACCGTTATGAGGTCCCAATACTTTTCGTAAACGGTCACATGTTTGGTCTCTAAAAAAGCCCTTGACAGGGACATACTCGTCATAGACGAAAAACGTTTCATCATAACCATATTCCAGTATAGCCCCTTTAGTTCTTTACGGGACAGGAATGTAACATTAGTTGGATTTTGCCACCACATATTCAGCCCAAGGTCACACAGTGTTGTCTTAACCTGCTTCAACCACAACATTTTACCCACACCAACTGCATCCCTGACCTCCAAGAGAGCATAGGCATACTCAGAAAGCTCCGGGGTAACCCAGAGCCTCCTCCAGTAGGCCACGGGTCTAAAACGAGCCACATCCTCCAAAAACTGGCTTCCCAGATCATAATAAAGCGGTAGTAGAGGAGTCGATTGAGGTAGGCCCGTGATAGCCCTCATAAATTTGTTTTGTGAGGTCGACAGTGCAGATAAATTACTGAAGCCCCATAATTCTTCCCCATACAATACTGATGCTGTCATTTTTGCATTGTAGATTTTCAATAAAGGGGAAATCGGCTTGGTGTGGGATAGCCTGTGTTCTTTTAACAGACCACCAGACAGTTGTGCATGTCTAAGCAGTAACATGTCCAGATGTGGATTCCACTTAAGTTTGGGGCTTAGTGTGATACCAAGGTAAGTAACAACATTTGCCTGCTCAAGTATAGCATTGTTCATAGTAACTATCCCTTTTACTACTTTCTGCTTATGGAGGACCATGAACTTAGTCTTGTCTACATTTATTATGAGACCATAGTCCTTACAAAATAGCTCGTACCTTGCTATAGCCATCTGCAGACCTTGCTGGGTTTTAGATAATAGCAGGGTGTCGTCGGCAAACATTAACAGAGGTATTTTACTACCATTTAAAATCGGGGCATCAGTAGGGTGATTATCAAAGTAATTTGTCACCCTATGAATGTAAAGTGAAAATAAGGTCGGTGCCAATACACACCCCTGAATGATCCCTCTTTTGACCTGGAAACTATCAGTTACTTGGCCATGCTGGCCCCAACGGACTTGGGCAAAATGTGCTTCGTGTAGTCTAATCAGAAAAGCCAACAAGTCCCTGGGCAAGCCCTGTTCTGCTAAAACATCCCACAGGAAGCTAGGAACCAAGTCAAAAGCCGACTTTAGGTCAACAAAAGCGGCATATAATCTCCCGCCGTTAAGGATCGCAAAGCGCCAATAAATTAAAACAAATCTAAAAACTTGGTCTATTGTACTCTGGTGTGAACAAAACCCACCTGTAACGGGGAGAGGATATTACCATCGTCGATCCAATCTTGAATACGACTCAGCACAAGCCTAGCCGTCACCTTTTGTAAACAGTCAATTAAACTGATGGGCCTGTAATTACTTGGATCTGATCTATTCCCTTTTTTAAAAATAGGTAAAATCTCCACACCTTTTCATGACTCAGGGATTGGGGAGCCCTTTGCCAACGCATTTACAAGAGTCTGTATATAAATTACCCAAAGTACCTTATTGTGCAGAAACAAATCTGGAGGGACACAATCAAGCAGGGCATTATCCTATGCTTAATGCTATGTATACTTTGGGACTGTCATCTGGCATTCTCTGACTAATATCATAGTTTAGAGGCAGGTGTTCAGTCGCTGGCCCAAGTGTTTTCGAAAAACAGGGCTAGTGGATTTGGAGAACTGATGTAAGTTAAAGTGAATAATGTGTGCCAAAGAAAAAGGAGTGAAGATTAAAAAGTGAGGGAAGGAGAAGAGCTTGATGTTTGTGGATTGGGTTAAGAATCTGGAGTGAGCAGCTACCATTATGTGTATTTTGACAGAGATTAACTTATAAATGTACATTCAGTGCCTTGTCAGCGTTCATTCCATTTGGGATTTTGCAATCTAGTAAAATTATGTATCTGGATTCCAGTCTCCTGAGAGCTAGTTGACTATTGCCTCCTCTCATGTTTCTTTTGATGCTGTCAATGACAAAATAAGTGAGGTCTTCTGCTCTGCCCCTGTGCTGTGTGTTTATGTGACGGGCTACAGGATATGCAGGATCATCATTGCTGATGGCTCTTAGATGCTTCAGTATCCTGACATGTACGGGGTGAATGGTACTCCCCACGAACATTTTGTTGCAAGTGCAATGCAGCACATAGACTGCAAAATCCGTTTTACACGTGTAGCTCTCCCTGATTTCAAGCGGGGTTTTTCTGAGGGGAAGCGAGACTGTTTTAGTATTGACTCAATGCTTGCAGGCCTTACACTTCACGCATTTTCGGAAGCCATTCTGCAATTTGAGCCAACTCGCGCCTTTTTCTTGTGTGGGTGCTTTCCAAACAAGTTCTTGTATCATGGACTTGGCCTTCCTAAAAGTTAACTGTGGGAGCTTGGTGCAAGAGGGGCCTATAGTGGGGTCACTGCGCACTATTGGCCAGTGTCGGTACAGGATTTTTCGTACGTTGGAGTGGTAGGTATTGTACCCGGTGATGAGTCTTGGAGTGCTGTCTAGGGACTGTTTTGGGCCTTGCTCTTTGTTCTTGTTTTTAAAGATGAGATCAACGCTTTTAGTGGCCGCACACTTCTGTTAGGCTTTCGTCAGTGTTTTATTCTTGATATATATATATATATATATATATATATATATATATAGACATATATATATATATATATATATATATATATATCCAACAAAGTTTGCCCTGCAGCTGGCAGTCGGAAGAAATGCTGGTGCATGAACTACAAATACCAGGAGGCACACAAATGAGAACATTACCTGGGAGGCTCCTTGGAGGGCTAATTAAAGAATATGCAAATCAGTATAAATGCAACATGCAGAGACTCGTGACTGCCTGGCTTCCCTCAGATGAAAGAGCAGGAGCTCTGAAACGCGTAAGGGATTGAAATAATTTGGATGAGAAAGCCAGTTTGAAAAATAAATAGTTCTGTTGAATTTTCCATTCTGGAGTGGCGTCTTCAAGCTGCAGGGCAAACTTTGTTGGATATATATATATATATATATATATATTCACTGAAAAAACCATAGGTTATAGACCATATATAGTTAGGAATTAGCATTTACAAAACCTTGAAAATTCACTGAAAAAACCATAGGTTATACACCATATATAGTTAGGAATTAGCATTTAAAAAACCTTATTTTACTCACACAAAACCAATGAAATTCCATATACAGTTAGTTGTACTAACTATATATCGCGCACCCGCAATCCACTGCTGATCATGTCACATATTACATCATTCATGACATGGTCAGTGACATCACTGATGACATCACTGATGACATCTCAAATGACATAACTGATGACATCACTGATGACATCTCAAATGACATCACTGATGACATCACTGATGACATCTCATTTGACATTACTGATCACATCACTGATGACATCATTCATGTGATAATACGATGAACCTCTTCAGACTCTAATATAACCTTAGATACACTCAGTGTAAACAGACACTCACAGACTGTCACTCATCCATGGAGTTACTTACACACCTAGTCAGTCATGCAAAGAATCAATCACACCTCCATTTTCACAACTATACAGTTATACACACCTTACTTATTCAAACATATACTAAAACATATTTACTCGCTTATACAATCCTGGATACAAGTTCACAATGATCCATACAGCCACTCACACATTCACTGCACAGTTATTTATATATGTCAACTCTCACATGTACTGTATTTTACATATGTACTTACTTTGACATGTAGCACTGAGATATCTATTCACTCACCAATACAGTCATGCACACAGTCAACCGCCCATACAGCTGTTTCCACATGCACTTTTGAACCCATACATCTATGCACAGAGTCATACACCTCCCAGCCACCCACATACACACTCAGTCTCCCATACAAATGCTTGGGCAACCAATCAATAACCCATATAGTTACTCATATAGCTACTGATCAACACATGCAGCAGTTTACAGAACAACAGACATAATGATGCACAAATTAAGACAGTTTAGTCACTAACCCATGCACTCAGTGAGACACATTTAACCACTCACTCATACAGTCAGTCATGCACCTACTAAATCCTTCATCCAGACACTTATACATCCACTCATTCTTAAATATGTAAGACATATTTTAACTTTACAGAAAAATACAGTCACTGGATGTTGTCATCAGTGATGTCATCAGTGATGTCATTTGAGATGTCATCAGTGATGTCATCAGTGATGTCATTTGAGATGTCATCAGTGATGTCATCAGTGATGTCACTGACCATGTCATGAATGATGTAATATGTGACATGATCAGCAGTGGATTGCGGGTGCGCGATATATAGTTAGTACAACTAACTATATATGGAATTTCATTGGTTTTGTGTGAGTAAAATAAGGTTTTTTAAATGCTAATTCCTAACTATATATGGTGTATAACCTATGGTTTTTTCAGTGAATTTTCAAGGTTTTGTAAATGCTAATTCCTAACTATATATGGTCTATAACCTATGGTTTTTTCAGTGAATTTCATTGGTTTTTTAAAAGCTAATATCTATAGCTGTAAAATGTATTCTTCTTTAAATCCAAAAATATATTTTATATGTTTATTAATAATTTTTTTTAAATATTTTTTTTGTTTCGCTCCCGGTCCGCGAACCGGGAAGCTTTCCGTTAGCTCAAATTGATGCCGCGACCCGGTCCGCGAACCGGTAAGAAATCAACATAGTGACGGTATCGCGTTGCCGCGTAATGCGTCTTATGACGTACTGCGTTAGCGCACCTGGAAGTGCCCCGGGGCGCGGACCGAGGCGCGAAACGCAGCTCTCCGGAAGCGATCCGCGGCGCGTCGCGAAAGCGCGATGTATCGCGTTGCCGCGTAATGCGTCTTGTGATGTACCGCGTTAGCGCACCCGGAAGTGTCCCGGGGCGCGGACCGAGGCGCGAAGCTCAGCGACCCGGAAGCTAACCGGGGCGCGTTCCGCAGCGCGTAACATGAGCGTGAGAGGTCATGTGACTTGTTAATAAAACTTTTCATTGGTTCATTTCACTTTTGGTTTCATAATGATGTAAGGCTAGGTCAGGTGACCTAAAAATAACACTTTTCATTGGTTGAGAAGTATTGTTTTTCCCAAATGATGACAACCCCTCCTTCTTTCCTCACTCTGACTTTCATCATTGTGAGAGGAAGACCTTTATTACTATATCAGAAATGGCTTCAGTAGTTGCTTCAGCTGGTGGACCCCCACCACCACCTCCACCTCCTCATGGGAAGAGAGGACCACCTCCCCAGGTGATGACCAACACTGAGGTGGAAGAGGAAGAAATGGATGAAGAGGAGGGAGAAGAACCACAGTTCTTAGAAGAAGTGCCCCGGGTTTCCCATAAGAAAGCCAGTTTCATCTGGCAGTTTTATTCGATCCCTCGTGGCCAAAAAAAAGTGAATGCGAGGTATGTCACCTGCCTCATCTGTAAAGAAAAATTATCCAGAGGGACGGATAAGAAATATAGTTATGGCAACCATACTATGCACAGGCACATGACAAGGAAGCATCCACTGAATTATAGCCGGGCGGAAATACGGGATTTGCAGGAAAATCCAAGATCAACTCCTGTGGCCAGATCAAGAATATCCATTTCATTGACACCAGCAGAGGCACGGGAAACTGTGCCAAACATACAAGAACATTTTGGCCACATGATCCACACTTGTATGCACTGTCGTGCGTTGTTAGCAATATGAGCATAAATGCTATCAACCTGGCGTATGAACACCATAATTGCCCTAACCGCCCCCAGTAATTATTTTTTGCTCCTGTTGAGCCCTTTTCAATGCCTGTTTTTTGTTGTTTCCCCCCCCCAAAAAAAACCAAAAAATATATAAAATCGTTCAAAAAATACAAAAAAAACACAAAAAAAAACAAAAAAAAAAACAAATATAAAACAACAAAAATATTTAAAAAAAAGTTCTTTTCAGAACTACCTTCCCTTTCAAAAAAAATTGCTAGAATGTTTAGCACTCTGGCAAGCTCTATTTCTTTTGGTTCGCTTCCCGGTTAGCTTCCCGGTACGCGGACCGGGAGCTAACCCAAAATTTTTTTTTTTTTTAAAAAGAGTAAGTATAAGGAAAGTAAACAGAGAGTGATGTTAAAAGAAAGACAGCTATAGGGAGTAAAGAAGAGATACTGTTTAATAGATCTATTTACCGAAGAAAAGACGGAAGAGGGTATAATTGTGAAAAACAAAATAGATAACGAAGTGAAAGAAAAAAAAAGAGAGTATAACATTAACAAAGAAGAGTTTCTTGGAGAATGTGAGTGAATGTTCAAAATAAGATTAAAACATGAGGAATAATAGAGAGAAAAAATAGAAAACAGAAAACAAAAAATAACAGAAAAAGATTAATTGAAATAGCAAAGAAATGTAAGTAACATAGAGCCATATCATCAACATAGGCAATAAAAGTTTTGCAGCTTTTATTGGCAGAAATGTGTCGCTAAAGCTGCTTTTGCGGCAGAAAACTGCCGCTAAAACCACTTTTGCACCAGTTTTCTGCCAATAAAAAGAGCAATAATTTTATTGGCTGTGTTCATAATATGCCCCTTAGTGTGCTTCAACTACACAGAGAAAGCATTATGAACAAATAGTGATAGAGTGATCAGTCAAAGACACTAAGAGTAATAGAGACGGAGTGAGTGAACAAAAGTGAGGAACTATGAGAAGAGAGGGACTGAGAAAAAGAGTGGAAGGAGTTGAGTAAGTAGGTAATAGAGAAAGGAATGAGGGAAGTAGCAAAGGCAGGAAACTGAGGGTTAAAGAAATGAAGCAGTGGAACTAATAGAAGTTAAATGTGATAGAAATGTAACGAAAAGAGTACAAAACATTTACCTTATAATTGTCGTTAAATTACTCACTTTTTGTTTTTATACTTTCAATCTGCGAAAGAGAGAACAAACATTTGAAAAATATTAAAACATGTATTTAAAAATTACAAAAGACAAGGGAAAAGATTGAAGGACAAACAGTTTTTCAACAACTTTGACACTTACAGAAGCTTCTGCTTCTCCAGGCCCCCTACACAGTCCTAAAGATATACATTTTAAACTAACAGTATCTTGATGCAGATGAAGTGAGGCCTATCTTAAAATATGGTGCATCTTTTGCATTGCTGTTGTCTCAGAAAAGTGTCGCAAGACACTAAAATTTAAAATAATTGCTTCAGGATGCCAATAAGATGTCTCCTATCCAGAGGTTTGTTTGAGGTGAGGCCTACTCAGGGTTGCAGATGAAATTTCGAGTTGTTGAAGAGAATAGAGGACATAATATATGTGAAGGTCTACCAATGAAGTGAGTCATGTCCACTGCACTCTTGAACAAAGTCCAAACCTCCTATGTTTCCCTGGACAGACCTAAACTTGATCTACACAATGTGCTTCGTAATGATAGGAAACACAGGTGATGTAAATGAAATACGTGCAATTTATTTTGCTCATTTCACAATCACATCACTTGTGTTTCCTTTGCTTAGGTATCTCATTGTGCAGATGTAGTCTAGCATATGAAAGAATATGCAGAAGCGCAGCACTGCATGCAACAACTTTGACACTTACAGAAGCCTCACCTTCTCCATGCCTCCTACACAGTTCTACATATACATCATAAATGCAAACAGTACAGAATTAATTATACATGTTAAATGGTTTATTTTTGCTGTTCTCAGAATGTATCAAAATTCACTAAAAACAGTGACTTGAAGGTATTCATCATATAACAGCGGGGGAAAAAAAACACAATCAAAATGATTGTGTTTAAAAAACCCATACAACATAACAAATCAGAATTCAGAACTCCTTAAAGTTAACTTACTTTCCATGACGTCAAAGGATGTCCTATGAACAGCTTACACTCTGTTGTGCTGTTATTACTTTCAGCCCGCCCCTTTCTGAAAGAAAATCTCCATCGTTTTTAAAAACATGTTACATGCAATAAATGACTTCTTGCTCTCTACCACAAGTTTCCACAAGGCCAAATCTTGTCAGAGCCATTTATAACTCTTGGATTTCTTGTAAGCCAATCCCGTCATTTGGCATTTCTGCAACTTTCAGAATTAAAATGTTGAAGATCATTTTCACAATCCAGGAATAGTAATATCTTCCTCTTCTTGCTCAGTCATGTTCTACATTTCCTATGACACTGATACTGCTTACTATGAAGCAGACTTACACTAACTCTATGACTAGTACAATTATTTAATTCTCTACATCACTTTCAATCACAAAGCAATGTAAAACAGTAGACAGCATTGCAGACTTACATTCCCTCTACTCTATGTTTTGATTGGCTGCTTCAATTAGCTTATAAAAAGAAATAGTTTTTCTGAACTCATTCAAAGTGCACTTATTTCTCCATGACGTCCAGTCTTATGGTTAGAAGTTATGTCTCTGAACTACACTTATCCTCAAGGCCAAATTGTGTAGGAGCCATTAGAACTTCTTGAAATTCCACAGAGCACATCCCGAGATTATTTCCCTAAAATTTTGGTTTTAAAAACACCAGGTAAGAGTTTTTAAGGTCATACGGCAATTTTTTTTTGAAAATTAAAACAGAATCGTTGCAGAATGACCAGCCATTTCTAGACTTTAAATAAGCTGTGTAATGTCCTGATGTTATTGAAGGGCCGTCATGATATATAATTGCTGCAGTTACAAAAGTCCTTCCTGATATTGACAACTGCGAAGCTACAAATTTTTTAATTAAAGTTGTCAATTTTGTTCCATCAGGCCTACATCGTTGGAACATTAAAATGACATACTGGCCATATGTTCGTATAAATAATGTGGACATCATTTCAGATTTACATTGGCTACACTCCATGTTGTGATCAGCTGCTTTTACTAGCTTATTAAAGGAGACTGATTTACTGTCTGGCAAAGTTAAATATATAAATCTTTCTGAGTCTACACTAGTAGTACTTGATACCATACAGTTCTCACAGTCATGCTGCCATTGATAAGAAAGCCCAAACAGCTGATCTACATCTACACCTTCAGCATGCAATACATCAAGCATATACATTAAAAACTCCTGACAATCTTGCTGAATTTTTTGAGAGAATTGTGTTTGGCCTGAACATCTGTCTAACAGATTTCGAATTTCAGACACACTTTCTATGTTTGTTCTATCAGTGCTACATTTCTCTAACACAGAATTTAACAAACTGCAAAATCTTTGATCAGAATTGACCACAATCTCTTCTTTTACATTTTCTAGAGAAAACAAAACATTAACCACTACATTAGCATAGCAGTTGACACCAGAACTGTTTTCAAATTGAAAACCAACAACATCTTCAACAGAATCCTTTTTGTTTCTGCTTGTAATTTTAGGTTCATCGACTTTTCGTCTTTTTGCTACAACCTCCCCAGTATTGGTCACATTTCTTCGTTTCCGGCCTACCACACGTTTCTCAAACAAAGGATACTGAGGCAAATGTGGCGCATACTCTCTTCTTAACCTATTGTATTCCTTAACACAATCTAGATCCGCACAAATGTTTGTGACATCACACTCAATCAAGTACAATCCCGATAAAGTTCTAACTCGTGACAATGCCACATATGCCATACCCTCCTTGAACACAGAACTGCCAATATTCACCAATGCACAGTCTACACTTAAACCTTGCGATTTATGGATTGTCACCGCATATGCCAAGCAAACAGGAAACTGCTTACGGCGAACATATAAGTCTTTTACAAGCAAAAATCTAGCAGAGCAACGACCAATTAGCTGTACTTCCTCAATGCCATCAAATTTAATTTTTAAAAATTCAATTCCATCTCTATTTCTGTATTTTACAAAATCAACAACATTACCCATTGATCCATTTACCAGACCTCTTTCAACATGTAAATTCATTCTTAAAATTATACGGCAGTTCAAGCACACATTCAGAGTCTTTTCAAAACCTGCAGTTTTAGATATACTCTTCTCTAATGAATCCAATTTTGTTTTCAGATTCTCAGACAAAATAATTGTTGATCCCATATGCTCTACTCTGTCAATAGCTTCCAGTTTCACAATCTCTTGCTTTTCTAAATGCAACATTTTGTTGTTGAATTTGGCACATTCTGCAAGAGTTGGCATCAAACATATTCCAGATTTCTTATCAGAAATTTTCTGAAAAATATTCTCAGGCACAACATCTTGTTCTGGATATAAATTTGACAGTAATCATGCATGTAAAGCTTCTTTCCCATGCTCGGTCACTTTTCCAATTCTAACATCTTGTAGAATAGTCTTGTAAACTTCATCCTTCGCCTGACGCATATTTTCATGCAGTTCAGCATAATTGAAGTTTAACCATATATTGACGTTGCCAATGCTGCCTAGGCACTTCCTGGTATCTTCATGCGTGAGCATTTTGAACACAGGTTGCCCTTTCACTGGTGTCAGCTGCAAAAGATCTCCGAAAACAATGATGTGTTTGCCACCAAATAACACATCATACTCTGTTTTGAGAACTTCTTGCATTCTCAAATGCACAAAGGCAAGCATGACATTGGAAACCATGCTTACTTCGTCAATGATAAGAAGTTTCATTTTCCTCAAGATTCTTGAAACTTCAAAACAAGCATCTCCAGATAGCTTGTGATATTGTAATTTGTTGTCATGCTCCACTGGCAGCATCAGTAAACGATGTAAAGTAATCCCTTTAATGTTATGTGCTGCCAGTCCAGTTGGAGCGGTGACAACACAAGACAGCGATGACTCTGTCCTTTCCTGCAAATAGCATGAAATTGCTTTAATGAGGAAACTTTTTCCAGTTCCCGCTTCTCCACTCACGTACAGTCGGACAGGCTTCAACGACGTACATGAGCACTCTTTCTTGTCATGACTTAATCCATGATCAATTTGCATGGTAACTTCGTCATATATTTTCCTCTGCTCAACGTTGAGTTGTCTTTCCAACTCTTCTAAGTTAACCGCATCCTCCTGAGCATGTGCCATGGCTCTTTCCACTTCATTCATGGCAGTGGCAGCTTCATTTTCGATAACAGGTCCTCCTAGTGGATCCTGACTCAATGAAGCAGAACTCTGACTGTCCTGAGAACTGTCTCTGGCAATCTCGGCTGCAATCGTTGCTTCCTGCTCAATTTCCGCATTCAACATTTCTACATATTTGGGAAAATCAGGACATTCTATGGTCTCCTTGGCGGCATTGAAAGAGTCTTCATAACAGAGGAAATCTCCAAGCAGTTCCTCTTCTGCACGCCAAGGCTTGAAAAGTTGCAAAAGTGCTAAATAGAAAAACTCCTTTTTTTCAGGAGATTCGCCACTCAATTTTCGATGGTTTACCAAGTGGCATTTTCTTTGCTTGACCAGACATCCCTCACTTCCTATTACAGCATACACTCCTTTCTCAGTATCTTCTTTGATGTTCCTCTTGAATATGTAATTTTGAAGAACCTCATACAGACAAACATTGTGGAGGTGACTGCTTCTATTTGGATAATATGTATCCAACATGTTGGTCTTCAAAATGTCGGTACTGTTTGGCTCCTTTTCCGCCAAATACTCAATTTCCCGCACAGGTTTCAGAACTCGATTACGCGTTGCAGCAAGACCAAGACTCGCCCAAATGATACTCCTGGACTTGGCATAGAGACTTGCTGAAGACAACCGGTCAGAGCATTCGTAAGCTCCAATTTCTCGATGCGACAACATCTTCAGACTGAAACTGTACAACTTCTTGCTGAGGCTCTTTTCATGGGAAATGTCCTCCCACATATCCTTCAATTCTGTCTTCTCTTTTTTGGTGATGTAAGACGTCACATACCGAGCCACAGCCATACAGTTATCAGCCACAAACTGTATATCCATGTTAGCATTCCACATGGACAAAATCACCGGGTTGTAGTCGTTGATGTACTTGGACTCTTCGTTCCTCTTCAAATTGTATGTGTTTTTAGGTGATTTCTTCATGACATTATGTCGCAGCGAAGACATCAAACTGTTTACTCTTCCTTTAGAAATCACCGGTCGTGGAAAGCCGAAACGACATTTGGTGTAGAACTTGTCCTTGTTTCGGAATTTACGACGGCAGTACTTTCCACATCGATGGCTTTGGAAACGCAGAACTTTTTCTCTTAGGCTTTTCTTCTCCTTTGCGTTTGGAACAGCACACGTAGAATACTGTTGGATGAAACTCATCACTGAGTCTTCTGGATCCGTTCCAAATTTAGGTGCATCCTTGATCCACAGCAACATATGTATATGAGGAGCACCTCTTGCTAGGTACTCCTTTCTCCAGAAGAAATCCAACACCTCTCCAAGAGGTGGATTCTTCTTATTCATGATGAAAGACATCATAGCTTCAAATCTATGATTGAAGTACCTACATACATTGACTGGATCCAAAGAGCACAGTTCTCCGGGTGTCTTGAATTCGATGTTATCTACGTTAGCATTTGCCTCTCGTAGAAATTCAAGTAAGTCTTCCCAGCCATACTCGGCACAGCTCAGAGTGAGGAACCATGTGGGAGTACCTAAGTTCCTCAGCATACATTTTAAATCACCATGACGACGGTACCAGTACTCATTAGTACCACGCTGACACGCCATGAGATTAATCAGGTGAGAATCCAAAATACTGTCTTGGACATTGACTTTATCCATAAAGTCACTTGCCGAGATGTTTTGCATGTGTATACCACTTTTCAAGATGTGGTTCACTGCATATGACAGTCCAGACAGATCGCTTTCAAACAGGAGATGAAACAAATAAGGAATGCATTGTCGAAACCTAGCATCTCCTGCATACAATCGCAAAGTCCGGTATTCAGAAGCAGGAATTTGATGAGGTCGCTCATCATATCTTCCTCCCTGACCTGTTGGAAAAAGCTGTGGGAAACACCGAGCTTCCAAACTTTCCTCCCAAACACTAATGGGACTCCCTTTGGCTTGTTTCATTTGAAACAACTCAATAGCATTCCCCATGACTTCCTTGGAATGCAAAGGATGAACACTATAATGTTCATATATTTCTTCACTAGTAGAGGGTTCTACTTTCTCAATTTGACCAGCACACAAATCGCTATCCTCTTCCTCACTTACTTCCTCTTCTGCAACATATACATTCTTATAGTATTCATTATTTTTTTTCAAATACAATGTTGCCTTTTTAACTTTCCTAACATCTACTAAATCTTGCCATATTTTCTTATTCTTTGTCGGAACCCCATTAACTAAGATAACCAGAGGTTCCTCTTCCACTTTTTCTACTCCAATTGTGTTAATGTTTTTCTTCAAATCTAGAGGCAAATAAACAACTCTTCCCTTTAATCCTCTCTGTAAATCTGATGGAGGCAATTTCCCTGTCTTTGGCTCCATTCTTACAATAGCCTGAAAGGGATGGATACTTTGAATCAAAATAGATTCATAAGTATTTAAATCCTTCAATTCAGAAGGAATCTCAACCAATTCCAGATTATTATGAACTGCTCTAGCAGCCATCTGGTTTTGATTTAATTTGCAACAACAATAAGTACACACACGTTGATCCAATCCCAAATCAAAACAATTTTCTACCATCAAGTATGTTGCAAAATCCTTCCATTCACTATTATTTTCCCTTTCACTTTTTGCATATAAATCCACTAACTTAGTCTGATTCTTATAATAAGTGCGTCGACAACACACACAAGTGAAATTTGGCCTCTCACTTGATTTGACCTGAAATGTGACAATTTCCCTCTGGAAATTATCTGTACTGGAAACCTGTACACTATCTTCCACATTACCCGCTTCTTCTTGGTCAATTTCAACATTCTCCTCTTTACTTCCAAAGTAACAAAACTCAATTTCTTCACATATATTCTTCACATCTATTTCAGAACCATGCAAAAGAGCAGCGCATAATTGTTTAAGCATAATTGCTGGACTCTTAGCATAATACAACATTCTAACTAATTTCCTCACTTTATTATGATGCACTGCTAGCATTCTGAAATGATGAAAAACACTCTGGCATACTCTCCTGGAAAGACAAGCCAGTGAATGACCATGCAAACCTGTCACTTCTCTCACTCTGCAAGGATCTAATTCTTGCAACAACCTTATTTTCTGCTTCAAACTTTTCTTATTAAATGACCGTACAAAATCACAAAGCAAATTGATGGAATCCTGTCGCACACTACAAATACTACTACACTTCCAGGTGTACACAGGACCCTTAGCACGTCTTCCTAAAACCGCATTACCTAACACCTCTTCTGCCTCTGTTGTCACAAGTTTTTCTTTTTCAACTGGACAACCATCTTTCACTTCATAAGCACGACCACTGGTGTCAACTGCATGCACCAAATTATTATCCTGGAAATAACTCTCCTCATTAAAAAATGCCTCACAGCTTGAACTATGAATCCATTCTCCAGAAAAAACTTCACAAAAATTACTACGATTAACTATTCTCTTCCATCTACTATTTCTTTTGAAATCATAAATTGCCTTGTTTAGCTTCCTAATTCTATTGATTATCAAAATAAAAAACTTACGTTTAATTTCAAATGCCTGATCAATAACTTTCTCAACTTTTTTTTTCTCTTATAAAAAACCACTTTCTGTTGACCTTTCTTAATATTTTTTAACAAATTGCCAATTATCCTGTTGCGGAACATTCGTTTACGAATGTCCCTAAACTGTTGTTTCCTTCTACTATCATGCACAGAGTTATCTCTTGCTCTAGCAGTAACATTTTTGATTGGCCTTTCCTTTCCATTTGAATTGGTTCTCTTTTTATGGACTGAAACATTTTCTGTAGTAATATTTTTTTTACTACACATATTTCTTATGAATGTTTTTGTACTCTTACCCGGTGCTTTCTTCGTGACTTGACAAATCTTTTTGTTAGAGGACTGCTGCTTCTTTTGATTCACCTGCTGTCTTTGACGTTTTGCAGCCTTTCTCTCTCTTTCTTTCGTTGGCATGGTGAAATGTTGAAATGATCTGCAGTTGAATCTGTGGTAAAATATATTAAAAAATGTTATTAACCACTATTACCAAACAGTAAATCAATAACAGTGATCAAAAACTTAACACACTACTTGACATTTTAAATAGAAGATTTTTTAGTCCTTGGCAAATT